>NC_142584.1:85792356-86099141 GCF_965207765.1 Zootoca vivipara
GTGCACACACAGCTTCATGGAAGATTCAGATCAACCTAAATGAGGCAGATGGAGACATTTCTCATATAAGCCTCTTCTCAAAACCGGCTCTAATTTGACCACTGATTCAATCACCAGCTTCCCCATTTGCGACCATCTGCCCATTTGCCAACATTGCTACCTGGATATATGATGCTCCTGATGTACACACTGAGGAAGCGCAGGCTTTGTACCAGTTATTCTTTGGACATAGAGAGTATGCAAGAGGTGAAACACCATCCATCAAACAGATGGAGAGAAGCTGGAAGCTGGGAAAGTGAAAAACCTTGGTTCCTGATCTTGAATGTTTAGGTGTTTGTGCTACCACGTGTCTAGAATTTTTCAAACTCCAGTAAGATGTCAGTAACACTCCACCACTAAATGGGAGAAAATAATGTTACCCGTTTATTGTTGCAGAGGAATGATGTGTTGCATTTTCCTTGCACAGAAATCTGCTCCAGCAGAGATTAGTTGCCATGTAGCTGATGTGGAAGAGCATCTGGAGGCAGAAACGCAACATTTAATGTGATGCTCACACAATCTCTACTGCACTTGGTGGATATGGGGATGAAAGCACACCCAAGTCACTACTCACTTACAACCAAGTATGAGCAAAATTGGATTAGCCTTACAATCCTGGTAGATTACAGGTAGGTAGCCGTGTTGGTCTGCCGTAGTCGAAACAAAATAAAAAAATTCCTTCCAGTAGCACCTTAGAGGTCAACTAAGTTTGTTATTGGTATGAGCTTTCTTGTGCATGCACACTTGACTTCTGAAGAGGTGTGCATGCACACGAAAGCTCATACCAATGACAAACTTAGTTGCTTTCTAAGGTGCTACTGGATGGAATTTTTTTTCTTTTTTTTTCAATCCTGGTAGGTCCATTGAACCAGTTTCCCATCCAATATAATGCTTAAATCTTTCTGACCAATTAAGTGATTATGCCTCATTAGATATGGAAGCATTATCATTCATGGCTGCAACCATGCACACCACAATGTTTGCTTGCATTATGTTTCTTTTTAAAAAAAAATGCAGGAAGCCCCCATATATATGAATGTCTTCTTTCCACACTAAAGTCTTGTAGAAACTGATGCAAAATGTTCTGGACAACATAGTGCTGCAGAATGAGCAGAAACTCACAAATTTAGCAGGGACAAAAATATCTGGAAAGATAACCTACGGTAATTATCTTGGTCACACTATGCAGAATACTATTAAAGCCTTCTTTTAAAGAGATGATTCTTTTAATGTTTCCTCTTTTGCAATGATACTTTCTGTCCTTGGCTTGCAGAAGTCAATAAATATAATCAGTACAATCACCATGCTGTCCAAGCCATGTCTTAATTAGATTCGTGGAGCCAGTTGGCGAGGCTGAAATTAGCAAAATCCCATTGAGGTGCTGGTTCAAACAAATTTGCTGCAGTCACGTAATGCCAAGGAATCTCCCGCTATACAATGGAGTATACATACACTTTATTCTGGCTCCTGCAAGTGAAATTTGGCTGCTTTGGTTGGGCTGGAATGGCTACAACATGGTTTACAGCATGCATTCATCCAAGTTTTATATGACACTAGTGATTACTAACACAGATTTTCTCTTTCCAGACAGCCATCAGCTATATTTAGTGACTCTACAGTTAAAGCAGTGACAATAATGTCTTTGTTAAAATCTCTGCAAAAAAAAGTATTCTTTGTCCCCTGAAAGCAGGATCTTTTTGAAGGAAGGCAGTCCTATAGCTAATACAGATTCCAGATGGATGTGTTAGCTGTTTCTAAAAATGAATTTGTGCAGTCTTCATTTAAAACTGAAGAAGAAACCCATGACAACAACAGCAACAAGTCCAATTTAAAAACAAAACAAAACTTGAGGCTTGAAGGACAAAGCACAAAGTGACATTTCATTGTGTATTTGGGTTTTGTTTTGTTTTTTACAAACAGCTTGGGAATCAGATTCTGATGAGTCAATTAACATTTCATGTAGAATTATTCTATAACTGGTCATGGGGAAGAAAACAATGAAGGGTATAAGGGTTGCTTCTCAGGTTATCTGAAATACAGAACACGCGTTGTATCTAGACCATGTTAGCTGAACTTATTCTGCATTGAAACAAGTGGTTCATTTGCCGTGATACATTTTCACACGGACTTCAACAGGACCTAAGTGTAACCAATTGCAGCCACACAATCCTACAGCAGAGTGAGGAAGAGAGGGAGAAGCAAAAGATGGTTGAACCAGCCACCCAAAGCCTTGCTGCACTTTCACCAGCAGGGCAGAAATGAGAGCAGAGGAACACTTTTCAACTTTCCCATCCTTTCTGAAGCTAATATTTATGAAAATTTCAGGTAAGGACAGTCCAGCTGGGCACCATAACCTCACAAACACTCATGGGATCATATTCAGTGTGTGTCTGCTTCAAAGATGGAATGAAATAGGAAATTGTGTGATATTTTGTAAATAATTTCAAAAACTGTGAACTTCATGTACATCCCTAGTCTGGATTCAACCTCATATAAACAATGCATGTGGTTGGGGGGGGGGGGAATCTAGGAATTAAGGTAGATTCATATTTTTTTATCTGACATAACCAACCAGTCACTTCACACAAAAAGGAGAGATTTTAAATTCCTGGTGGATAGCTTAAGACGTCCTAAGATATAAGAGCAAAAGATATGTCCATTTTCCTTCCATATTCCTTAGATATAAGTGTGAGAACTAAATTATTAAAGATGTGGAAGAAGAAGAAGAATTAAATTAAATTGCTTGGTAAATAACCAGAGTCAAATGATAACTCATTGTGGATGGGGTCGTTGCAGAAGAATTAAATGCATGCATGCTGGTAATTGAAAATTTAAAAGGCAGTATGTGAGACGGAGAAATAAATAGTCAAGAATCAGAAACAAATGTAAATAGTAAAGTGTACAAAACAAATCACTGATGTGTTAATGGGTGTGCAAAGAACAAGTGGTGAATAATGTAACAATCAATGGCATACCTTTCAAGAGGTGCAATGTGTAGATTTCAAGTGGCATTCAATGCTGGTCCTCCTCAAAGTAGACCCATTGCAATTAATGGACATTACTAATTTAGGTTCATTAATTTCAATGGGTTTCCTCTGAGTATGACTTTGTTAATTAGAACCCTTTCTATCAGGGGTCAGCAACCTTTTTCAGCTGGGGACTGGTCCACCGTCCCTCAGACCATGTGGTGGGCTGGACTATATTTGGGGAGGGGGGGAATGAACGAATTCCTATGCCCCACAAATAACCCAGAGATGCATATTAAATAAAAGCACACATTCTACTCATGTAAAAACACCAGGCAGGCCCCACAAATAACCCAGAGATGCATTTTAAATAAAAGGACACATTCTACTCATGTAAAAACATGCTGATTCCCGGACCATCCGCGGGCCAGATTGAGAAGGCGATTGTCTACCCCTGCTTTAAACTGTGGGAAGTGGCACGCTCTCTCTTTTTAATCGTCATTTAAATTATTGTTTTACTTTATGTTATTTGCTATTCTTACAGTGATTTTTATTAATAACATGAAATGGGGAGAAAGTAGGGTGAAGAAGGTTTTTTTCCTAATCATTCCTCTCTAGTTTGCATACGATGACGGGCACCAGCACAGTATGGGAAGTAATTTCAGATTAATGAGAGATGATTATATAGGAGAAAAGTCCATTCCTGTGCACTCTCTCTCAGAGGAAAAATATTCACCAATCCTTTGCCCCTCCTTTTCAAGAGCAGCTTCTCCTTTTATAAAGAATTCTCTGGCAACATTCAGGAGTAATGGGTAGCAGTAACAAGGCAAGGCTGTCAAAAACCATAGAGAAGATGGTAGAGCCAGGAAGGACTGGATGATAGAAAAGTTTAACACATGAAAGAAGCTGCTCTAAATAACACCCCAAAAGAGATAAAGAACAGCTTTGATACACTACAGGGAGAGGGATCCATGGGGTCAAAAAAGTTGGACACGACTAAATGACTAAACAACCACCACCACCATCTATCTACAAGCTGTACCCTGCAATTGCCAGTCAATTGGGGATCAGAACTGTTGTACATGTGACCAAACTGGGGATAAGAAATGTCTTTCTGGCATTGCCATAAAGTTAAGGCATGTTAGAGTTTATATACACCTCCTTTTTGAATCCTAGTCCCTAAGCTTCAGCTTTAGCTAGTGTGCCCTACTGCTAGGCAGAATGAGACAGCTCCCTCAAGCGACGAATGCTGAGGGCGAGTTGGAGGACAGAGTCCTGCAAGTCACTAGCCTGCTGCTCTTGGATGCATGGGAAATGCTGCCCTGTTGCAGTCTTGAAGCCTACTTGAAGCCAACCACCAGTCTGGTCAGCTTCTACACCTGGAATGAGAAGTCACCCTCAGGTGCAATCTTTTGGGGCTAGTCCTGGCTCCAGTTCCATGTCAGGTCTACAGGCATTCCTCTCAGCAGGTTGATGAATGTGAAAAGCGGCTTCCCAGGGTTATAAAATTTGGACTTCTCTGACCTGGGGCAGCCCTACTGTTAGGCAGGGGTGGCCAGTAAGGAAAGAGTGTGCCATACACCTGGCCTCCCAACTGCATTGTCACTGTGCTTACCAGGAGGCAGCAGCAAAATTGTCTCTGTTGTGCGGCACCAATCTCCCTAAGGTGTGCCCACACTGGGCCCACCTCCCCACCCTCCCAGTAAGCACAGCAACACTGATGATGGGAGTCCCGGTGTGAGCTTCTGACTTTAGGCAGAATGAGGTGGCCACCTCAGGCAGTGGATGCTAGGATGTGGGGATAGGTGACAATATGTTTGGAGAAAAAAAGTTGTGTATGCCATGAGTCTTTCCCTGGGCCCTCCCCGCAACAGCACAGGCTAGCTTGCAAGTTATGAAATAGTTACTATGATATAAATATAGGTATAATACATCTCAGCAAGGGTTATTTTCAGCTGGAACTTGCCAGAACTCAGTTCCGGCACCTCTCAGGTGGGTGCCATTGTCACTAAAAGAGAACAAGGGAGGCATTCTAGCACCTCTTTGTCTAGAAAAATAGCACTGCACCTCACCATCACGGGGAAACCTGTGATTTGTGCACCTGCTCAGTATCCACTATCCAGCTTCTTGCTGCTGATAGAAAACTTCAAGGTCCTTCTTATGGTCTAATCCATGTGTAGGCAAACTAAGGCCCAGGGGCCGGATAAGGCCCAGGGGCCTGGATTTAAGAAGGCCCAATCGCCTTCTTAAATCCAGCTTGCAGATGGTCTGGGAAGCAGCATGTTTTTACATGATTAGAATGTGTCCTTTTATTTAAAATGCATCTCTGGGTTATTTGCGTGTTTAGACCTTTAAACCTCCCCCTTACATAAATTCAGACAAGACTCAAATTTTGGTTTGGTTTTTGGCAGAATTTAGGCCACAACTTTATTGATTACAGCAAGTGAGTGGTTGCATAGGCTCTGGTTCGACTAGCTCCCTGCACCGTTGAAGGTAGCTCTGACCCAGGGCACCAGCATAGGTCAGCCTAGGGTGAACACCCGGATAGGCGGAATGCCGGGAACAGGCTATGTCCACCACCCAGATTTTCCTCTGAACTCAGGCACGGGCACAACCCCATCACAGGGTTGACCAAACCATTGAGTCCCTGGATTCCTTTAACGGAATACCCTTCACATAGGGATGGTGAGAGCATTCCCCCATCCCTATCACCTGAACCAGAGCCTATCAACAACCTTAAAAGTTGTGATGATTTGCTATGCGGCTGGCGAAACCCAAATGGGACAGCCAATCAGCCAAGTGGGGAAAATTCCTGCCGTGCCCCTGTCCCAACGACAGATGACACACGACAGCATAGCAAGGTCAAGCGCACAAGCCCTAAAAGTAGGGAGAGGTGGGCGGGTGTTCCGATGCACACACCGAAAGAGGAAGCTCTGGGTCATGTGCATAGGTATATATATAGGTCCCTCGATCCATTTAGCCTGTGTCCCATTGGCCCGATTGAACCCTGCATTGAGGGACCTACCAATTGGGTGTTGTGGCTGACCAATCATACCCACCCACAACACAGGGTTTGGTTGCCAGGTCTTACTGCAACTCTTTAAGGGAGGACCCGATTTGTGGGGCATAGGAATTCGCTCATTCCCTCCCCCCAAAAAATATATAGTCTGGCCCCCCACAAGGTCTGAGGGACAGTGGACCGGCCCCCTGCTGAAAAAGTTTGCTAAGCCCTAATAATAATAATAATATATTTATACCCCGCCCACTCTGGGCGCCTTCCAACAGAAAAATAAAATACAGTAATCTATTAAACATTAAAAGCCTCCCTAAAAAGCCTCCTTTAAACCAGAATGTGGTGCAGACAACTCTTCAAACAGAGAACTAGAATATAAGAACACAGAATGAGCCTGCTGGATCTGGCCAAAGGCCAATCCAAACCAGCATCCTGTTCATATAGTGGCCAATCAGATGTCTGTGAGACCCGAGCACAAGAGCCCTCTCCCCTCCTGTGGTTTCCTGCAACTGGTATTCAGCAGCATACTGCCTCCAACCATCATGCCTAGTAGCCATTGGTAGCCTTATCCGCAATGAATTTGTCTAATTCTGTCTAACATGGCCACTCTTTGCTGCCTTCAGGTGTGGCGGAGGATGCTGTCCCATTGCAAGTGCTGAAATAAGATTCAGCTGGTCATCCAGTTGGCTTCCCTACATGGAATGGGGAGCTGATTTACCTCAGGCAGCGAAATGTCGATTTTATGCCTATTTCCTCAGAAGTCAGTCCCACTGTGTTCCTTTGGGCTTACTCCCAGGTACATTTGTTTAGGTCTACAGGCATAGGCACGTATAATACAGAGAGAAAGATAAACAGCCTCCTCTTTTAAAATAAGGAGAATTGGAAGGTGGGGTCATCCCACCCACCCCGGCCGACAATTGAAAATTGCAGCCGTCCCGGCTAAATCGAGGCAGTTGGATCACAAGGCAGTTTCATTTTATATATTTCATTTGAAATATGTACTGTACCACATTCCCACAAAACATTGACCAAAATTGGGGGCGGGGGGATAACATAATTAGAACCACAAAAATATACCAGATATATAAACCTGTAAACATTGTAAAATAAAAAAAATTCCTTCAGTAGCACCTTAAAGACCAACTAAGTTTTTATTTTGGTATGAGCTTTCGTGTGCATGCACACTTCCTCAGAACACGAAAGCTCATACCAAAATAAAAACTTAGTTGGTCTTTAAGGTGCTACTGAAGGAATTTTTTTTATTTTACTTCGATCCAGACCAACACGGCTACCTACCTGTAACTGTAAACATTGGTTAACTCACCTCCTACAGATTAGTATGTGGGTTATTATTGATCCAATTATAATCTGAGCTGTCCCTTATGAGAAGGTATGGCAGAACTGCTGCAATTTAAACCATCCACATACCTCTCATCATGCAGGTGATGTGCTCAAGGTGATTGTCCAAACAATAAGGGAGTTGTTTGCGTTAACTGATGAAAACTATTACCAGCATCAAATTCTCTCTCCTAACTCTAGTTATTACGATGTGTGATTGGTGAATGTTTTGTCTCCTGGCTGCTCTCAGAGAACTGGTTTCGTACCCCAGTGTGAGAGCCTGTTAATGTACCTGTTCACCCCCAGGTGAAAGGCGGGAGAGCGAGTTTGTGCATCTTGGGTGAGATACGTGGGTGACTTGTTTGGCTTTCTGTTGCAGGATTGATTGATTTAGAATTATAGAATCATAGAGTTGGAAGAGACCACAAGGGCCATCCAGTCCAACCTCCTGCCAAGCAGGAAAGACCATCAAAGCATTCCTGACATATGCCTGTCAATAGCCTGTCAATAGGTGCAATGTGTAGATTTCAAGTGGCATTCAATGCTTGGAAGAGACCACAAGGGCCATCCAGTCCAACCCCCTGCCAAGCAGGAAACACCATCAAAGCATTCTTGACATATGCCTGTCAAGCCTCTGCTTAAAGACCTCCAAAGAAGGAGACTCCACCACACTCCTTGGTAGCAAATTCCACTGCCGAACAGCTCTTACTGTCAGGAAGTTCTTCCTAATGTTTAGGTGGAATCTTCCTTCTTGTAGTTTGAATCCATTGCTCTGTGTCCGCTTCTCTGGAGCAGCAGAAAACAACCTTTCTCCCTCCTCTATATGACATCCTTTTATATATTTGAACATGGCTATCCTATCACCCCTTAACCTTCTCTTCTCCAGGCTAAACATACCCAGCTCCCTAAGCCGTTCCTCATAAGGCATCGTTTCCAGGCCTTTGACCATTTTGGTTGCCCTCTTCTGGACACGTTCCAGTTTGTCAGTAGCCTTTTTGAACTGTGGTGCCCAGAACTGGCACCACAGTTCAAGAAATCTGTGATTTATAAAATCCTATAAATCTGTTATTTATATGGTTTTGATTCATTCATTATATATATTGTACCTTGATTGTGTTCTTTTTCTATATTTGGAAGTGATGCCTTTCTTTGTTAATGGTTCGTTGCTGTTTTGAGCCAAACTCTGCTCAGCTTGGTTGCGGCTGCTTTCCTGTCCATAGCACCTGCTTGTGGATGGTGAAATTTGGATGCGAATCAATTTAAAGCGATCCAGTCAATCCAATCAAATATTTCAAACTAGTTGCCATGTGCAATGCAGTTTATGATTTTATTTCACCTGTACCAAAACCTGCCATGTTCAGGAACCCAAAAGATTGCTAAGAGGCACAAGAATCATGAATTAGACCTGCAAACCATGCACTCGGCTCTTTCAAATAAATGATACAAGCTAAGTTCTTTCCAGCTGTAGAAAGCCTTTACTGTTAAGCCCCATAATAGAGAAGTCTGGAGTCATCCATCTAGGTGAAAAGCCAACAGGAAACTAGAGAAAGACGCAAACACTGCAACATTTTTTTTAAAAAAATCCAAAACATGTTTGACCTTCACATCTGGATCAAGCAGCTGAGAAGGTCACCTTTATACACAGCCAGAGATGCTGCCAAGACATATAGGAAGTGCTGGCTATCTTTAACAAGTCAAGCAGTGTTCAGAATAGTCCTGTCTCCAATCAAAATAGAAAATGCAAATAGGGAGGAGAGGTCTAACAAGTGGGGGGGGTGCATTGTTTCTGCCTTGTGTTTCAGCTCTTGTTTTTAGCTTTCTTTCCATGGTGTCAGGTTGGAAGAAAGTTTTTGATTTAATTGCTGCATTAATCTTTCACTGTGTTTCAAAAACAATATCTGTTCCACCAAAACATGTGAGTCATTCTTAATAAAATGCATTTAAATGATGCTGATGATAATGATGATGATGATGGTAATGATATTTTCATTCTTAGATTAAAGTTAATTTTTATTTGTTTAGAAACATAAAGGAGTTTCAAACATGTTTATGGGAGATCTGGTAGGTGTTGGCTGAGAGTATTGCTTAAGTGCAAGCAGAACCATTGGCTTTAATGTAATAATCAATCAAATGGGCAATCAACTGACCAATTCACTTTAATTCAATAAACTGAGGGTGCCACTCAACATTATTCAATTACAGAGCCATTGAACTGAAAGGTGATAATGCAACAGTGCGCACTAGGATCAGTTTATGCCTGGTGTAATTACACCAGCGTGAGCGGGGTTACACCAAGGATGAAGATGTTCCATTATGGCAGCGGGATCACAAATTTCTTTGTCTAAGGGTCACTGGTAGAGTCAATCACACCCTCTGGCTTCTAGAATGAATTTACACTCACATTCATTTTCCCGTGCTTCCGAAATGCGATGGGAGGTTTATGGGAGATGTCTGCAAAGAGCAGAGTTGATATTATTATCCAGCATTGCAATGTCAATTATTCTTGAATCCTGAGACCTCAGGGAAGGTATCACAGCCCTTTATTTTTATTTTTATGCCAGGCATACCTGCAACGCAGCACAGAGTTTGCTGAGCTGTTTGTGTCTTAATACTTTACTAGTGTGCAGAGGAAAACAGAGCCTTTGCAATTTGTTTCAATGCCAGTACCTTATTTTCATGCATTGCCTCTTACAAATCTTGGAGATGCTTTCCCCCACCCCAACAGTGGGCTGTTCACTTCACTTAAAATGCAATCCTCTTCCTTTGGGTCAGTTGACACATTCGGCAGCTATTCATCCTCAAGTGCTAAGTAATCAAGTGATGAGAAGTCAAATGATGTCCACACAGGTATTCCAATATTTTTAAATCAAGGCCAACTACCTAGGGGTAGACAGACCTGTGCTGTCCAGCTACTTCCGGTCCTCACCAGGCTCTCACTGCCATGCATGTTCACATATTTCCTGATGTGGTCAGGCCAGGTGCAATGTTGCCCTTGCCTGAACACAATAAGGTTGTGTGGATGCAGCAGTGCATTGTATCAGAGTAGGGCTGAGACCTAGGTCAAAGTCCCCATTCAGCCATAGAGCTGTACTTGGGTGACCTTGGTTCAGTTAAACCATAGCTGCCAAGTACCCCATTTTCCCCGGGAAAACCCCTTTTTTACTTACCTTTTCCTGGTGGTCCCCCGTATCACTTCGTCTCCCGTTTTTCTCCGTTATTTCCTCCTGCTGGCGGCCATTTTTTCTGATTTGCCCTTCTATGGGCACCAAAAATGGCCGCTGCCGGCTTCAAAAGTCGCATCTACGCATGTCCGGAAGTGCATAGACATGACTTTCGGTGTCGGCGGCGGCCATTTTTGGTGCAGAATCCGGGACCGACAGCCGTGTGACACCGGAAGTAGCGTCGACGCACTTCCTGACATGCGTAGGTGCGACTTTTGAAGGGCAAAACAACACCGGAAGTTATGTCGACGCAACTTCCGGTGTCACACGGCTGTCGGTCCCGGATTCTGCAGTCTGGGACTTGGAAGGTAGTTACCATCTCTCACCCTAACCTACCTCACAGTGTTGTTCTGAAGATAAAAGTGGCAAGGAAGAACCATGCACACTACCCTGAGCTCCTTTGACAGAGGAAGGGATATACATACATGTAACAAAGAAGCAATATGAAACCATGAAGGAGGACATACATGCTTTAGTTATGTCGAGCACAAGGGCTTAACTGGTGGATCCACAATCTTAATGATGACATTATTATTATTATTATTATTATTATTATTATTATTATTATTAATATACCGCCCTATACCTGGAGGTCTCAGGGCAGTTCACAGAACAGAATCAAATATAAAACCAGAAAATACATAATCAAAATAAAAACAATAACCCCCCCACCCCACCCAAAACCACATTTTAAAAGGGCATAGGGTCCCCACAACATTTAAACATGTATCACATACAGTAGATGGTTTACACTTCTCCAGCTAATGCATTTTGTGTTCTAGAATCTTCCTAGCACAGAAAGTGGCAGAAATTCAACAGTAAAATACAGATGTGGGTGAATGTTCCTGGAGTGAGCCTCTAGGGTTTAAGAAGAGCAGGGATTACATGCAATAGATCCACACCAACTGCATTTATTCAAAAGATGGTGGGCCAAATCCATAAGAACACAGGAAGAGTCCTGCTGGATCAGACCAAACACATATCTCAACCAGGATCTTCAGGGGCCAATCAGAAACCTATGGGGGACCTTCAGGCAGATATGAGCTCAAGAGCACCCTTCCCACTTGTGTAACCTAGCAACTTGTACTCAGAGGTATATGACACTATAGTAAGCTGCTTTGCACGGAGGCAGACTATTGGCCCATCTAGTTCTGTACTGTCTACATTGGCTGGCAGTGGCTCTCCAGAATTTCAGATGGGACTCTGTCCCAGGCCTAACTGGAGATGCCGGGAATTGAACCTGGAACCTTCTGCGAGGGTGAAGAACTGCCATCAAAGGACCGCTGCATTTTGGTTCACATGTTGTTTTGGAAAGTATGAATTAGGTAACTTCACCTATAAACACAAACTGAATTTAATTCATCCCCCTTCTCTATCCCTCGGGGCACTTTAATCCTGGTGCCAAGATTGTAGTTTAGGCAAAAAGCAGGTCTTGGATTAACTGCTGTGTCTGATGCAGGCTCCCTCTCAGAACTGCCTTTGTTTATACTTTTAATTTCAGTTTGTGCAGTCTTGACAACAAAGTCTATTCAGCCCAAAGCCTTATTTTACTCTTATGGCACTTTAAATTTAGTAGTGGGGTGGGGGAAGTGTGCTGAGTTACGGAATCCATCTCTGCTGCTCCAAAACAATCAGAAACAGGAAAAGGTAATCAAGAGGGAGTTTTAATGAGTTATAGACCATTGTTTACTTGAGTGGAGCGAGATACTCGAGTCTTCGGGACCTCCGTGACCCAGCACTGCCTCTTGGTGGCAAAATATTTGCTTGAAATTGCGTCAAAACAACACAATGAGTGTGTTTCCAGAGGCCAACCCCCGGGTATGTGTGTGGAGAGTTGAGAAGCATAATGGAAATTCCCTGAGTCGCCAGGCCCAAGTCTTCAGAAGCTCTGTGTTCTGGGTGCTTTTCTTGAGAAACAACAACCAGAAGGTAAACAGCAGCTGCATTTGTACATTAAGCTTAAAGCAGAGCAGCCAGCAGAAACGGTCATGTGCCAGAGATCTAAAAATACTTCAAAACGTCTGTTTCTCTCGGCTGCTGGCACAAATTGTACAGAACCCCCAAATGGGTAAGAGGTTCATCCCAAAAGTAGATCATCCAGCACAAAGGGGGGAGAAGGTGTACACAGGTTCTCATTTTTGAGTGACACCTCTTTCCTGTAACATGTGGCTAAGAATAAAAAACCTGCACAGGAGGCCTGTTGTGAGACAGCCTCTGACGGCTGACAATATTTACATCAGTTTGCATGGGCTTGTTATTGTTATGGGGGGGAACTGCTCCTTAAAAACCACTCCTTTTCCCTTATGGGGTACCCAAGAGCCCATATAGAGTCCTTTTGTAGGTTCTCTATCAGTAGGAGAAAATAACAGAGACCAACCAGAGAATATTGTGAAGCAAAGCAGCTAGTAAGCCTGATCAAATATTAATGCTGTTGCAACAGGGTGTCCCCCCCCATACACACACAGGAGGGGGAGAGGGACCCCAAGCCATGCGCGCAAGCCCTTATATAGACATTTTTAATTGCCCGCCCTGGAGTCCAAGCCCACGCCCAGAAACATCATACAGTGGAACCTCGGTTTACGAACGCGTTCCATGGAGGCGTTCGTAAACGGAGGCGCTCGCTCCCCGAAGGCACGCTTCTGCACATGCGCGAAGCGCCAATAGAGTGCTTCTGCGCACGCACGTGCTGCGCAGATCGCTTCTGCGCATCCGACGCCGCAAACCCGGATGTAGACACTTCCATGTCCACGGCGTTCAAAAATTGAGGCGTTCATAAACGGGACTGTTTGTAAACCGAGGTACCACTGTACATACATAGATCACAGAAGCGGTGTAGCCCAAGACCACCCCCTTAATACATCAGAGAAGGGGCAGAAATCTGGGTGTGTTGTTTCTTCCTGTCTGCCAGGTTACCTGATTGGATTACCCGGGCATCCGGGCCACTCTTTTGTTATGATAACTACTCAGTTCCTAAATCCAGGTCACAAGCTCACACCCTATTCATATCTTAAATGTGCCCTTAAGACAGGATTTGTGAAAGAGACAATGGGGAGATTTCCCATTTCCTTCAACCTTGCAGAGAAATATTTGAGTTACAGGTAGGTAGCCGTGTTGGTCTGAGTCGAAGCAAAAAAAAAAAAATCCTTCAGTGGCACCTTAAAGACCAACTAAGTTTTTATTTTGGTATGAGCTTTCGTGTGCATGCATACTTCTTCAGATACACTGAAGAAATATTTGAGGTCATTTTGGGAGAGAGAAAATGGTTTCAGGACTTTTCTGTGGGTTTCAGACAGTGGTTTACATATTTGATGTGTTTGCTTGGTACATTTATGAACATCTATTATATATATACAAGACCTTAAAATTCTTATAACATTATATACCTTATAAAGAATGTATCTTGGGAGATGTCTACATTTTTTTAGAGGAAATGGCCCACAATATTGGGTTTATACTCTTCTCCAGAAAAATGCAGATAGATTCATCACTGAGCAACTCTGAGCAAAGCAGAGGCAGAGACACTATAGTTATTACCTGTGACAACTGTGGCCACTTTTTCATTGGAGGACATGTGGCCTACAGTGGCTGGGGACTCTGGCAGTAGCAGGATACAGGTGCCTTGGTACTACTTGTTACCTTGGCAGAAGAGGGAGGTTTTCACCTTTTTCTCTCCTGTGCTTCATGCCATCCATGCAGTTGGCCAGAGGGTAGAGGGGCCAATGCAGTCTTCAACTGGTAGGGTTGTCAGAGGACTCTTTGAAGGAATGCAACATATGACTAGTTAATTAATTAATGACAAGGATGATAAAAAATATTGCTCCTAAGCAGACATAAAATAAAAGCATAGTCTGGTAGCACAGCAGGTGGCAAAACCATAACTATCCAGTTCTCTCGAAAGATCTCTCTTATCTGACTCTCTCCCTCCATTAATAATTGTTTGCAACTAGTAAATTTGGTTACAGTAATACCCTAAATGTCTTGGTTCTTCAGTCAACTTCCTCAACCTTCAGTCAGAGCCTTAGTCCAGGGAGTTTACTGCTTGATGGTTCTGTTGTCCTAACTTGCAAGTCATGGGCAGATCAGAAGGCAAACTGTATGTGTGGCTTGTCACACAACCTGCTTGCACACATGCCAAGGCCCAGGAATCGCTCCAAGCAAGAGCCACTCAGTAGCTGGGATATATTCAATGTAGAACACAATCCACAGCTTAATAATTGGGAAGCAGGTGAGCAGTGAGCAAGTACTCTGTGAAGGCAGGATAACGAGCAGAGTAGAATGCAATTAGTGCCACTTTCAATTTAGGGCTTGTGCTAACACATTGTCGCCAATCAAAGCAACATGGCTGGGGGGAAATAAGTTTGGACGTGATAAATGCAATGGATTCAGACTGTCATCGACTCATGAGTTCTCAGCTTTGGAATTATGTTTTCACACTGGACTGCAAAGAGTTAACTACAAGTAAATACTATCTGTTAATTCTGGTGGAAGTGGAAGACAATAGGTCAAGTGGCAAAGGGAAGACACATGTACACACTGTGAATTATTCACAGGAAAACATCTTTTCTCACGGCATCTGCTGCATAAACTTGAAATGTTAGCCTCTACTTTACTACAGCATTTTAAGGTGTTCATATACAGTCCACATTCTGATGATCCCAAACTTCTTGTTGTCAGAACCTTTTGTTTTATTTTCAATGTTCTTGAGTCATTTGTGTGCAATCTTCAATGTGCCCGGAGACCCATAAATATATAGTAATGCCACTAGGATTGTGTTTATCTTCAGTGGATATGCCTTATGAGGATCCTAAAGGAAGGTATTATTAGTAGTAGTAAAAGGTAAAGGGGTAAAGGGACCCCTGACCATTAGGTCCAGTCGTGACCGACTCTGGGGTTGCGCGCTCATCTCGCATTATTGGCCGAGGGAGCCGGCGTATAGCTTCCAGGTCATGTGGCCAGCATGACAAAGCTGCTTCTGGCAAACCAGAGCAGCACATGGAAACGCCGTTTACCTTCCCGCTGTAGCGGTTCCTATTTATCTACTTGCATTTTGACGTGCTTTTGAACTGCTAGGTTGGCAGGAGCTGGGACCAAGCAACGGGAGCTCACCCCGTCACAGGGATTTGAACCGCCGACCTTCTGATCAGCAAGCCCTAGGCTCAGTGGTTTAACCACAGCGCCACCTGGGTCCCACATTAGTAGTAGTAGTAAACCATTAAATTTAATAAACGACCGCCTTTGTTTATTAAATTTAATGGGTTTTAAAATCAAATATGCAAGCAAAAAATGGCTATAAAAATAAACAAGTTCAAGCACAACACCCGTGAAAATAAATTTATATGGTTGATATTCAGCTGAGTTTTACACAAAGTAAACCCATTGGAATCAATGGCTCTTCACTTGGTCATGTTTATTCATTTCAGTGGGTTTACTCTGAGTAAAGCTTAGTTGAATGCCACTCTAGATGTTTGCATCCTTAAGATCTGGTTAAATGTTAGCATATTTGATTACCTTCATCATGTACATCTGGTTTAGTTGTAGACAACGGCAAATGATACTAATTTTGCATGTATATGCATACAAAGGTAGATTGATGGATATAGATAAACCAATATCCATCTATCTGCTTATGCATAAGCATTTGATATTCCAAGGCAGGGATGGGGAACCTGTGGCTCTCCTGATATTATTGGACTCCAGCCCCATCAGCAAACATGACCAATGATTAGTGATGACAGGAGTTGGGAGTCCAACAACATCAGGAGGGCCAAATAAATAAATAAATAATTTATTATTTATACCCCGCCTATCTGGCCGGGTTCCCCCAGCCACTCTGGGCGGCTTCCAACAAAACAGAAATTCTAAAATACAGAAATCCATCAAACATTAAAATACAGAAATCCATCAAACATTAAAAGCTTCCCTAAACAGGGCTGCCTTGAGATGCCTTCTAAAGGTCTGGTAATTGTTGTTCTCTTTGACCTCTAGTGGGAGGGCATTCCACAGGGTGGGTGCCACTACCGAGAAGGCCCTCTGCCTGGTTCCCTGTAACTTGGCTTCTCGTAGTGAGGGAACCGCCAGAAGGCCCTCGGAGCTGGACCTCAGTGTCGGGGCAGAACGATGGGGGTGGAGACGCTCCTTCAGGTATACCGGACCGAGGCTGTTTAGGGCTTTAAAGGTCAACACCAACACTTTGAATTGTGCTCGGAAACGTACTGGGAGCCAATGTAGGTCTTTCAGGACCGGTGTTATGTGGTCTCGGCGGCCGCTCCCAGTCACCAGTCTAGCGGCCGCATTCTGGATTAGTTGTAGTTTCCGGGTCACCTTCAAAGGTAGCCCCACGTAGAGCGCATTGCAGTAGTCCAAGCGAGAGATAACTAGAGCATGCACCACTCTGGAGAGACAGTCAGTGGGCAGGTAGGGACTCAGCCTGCGTACCAGATGGAGCTGATAGACAGCTATTTTGGACACAGAGTTGACCTGTGCCTCCATGGACAGCTGTGAGTCTAAGATGACTCCCAGGCTGCGCACCTGGTCTTTCAGGGGCACAGTTACCCCATTCAGGACCAGGGAGTCCTCCACACCCGCCCGCCTCCTGTCCCCCACAAAAAAGTACTTCTGTCTTGTCAGGATTCAATCTCAATCTGTTAGCCGCCATCCATCCTCCAACCGCCTCCAAGCACTCACACAGGACCTTCACCGCCTTCACTGGTTCTGATTTAAAAGAGAGGTAGAGCTGGGTATCTCTATCCCTGTTCTAGGCTCCCACCCACAAATGTAGGCACAAACACAGCAGTTGTGGGAAGATTCCAAATGATGGCATTAAATAGCGCTCCCTCCCCGTCCGCCCAGCAGTGTCTCCCTGTGTTTGCAAGGACCAGAACTGGTGTTAATAAGCCTCTCTTCTTGAAATTGCACATGCTTTCTATAGGAAACAGTGAGTGTATATGAATATGAATTCTGCTGAATTCAGTTTCATGAGTACAGTGGTACCTTGGTTCTCAAACACCTTGGTTCTCAAACACCTTGGTTCTCAAATGCCTTGGTTCTCAAACTCAAAAAACCCTGAAGTAAGTGTTCCAAATTTCGAATGTTTTTCAGAGGCTGAATATCCAATGCGGCTGTTGGCCATTGTTTCCAGGGCACCTGCACCAATCAGAAGCTGTGCCTTGGTTTTTGAACATTTCGGAAGTCAAATGGACTTCCGGAACTGATTAAGTTTGGCACTTTATTTTATGTTTTTGTTTTTGTGGCTTTTTCAATTAATTTGTTTTTGTGACTGTATGGAACCCATTTCAGCTACTGATTGATTGACTGATTGATTGATGCGGAAATGGATGACTGTGTGTGTGATAGTGTGACTGCGGAAATGAATAAAAGACCCCCATCCAAACAATGACTATCATCAGTGCAGGTAAGAATTTTATTTTTTTGATTTTTATTATCTACAACACTGTCTCATTTACTTTATAGTACAGTACATTGATTATTGCTTTCATTTTATGGATCAATGGTCTCGTTAGATAGTAAAATTAATGTTAAATTGCTGTTTTGGGGGTTGTTAAAAGTCTGGAATGGATTAATTCATTTTGCATTACTTTCTATGGGAAAGCGCGCCTTGGTTTTGGAATGCTTTGGTTTTGGAACAGGCTCCTGAAAGTCCATGAGTTTGCAATGCCACAAGAGAGAGCAAGATTTTACCTGCTAAGTGCACATCGCATGGAGCTGCTTTTACATTGCATATCCCATGAACCAGCTGGCCTTCAAGAAAATTTCCAAGACGGGAGAGTAGTTTTGTTTTTAAGAAGTCAGAAAACAACCGATCTAGTTTCCTTTCATGGCACAGGGAGAAAACATGTTTTGCCTTGTCTTATAATCAGTAAGCAAATTGGACTGGGGAAAAATATCATTAAGGGACTCGGCACCATACACCTACGTTTTCCTATGTCCTATGAAAAATAAAATAAAGTAAGGAAGAGGAAGGCTAGTGCAGGCTGGAAAACATGTTTTGCTTTGAAAATCTCGCCATAGGAATATTTATAAGTTGTTACAAAAACACCAAAACCATAGAGGAGAAAAGGAAAACAAGTATGTCCACTTCTCCCAAAACACCGGATATTTGCCATTTTCGCAGCAAAAACATGTTTTGGATTTGCTCGTTTTTTTCATCTATTTTCCTCTTGCTAAAGGTTATGGAAGCTATTTTTCTGCTTCCCAGTTCTGTTATCAGGTAACTGAGACCCTATTAATTCTACAATGCATCAGTTCTTTTTATCTAACCAGCACAGTAGCTATCCAGAGAGGAAGCCTCTATTGAACTATTGACATCCATTGCAGTAGCTAAATTGTTTCTTAACTTTTGGTCAACCAACCAATCCAAACTGCTGGTAGAGTCATGGACACAATGTGTATTAAGGCCACATGACTGGTTTGCATGACATATCTATACCCAGGAAGAAAGACAGATGACTTGTACAAATGCCTTGTTGGGATCCATGTGTGCTTGGCCACAACAAGTGAATGGGCTGACTAGCGCATAGAACCCCAAGCAATCTATCAAGAAAACATCAATATTGGCAGTTTGATAGCATACTATTAAGACAGTCTCCAGTTCAAGTAACTCACTGCTATCTAGGGCACACATAGGGTGGATCTACACATAGGAAAAAACCACTATTAAAAAGTCAGAAATTAAATGGTTATAGCAAAAGGGGGGAAAGCCGCTATGGAAAATCAAAAAGTTTTTTTTTCTCTCCAGCACCATCTGGTGTTGCATGTTTATAATGCATTCAAAACACTGTTGTTGTTGTTGTTGTTGTTGTTGTTGTTGTTGTTGTTGTTGTTGTTGTTGTTGTTGTTTTACTAATGTGGCTGAGTCCAGGGATTCCAATAAGCCAGTTGCACAAGACATATCCCTTTCTTCTTAGGTAGAGATGCTTTGCAATCGTATTGGTAGTGAGACTAGTTGTCTGCTTTCCATGAAATATATGAAAGTAGGGGTCCCTTGCCCCTATGTATAGCTTTGCAACACTGGTACTTCTCATCACTTCTTAAGCTTGATCGAAGTCACAATCCATGAGTTGTGGCTCAACCTATCTAATAGGTGCATGCCATAAAAGCTTATTCTTTCTCCCTGACTACTGAGGATCACTGGGGCAATGTATATGAAGCAACATCACTTATTTTGCATCTGAATGTAGAAGCATGATGCTTGGTTGGGGTTTGGGGGAGGCTTCTGTGAAGCACCATGTTTGATGGACACCATCCCCACCTGTTTGCAACAGCAAGCTGGGAGTGTTGAAAAGTTTTTATCCCACCACCGGCTTCCCCCCCAGCAGAACCAAATCATCATATATCAGATACATTTAGAGGGAACAGGGGATGAAACTGTGTCTCCCAGTTTGAACATTTGCAAAATTCAAGCTGCCAGGATTTGGAGCTGAGATCTGGATGCAACAGTGACAGAATGAAAGCTCTGAGCATTAAATATAATCCTGTTTCCTGAATTAACAACTGACAGATGTTTTGAGTTTGCTGTTTTTGAATAAAACTAAATGGAGTGAATTTAAATATTCTTTTGGAGCATGAAGTGAGCTCTTTAATAACCCAGGTGACTCAGAAAGAGAGAAATTGGCTAGAAACTAATTATACTGTAGCAAGAACTACTCCACTGTTACCCTCAAAGCTAAGATAAATGCATCTGCTGTGATCATGATGGAAAGCAGATTTTGATGAAGCATTCCTTCAGGTAAAGCCAAACTGTGGAATTTCAGAAAATGAGAGGCATGCCTATATTAACACAAAGACAGATAGTTTTCCTTGGCTTTAATCTCTAACCTGAACTTCCGAGGGCAGATTCTAATAAACTCTGGGTTAGATTAGAATCATAGAATCGTAGAATTGTAGAGTTGGAAGGGATCACGAGAGTCGTCTAGTCCAACCCTCTGCAATCGAGGAATCTTTTGCCCAGCATGGGGCTTGAACCCATGACCCTGAGATTAAAAGTATAATGCCCAAAGCAAATTCTCTATTACTGTAAAATGGTTTAATACTGCCTGCATTTTAGAGGTGGCTGAAACCCATTATACTTTATGTATTATGGCATCAAATGCACATTTGCCTAATATCTCACATTGGTCATTAGTTCCTACATTGCTTTTGGGTAACAATGACATCACAAGTCAAAGCTTCCTGCTTCTCTAAAAGAAAGCAGACACCATTATTGCTTGTATCCAGGGAACACCTTCTACATTCAACTGCACCGGAGCACCCAGGTTAGATTACATCTGTTCCCAGTGCTGTCCAGCAGGTGGCAATGATGCCCATTTATGATGACTAATTCATTACTTCACAGCCTGCAAGATGTGCCGTTCACAGATCTAGATTTATAGACTGGGCAATCCTCCAGAATTAAAGATTCATTGGAGTTACACGTTAATGTTATTACAACACCTATAGCTTGTAGAATCTAAATGGAAGCCAGATAGCTGTAAGCGGACACTGGCAGCAATGTGGCAGCCAATCCTATAGCTATTAATTTTAAAATGCAAACAATTTAAGATTCCTCAAAAGTTTGTCAGATTAGTCCTATGGGATCAGAAGAATGGTTCCACTGCCACTTAGAAGAGCCATTGCCAGCTCTTCCTCATTTTAAATAGTGTAATGCACAGCATATAACACAAACACTAATTTCGGTGCTTTGAGAGCAGAAAGGGAGTTTGCCCCATTCCAGCAAGAGGGACACAGATCATAAACAACCCGTGTGCATTGCCAGTGCACATTCAGAGGCACAATTCCATCCATCTTTTGATGACTACCTGGTTGAATATATCTTTTGATACAGAACTAGGAATGTGCATCCACATCCAGAGCTACTAGCTGCTAGGCATATCAGAATTTGACCATAACCATGGATGGAGAAAGTATGATTCCCTCCTTTGCAGATTACTTTCTGCTTCTGGCAGCCAGTGGCAAAGTGTGGTGTCAATCATTGCTGAAAGCTATTGATGTTCTTACATATTCCATTTCATTTTGAAATCGGGTGTTTAGAAGAATCGTAGAATCGTAGAGTTGGAAGAGACCACAAGGGCCATCCAGTCCAACCCCCTGCCAAGCAGGAAACACCATCAAAGCATTCTTGACATATGCCTGTCAAGCCTCTGCTTAAAGACCTCCAAAGAAGGAGACTCCACCACACTCCTTGGTAGCAAAATTCTACTGCATGACTACAGTTCTAAAGAACTATGGAAGGATATGTTTTCCTTTGATCTAAACAGTTTAACTATTTGTTAAGCCCACTGATGGTTCTGATCAAGGTCTCCGTGACATTTTCCATCAATTTAGCTCTTCGGTTTTCTTCGGTTTTGCTCTGTGTATCATTTGTTGTCATATCAATGCAAAATTCAGTTATAAACACTACTTCTTCCCTTACCTGCTCACCCTGCAGGAAAGATTTGCCTTCTTTCTTTGCCCATGTCTCAGTGAACCAGGTGCACTTCCTGACTTCCCTTTCCCAAATGCCCTGATGCAGCCAAGAAGCACCACAGCCTCAAGCAGCATCCCATAAGCAGCATCCAGTATACCTGAAGGAGCGTCTCCACCTCCATCATTCTGCCCGGACACTGAGGTCCAGCACCGAGGGCCTTCTGGCAGTTCCCTCGTTGCGAGAAGCCAAGTTGCAGGGAACTAGGCAGAGGGCCTTCTCGGTGGTGGCGCCTGCCCTGTGGAACGCCCTCCCAACAGATGTCAAAAAGGAAAACAACTACCAGACTTTTAGAAGACATCTGAAGGCAGCCCTGTTTAGGGAGGCTTTTAATGTTCAATAGATTATTGTGTTTTATTTTTCTGTTGGAAGCCGCCCAGAGTGGCTGGGGAGACCAGATGGGCGGGGTATAAATAAATTATTATTATTATTATTATTATTATTATTATTATTATTATTATTATTACTATTGCTTTCCAGCTCAGGGACTGTAGGCATAAAATCTGAACCCTGCACCAAGCATACTTCTTCCAAATCTGCCCTGAAGTGTCATTGCTGCTCATCCACACGGTGTGCTTTTTTTCAATAGGACATCCATTTAAATTTGTGTCCCCACCTTCATTCTGGTGCTGCTAGTCATGCAGAAGTGTACTTTCTTAAAAAGTGGGGTTGCACAGGGAGGAAAGAATACAAATTGGGATGAACGAATGCAAATGCACTGTAAATGTTTCCTAAAGAGCGTGGGAGGAATTCAGCACTGTGCTCTTCTGAATCTTCCATCAGTGGAAGCATGTCAGCTTGCCAGATGGAACAGTATCCCCCCCTCCCTGCATACGCTGTTCTGGGGTTCTCTTGACACCGCCCCCCAGCCATATTTTTTTGGGGGGATGCAGCATGTATGCAGGGGAAAGAGGAGGAGGAAAGCCCCATTATACAAGCGGAAACCCTTCCACTGGCAGGACACTTTAGCTGAATCCCACCTCCCATGTCAAAGCAGTCACAAACTCTCCTTACTACTGACCCTTGGTGATGTTTAGGTCGGATAGCAAAACCAGCTCCCTGTTTCTGTTCCCACTGCCAATTTGCTGACTTAAGGGTCCATTATTCTGAAATTACCGCTTTCCTCGAGACTTTGGAGAGTGCTTCGCTCTGCAGGAGAGAATAAACTCTTTCTGAACATGAAAAGCAGGGATAGGACGACTTAAATCTCCCAGCCAGGGCTGCCATGCCCAGCATCTTAATGGCTTTGGCAAAAAAGAGATTAGCTAAGTGGTAAAACAGATAAAAAGAAACCACTGTATCGGCTAGCTAGAGCTATTTAGAGAGATAGCATTAAAGCCTCCTCTTCCTATTCTGGCTTCTGCCCAATGCTTTTTCTCTACTAGGACTGAAAGCAATGAATGAAGATTGATAATCATCCATTTGTCCTTATTAGTCGAATATTTTGCAAAATTTGCAGCCTTTGGAGTTCTGTAGTATTAAAACAAACAGATGTTTTGCATTTCCCCAAATATGAAAAGTGCTTTCTAGATTAACGTTAACATTTTTTAAAAAAAAAATCACAGACTTTCTTCCAGCCAGTCGATAGCACACTGTTCTTCAATGTCTGCCCCATAGGCCTAATGTGATCTGCCAAGCCTCAGAGGTTGGTCCAGAAAGCTATTCTTAGTGAGCCTTTATTCTGCCTCATATGATGTAATATATAATGCCTGGTGCTGGAACAGGTCGGTGCCAAGATGGACCATGGATCCAGTGACTACCCTCTCCTCTTTGACCCCAAGCAAATGTTCTGGGTGGGCAAACAGGCACTACTGCTACACCAGCAGAGACTAGCAATTCAAAAGGAAGCTATTCATAAGGCAATGTGAATGCAGGGGGTCATTGCAGCTTCCTGATTGGCTGTAGTTTGGATGAGGACCTCGCCACCCTTCTCTACAATGGATGGTGGAAGCTGTTCACTCTTCACTGAGGCAATGGAAGGGATCATACACTGTATGTGGAGTTGTAAGGGACCACAAGGGTCATCTAATAATAATAATAATAATAATAATAATAATAATAATAATAATAATAATAATTTATTATTTATACCCCACCCATCTGGCTGGGTTTCCCCAGCCACTCTGGGCAGCTTCCAACAGAACATTAAAATACAATAATCTATTAAACATTAAAAGTTTCCGTAAAGAGGGCTGCCTTCAGATGTCTTCTAAAAATCTGGTGGTTGTTTTTCTCTTTGACATATGGTGGGAGGGCGTTCCACAGGGCAGGTGCCACTACCGAGAAGGCCCTCTGCCTGGTTCCCTGTAACTTGGCTTCTCGCAGCAAGGGAACCACCAGAAGGTCCTCAGTGTCTGGGCACAATGATGGGGGTGGAGACGCTCCTTCAGGTATACTGGACCGAGGCCATTTAGGGTTTTAAAGGTCAGCACCAACACTTTGAATTGTGCTCAGAAACGTACTAGTCCAATCTAGCCCAACCCCCTGCAAGGCAGGAATCTTATGCCTAACATGGGGCTCGAACCTATGCCTTGAGTTTAAAAGCCTCGTGCTCTACTGACAGAGCTACCAGCATCCCCGCCATGCTCCTGGGGTCCCTGTGTTGTACCTATGACAGTCCTGGTGACAGTCATCTTGCAATCTTTTCCCCATAAACTGATGAGGGCTGAAAGGATTGTGCCGCGGCACCAGGCAATGTATGTTGCCCTTGCTAAGCCCACAATTTATTAGGTACAATTTATTAATTGGCATATGAAAAGAGAGCTACGTCTTCAACACTTCAGGACATCAATAAGAGGTTAGGGTGGTCATCTCGTCTTCTGGTAAATGGAAACACTCACAAAAATTAAATGGCCTTTATCAATATTGCTTGATTAAATTGCCCCCTCCCCTTACACCCAGTGTCCAATGTACTTCTGGCTTTAGATGATAATGCCAATTAATTTTAAAATAAAGGAACAGAGAGAAGGTTATCTGTACACAGATGCATGCGCAAATGTCCAGATGACACAATCTAAGGCAGTGCTGGGGACTATCTGGCTCATGCCCCTAATTTGGCCTGTGGTGCCATTTTCCCCAAACATAATCCACCTACCCCATACCTGATGCCATATGTTTATTGACTGTTGCTCCCAGCCAATCAACAGGCATCTTCCTCTTAATCAAGGGACTTCAGTTCTGGCCCTATAAGGGCTAGCATTTGAATGATATGCCTCAGGAGTAGTTGAGGAACTATGAATGGCTAGAAGTTGAGATGGTGCATTCTCTGTGCAGAATAGAACAATTTGCTGATGCTCAAGAGGTTTATAAGGGAGGGCTGGCATTGGCCCCATCAAATTCTATCCATTTACTCTGCAAGTCTTGGTCAACGTTTGCATGGTTTAATTAATTATCAGTACCAAGAGCAATCTGGTGAGGAGGGGGTGGCAAAACCTTGGTGTTATCAAGTGCAATAAGGAGGGAGTTGACATTCTTGTAATGTTTCACACCCTTCCTCAGTAGCTTCCCCACTTAACAGTCATGCACTGGGCAGTGATGTGACTCAACCCATTATTAACCCAATACAAACCAGTGATTTTAAGGTGTAGCTGATAACAAACAAATAGGGCAGGATGCAGTGGCAGGAAACCCATTGCTGCCCAAAACTGAATTCAAACTAAAGTTGCACAAATCCAAGTTAAACAAAATAAAGTTTTCTTTTACAATGTGTCTTCTTTGCATGACATGTTTTGGCCAACATTGCTGTGAGATGTTATTAGGTGGGTATTGAAGATTGCCACTGCATAGGGGAAGCAACAGATGGGAAGAAAGCATAGTGAATAAGTTTCAAGGTGAAAGGATAATAGAGTTAGTTCCTAGAGAAACTGCTGCACAAGTAAGCTGTCCCAGTGGTGGGGTAGTCAATGGTATGATTGAGCGGGGCCCCCAAAATTCAGCTTTCTAAAAACCTCTCCACTTCAATCTGTGTTTTGGGTTTTGAACTGTTTTGTATGAAACAAAGCTCTCTCTTTCCCCATTCACCATAATGGGGAATCTAAAAAGGGCTATACTTTCCCCCCCTCACCTTTTAGCCAAAGTGGATGAAATTTGCAAGCGCAGGACCTCCTCCAGAATGTGCTAAGCCTACCAAATTGCAGACAAATAGGTCCAGGAGCTTTTTGTGGGGCAAGTAAAAGGGATTCACTTCCCTCCATAATTCCTTTTGAAGGGGGAAGAGCAGGGATTTCTCTGTCCCCCTCTCACCTTAAAATAATTAAAATGTGGCATGTATTCTTGCTCGCACCTTTTTTTGGTGGCTGATTGCATCCTCTGATAGCCCTGCATCTGATAAGCCAGTCTGCATCTGAAATAATTAAGGCAACTCGAACCTTGCTATCACTGGATCCTGCCACTAGTTACAATGGAATGTTGATATCAGGCTTACTCCCTATGCACAACCACTGGTGGCCCCTGTATGAACATGTCTCCACCTAGACATGTTGCATTTGCATGAACAGTTGTTCCCAACAGGTTTTTATAGATTTCAAGACAAGTGCACAGACAAAGCAAACCTCAGAATCCAGCCCTATGTATGTTTACTTATAAGTAAGCCCATCTGAGTTCAATAGGACCTGCTCTCAGAGAAGTGTTAATGGGATTTCAGGCTGAGATGGACAGAAGGAATTTGACTCCCAGAAAGAAATGCATAGGTGCTGCTACCACTGAATGCCAATGGAACATCCGTTGCCGCAAACAAGTATGAAGTGTCCATTGGCTAACCAGAACACAGAAAAGGAAGGGGTATGTGCTGGAACAAATGACATCATCACGACTGGTTTGGAAGTACTGAGAGATGCTGGAAAAGCCATTGGCTGGTCAGAACACAGGAAGGAAAGGGATGGGTGCTGCTGGTACCAGTGACATCATCAGTACCAACAGATTGATCATTGTTGGGCAGTTAATGTGAAGTGTTAGGCAGGTCACTGGCAGGACAAGGAACACATTCTGAGAATAGTTTCCCTTCAGAGTGAAAATAAAATGTAACTATACCAAGAGGAAATCAAGAGAGTTAAATTGTCAGTTTAGTGTGTTTTTTATTTGCTTTTGTTTTTTTTAAGATTTGCTTGCAATGTAGTATCTTTTTTGAAACACTAGGTATTTGTTACAGAATAAATATGGCTACACACTGACAGGTTGATGTGGAGCACCTAACCTAAGATATTTTCATCGCTGTCGGTTCTGAGCATATGCAGGCAGTGGCAGAGGAAGGGGGTGTAGTGGGGCTGGTCGGCCCCGGGTGTCATCCCTGAGGGGGGTGACATTGCTGCCCCGCCCCCGGCAGCTAGCCCCACCCCCACGGGCACAGCACTTGTCACACTCCAGATGCCCGAGCACCTAGCTCTGTCTCTGTATGCAGGATGCAAGAAAAGGGTTCTGCATGCCCATTTCTTCCCTCATGATTATATCAGTGCTGTCAGGGCTACTGTTGCATGGCTTGCTTTGTCATTTTGGATCCTGGTCATATTATACCTGCTTTTCAGGTGCATTAGCAACAATGTCCAAATATACTTCTGACAATATTTTGGACATGCCTGGAAGATGTTTGTCTGTTCATTGATAATAGTCAGTCATGCCCTGTCTTGTATGTCCTCTACCCCGATACAGATGGGGAAGAAATTCAACTCAGTCTGTCTGCATTTAAAGGTAAAATTACCCAATTCAGACTTTCCAAACCAATATGAGAACTGAAACACAACCATCTTTCAAAATTCGCATTTCTCTGAATGTTGCAACGCAGATCTCCAGCCTAGTAGCATAAACAAAAATGCATATACTAGGCTAAAGTGTGCATAAAAGTGCACATAATGGTAAAAATAACATACAAAATGCATTACTGTATATTAGGGGAAATTGCTTTGCAAAATAATGTATACATTAGGCAAAGTTGCATACAAATGTGCATATATTAGGGAAAATTTATATTAAAATGTGTCAGAGGTTGTTGCGGCTACTCTAGAGTAATGACTCTGCACCTGCTTGTCTTTAAACAATCTTTATTGGTGCGCTCTATGTACAGTGTAACGTGGTGTCAGGAAACATGTCTTCTCAGTCCGATGCAGAATCCGCGACTGCCCCCCTATGCCCCCTTTTCCAACATAAAAGGCGCGGGACGGACAGTCTCCTCCCTTTCCGTCTTTTCCTTAATTCCGGAACCGGGGGCAAAGGTCTGCGCTCCATGTTTTCCCATTCCCCCCCTGCTCTCCTCCCTCCGTTCCTGGCTGTGGGGCTCATGCTCTCCCAGGCTGTCAGAGCCCCGGTCCCCTCTTCCTATACCCTGCCTTGCCTCTGCCGAGTCTGCGCTCTCATGACTACTAGTCGATGAGCTGCTCCTGATTAGAGGGGGGGGGTTCCCTGTACTCCCTTCCTCTTACAAAATGCTTATGCATTTTCATGAAGACTTTAAAAAAATCACCATCTCATGTGGCAATGTGAAGAACTGAACTTATTAGTAAAATAAGATGAGAGACACCTAAGTCGACTGATTTGCCCTTGCCTATCCACTGCCATCCCTCACAATTTTGTTTACTCTCAGTGCTTTTAACATGTATCCAAAACAGATTGGCTATGTGGTATGAATATAAATATGCTATTTTGCTCCCTTTATGATACCCAGTTGCCTAGGATCATCCATGTGCCTCATTCAGAAGAATTCCCCACATTTTCAAAGACACCATCATGCCACCAAATTTGAGTCTGGCATCATTCATTTGAGTCAACTTAGGATCCAAAATGACAAATTTGAGTCAACATCATTTGAGTCTGTCCAGAAGAGGGCAACCAAAATGGTCAAAGGCCTGGAAACGATGCCTTATGAGGAACGGCTTAGGGAGCTGGGTATGTTTAGCCTGGAGAAGAGAAGGTTAAGGGGTGATATGATAGCCATGTTCAAATATATAAAAGGATGTCATATAGAGGAGGGAGAAAGGTTGTTTTCTGCTGCTCCAGAGAAGCGGACACAGAGCAACGGATTCAAACTACAAGAAAGAAAATTCCACCTAAACATTAGGAAGAACTTCCTGACAGTAAGAGCTGTTCGGCAGTGGAATTTGCTGCCAAGGAGTGTGGTGGAGTCTCCTTCTTTGGAGGTCTTTAAGCAGAGGCTTGACAGCCATCTGTCAGGAATGCTTTGATGGTGTTTCCTGCTTGGCAGGGGGTTGGACTGGATGGCCCTTGTGGTCTCTTCCAACTCTATGATTCTATGATTCTATTATTCATTCCCATTCTGGAATATTCGTATTCATCATATGACCCCCCTTTAACTGGGATCTGCATTGTGACTAATTAAGGTAGGATATAGAAGTAGTAAGCAAGAGGGGGAAATAGCAGCAGAGCAGCAACTGCTCTAGGAAGCACCAAACATGATGGGAGAAAAATGTACGCTCCTTGGGACATGCACCTGTCCGCAATGTGCCATGCACACAGATAATGTTTTTATTTCTGTGGGGTGAGAGGACATGGAGGTTCCATAAACTAGAACAAAAGTACATTTCAACACCTTTGACTTCTAAATAGCTGCTAGCAAAATCAATGTGAACTAGGGCCACCTAAAACAACTGGCGAGTACACAGAAAAAGCTATTCAATCCTTCAAGATAGGAATGCCATGTAATTTATCGCCTTCCCATTGTATCTGTTATGGCACCCCAGTGGTTAACAGGAGCTCTCTTTGTCCAGAGGTTGCCAAGGAAACTGTTCCTGTACTTCAGGAAGCAGGGGGAGCAGTTTCCTGTTTTCAAGAAGGCTCAAGGGCTGTTTTTCTCCAATCAGAAAGCAGATTTGTGAACTGGAAATGGAGAACACAGCTGCTAAGGGCATATTAAGTGGTGTTTCTTTCTTCTTTCTTTGCTCTCTCTCTCTCTCTCTCTCTCTCTCTCTCTCTCTCTCTCTCTCTCTCTCTCTCTCTCTCTTTCTAAACTTTTGTAATAAACAATCACGGCATTTGCAACACCTAAATCAGGAGCCGTATATGGGTTAAACAGTTGTAAAGGGAAGGACATTTTGTGGAAGTCAGTGTCTACAAAACAGCAGCAACACAAGGCAGAGACTAAAAACACAGCTGAACACCATGTGGAAGTGGGATTTTTCTTCTTCTCCATCTTCTGCAGATGTAACTCACACACAAATGTATCACACCCGGGGAAGGCTGACACAAATAGACTTTATCATCTGCAGCTCAACATGACATCGTGGTGGTGTACTGCTTTCCTATGCATTTCTTCTGATTTTCTTTTCACTGAGGCTCTTTTTTCAGTATTGCTCCCTCCTGGTTTTTTTTTTTTAACCAGCGTTTCACAATTTAAAAAGAAATCATTTATCCCCATTAATCACTTCTGTTTTTCCTTTGGACGAAACAAGAGATGGGGTCCTGTTGGTGCTATTTTTTAGACTCTGGAAGCAGCCAGAGAGGCGTGAGTGGAGCATGCACAAAGTGTATTTGCCAATTTGTTGCTGTACTAATAGGTAGTTCCTAAGTCACCTTTAGGCTGCTGAAGTGTTTCTTAACAGCAGTATGGGGTGCAGAGTTTTGTACTCCTTGAAAATCTCAGGTTTCGTCATTAAAAAAAACAACAACCCAACACTCAGGTTTCTAGCCATTATTGGTGCAAAAGCAAGCTTAAAATGGTTTTGGGTTGGATGACCTTTGGGATCCCTTCCAACTCTACAATTCCATAATTCTGTGAAAATGTGATTATTTGCTTAAGAGATTTCTTTCACCATTACTGAATCCGGGGCAGGTTTCACATACCACACAGCAGCTGTGTTTGCTCTCTGAAGTACCTGCTGAAACCTCAAAAATGAGGGGCTGAGTAATTTTTATATGTTTATTTGAGGGCAAGATGGGGCTTCTGTGCCCCATGTACTCCTTGCAAGGCTGCATAAATTATCTAACATAGTAGACATTTAAGAATAAATTATGTAAATTTGGTAATGACTACATGATGCGTACAGGCTACATAATTTGACATTTCTGGTCTGGGTGCATTTTTTTAAAAAAATAAACTAGCTTGGATTAAGCTATTTGGAATATATCCTATAAGCCATCATTTGCAATAGGTGTAGCAAAAATATATGTGGAAATATATGAGGAATTTTCTAGCAAGGATGCTGCAGCTGATCTCAAGCCCTGTGCTTTTTACGTAGCGGCCGCCCAAGTTTTTCATGCTGCCCAAAACTCAGATTGACAGGGCAGTAATGGACTCAAAAGCTTATCCGGGAAGAAATGGGAAATCAGTAAATGAAATATTCAAGATGTTATGTTCTGGTGCCATGTAGCTTCCTTTTGTTCTTCTTTAGAGGCTGGTTTATGTTTTAACTTTGAGCAGCGTTTGATGCAGACGTCCAAAAAGTCTAATCAGCAGTGTGGGAGAGTGTTGTTCAAGAACTGTAGATCTATTTGTAATGAGGAAGACATCATCTTAAACGACTCAATCGGCAAAAGTAAGCACATGTTTCAAAGAAAAGCTATTAATGATGAAGACTGGTGAAGACTTTAGACGTTCATTAAAATGGTAAATGTGTTATGCTGATGTGACAGTGGTTTTATAAAGTGAGCGCTAGTTCTGTTAAATGGAACAGAGCCAAGAAAAACTCTTTTAAACATTTGTTGAATTAAAGCCCAGTAGCAGAGCTACCGTACTGATGTCAATAGGACTGCCAACAGGGCAATCTTATGCATATCTATTCATAAGTAAGCCCTATTGCATTCAGTGAGGTATGCTCCAAAAAACAGCCTAGGATTGCAGCCTCAGAAAGTTAAACATAAATAATTTGTCACAGTTTAATAGGATTTACTTCCATTTTCATGTTACCCAAATCCATAGCTGCCAAGTCTCCCATTTTTCGCAGGAAACCCCCATATTTTAAACCGTTTCCCGCTGGCAGCCCGGATTGGATTGAAAAAAAATCCTGTAAATCCCCTGGATTTCCTACCTGCCTGGGAGTCTCCATTTTGGGTCCTGGCGCCGCCCGATTTCCGGTGCCCAGAAAAGGGTAGCGCAGCACCGGAAGTCGCTTCTACGCATGTCCGGACATGCGTATAAGTGACTTACGGTGCCGCTCCGCCCATGCCTGGGCACCGAAAATCGGGTAGAGCGACACCGGAAGTTGCTTCTACGCATGTCCAGACATGCATAGAAGCTACTTCCGGTGCCGCGCCGCTGCTGATCCCGCATTTTTCAGCGGGAGACTTGGCAACTATGCCCAAATCTCAGTGTAGGTGGCTTTGAAAAAGAGAAAGGTGCCAGTTATTTTAAGTGTATTTTTAAGCGTATAAGGCTATTACTCACTTTAAGAAAGGAACCCACTGTTTTAATATTGATCAATGTAAGAATTTTAGGCTATAACCCTAATCCCATTTACTTGGGAGTAAGCCCCATTATTTTCAAGAGGCTGCACTTCTGACTGTGAGTAGACATGCTTAAGCTTGTGCTTTTAGGACCTAGAATATTCCAGAGTGACAATTTAGATACAGGTTTAAACTATGTAATCGTTGTTTATTTCAAATGAGCAGTCTGGAATCTTGAGTGACTGAGTTGCTTCCTAGAAGCCACTAGCTGCTGCTTCCTTGTGATGAATAATTCTTGCACAAGGTCAGTACTATCCAAGCCTGGCCTTGGGAAGAACTTTATTCTTGGAAGGTGGTATAGATGTATTAAATAAGTAGTGGTTTTTTGTCAGAGTGAGTCATTTCCGAGTTTTTGTGCTGCTGATTTTATACTTATGAGAATTGTTTTAATGCCTTAGTTTATTGCATTTTGCATTGCCTTATTCTGATGTAAACTGCCTGTCACCATTTTGGTGAAGGGTGGTATAGAAATATATGAAATTATATCTGTATGTCTATATTGTCTCATATTATGAAAAGGAAGCTCAAACGTAACAAGTACTGACTCAGACATCAGTACCCATTAAATGCCTGGGTATTTGTTGTTGTTGTTGTTTAGTCATTTAGTCGTGTCCGACTCTTCGTGACCCCATGGGCCAGAGCACGCCAGGCACTCCTGTCTTCCACTGCCTCCTGCAGTTTGGTCAGACTCATATTGGTAGCTTCGAGAACACTGCCCAACCATCTCGTCCTCTGTCGTCCCCTTCTCCTTGTGCCCTCAGTCTTTCCCAACATCAAGAGTCTTTTCCAGGGAGTCTTCTCTTCTCATGAGGTGGCCAAAGTATTGGAGCCTCAGCTTCACGATCTGTCCTTCCAGTGAGCACTCAGGGCTGATTTCCTTCAGAATGGATAGGTTTGATCTTCTTGCAGTCCATGGGACTCTCAAGAGTCTCCTCCAGCACCATAATTCAAAAGCATCAATTCTTCGGTGATCAGCCTTCTTTATGGTCCAGCTCTCACTTCCATACATCACTACTGGGAAAACCATAGCTTGAACTATACGGACCTTTGTAGGCAAGGTGATGTCTCTGCTTTTTAAGATGCTGTCTAGGTTTGTCATTGCTTTTCTCCCAAGAAGCAGGAGTCTTTTAATTTCGTGACTGCTGTCACCATCTGCAGTGATCAAGGAGCCCAAGAAAGTAAAATCTCTCACTGCCTCCATTTCTTCCCCTTCTATTTGCCAGGAGGTGATGGGACCAGTGGCCATGATCTTAGTGACTTTTTAAGTCTGGGGCTTCAAATCAAAATAAAAATCATTGACAGCTTAGGGGGAAATGTTGGCAGAAAGCTGAAATCCACATCTGTTTGGTGTTCAGGGTTCAAACTGGCAGAGCAATCCAGACTCATTTGTGCCTGGCTGGGGTGTGTGCATATGGATGGGGTGAAATGTGCCCTGCCCTGCCCAGCCCTGCCAGCTGCCACTAGACTCTCACCAGTTGTTGCCATCGGAGTGACACCAGCCCCATTCCACCGGTGTGGAGCTTCCCTTCCACTTGCCCAGTGGAAGTGCCACTGGCTGGATCCCCACCAGGCACCAGCAGCGGAGAGGGGTTGAGTCAGCCTAGGAGCCACTGACTCCTGAGCTGGCCTGGCTACCTTCTTCCAGTGGCAGGGGCCCAGTCACCACACCAGCTCCTGCTCTCTGCACTGCGCATCCACCTTCCACCCAAGTCACCATGCGTGGCGGGGCTGCAGATGCAGCACTGCCCCTGCCCCTCTGTTCAGCCTGACAGGTCGGCATTGTGGGTAGGGTTGCCAGACTCAATAGAGGACAGGACTTCTGTCCCTTTAATTGCCCTGCTCTCTTTTGAGCCTGGAAACCTTGAAGAGAAACCAGCAGACCCTTTGCTTGGAAATTAAACAAACGGTCTGCTGGTTTCTCTTTAAGGTTTCCAGACTCAAAAGAGAGCAGGGCAATTAAAGGCACAGAAGTCCTGTCCTCTATTGAGTTTGGCAACCCTTAATTGTGGGACCAGTTAGGATTGCTCTCTTAAGGCTCACAGTGCAATATTGCTGAGGTCTTTGGGGTCTATTCTTTGAGCAGACCCCGATTGCCACAATTCTCGTCTAAGCTTAACCTGGCACTAGCTGGCACACTCACATTTCCCCTGCCCCTTCTTTCCGCTATCCCTTTTCAGCCCATTCCATTATGGAAATTATCAATAGGGACCACTGGATAAAGATCATGATTCAGAGCTGCAAGCTCCCAAGGTTCACACGTCTGTGGTGGCCCTGGGCAAGTGGCTGTCAGGCTGCCAAAGAGCAACCACCATTTCTCAAACAGGGCTGTTAGGAAAAAAAGTCTCCATCCAGTCCTTGCAAACTGAAATTCTATATATAATGATGGGGGAGGGTAGACATTTAAAGCAATGATATACATTCCACACACTGAAAACCAGCAAAACAAAAACGAAACCTTGAGCAGAATTATGAACCGCAACCACATTTCTTTGTCCTGTAGAAAATCATTAGCTACATACCAATATAGCACAAAAGTATTGGGTGCCGTGGACGAAGATAATAAAATTATATTAGAGGAGTATTTTATGCAAGGGATATTACAGTTGTTGGGTTTGGGGGGGGCAGGAAACTTGTTATGATTTTTCTGCCGCCGCCAGCTCTGGTTATGATCATCTTTGCTGTGTGGGATGTCCTTATCCCCAGTCTAGCTGCAGCCAAGTTTCCTTTATTGGACGCCTGCTATAAAGAATAAACCTGGGGATATGAAGAGCCACATTAGTATGTAACAACCTATAAAACCCCCTCTGCTCAGAGTAGGGACAAATTCCCCTTGCATGAATACTTGGAGGGGGGAAATAACAATAAAAGAGAATATGGCTCCTAAATTAATTAAAAAGCACGGACAAATGAAATCTCATAACCAGCCTAATGAAGTGCCTGAACATCAGCAAACTGTCTCAGATAGCGTTGAAAAAGAATGTATGAATGGGTACCCAGTAAATACAGTCTGTGGGCTGCCTCAGATTTTTTACACTATCTGCAGTTTTTCTTTCTCTGCGTTAAGATTTAGAACCTGTCAGCTGCAATTACTTGCAAAATTCTGCGCGACAAACCTTATGAGCATGGCTGTATTTATTTATTTTTACAGTGGGACAAATAGCAGTGTTTGGAAGTTAAGCTCAATTTTAAAAAGAAAGCATTAGAGGAGTTAACTGACCCTTCCCCAGAACCATACCTCCAACCCACCTGTTCAAGGGGGTGAGATATTTCATGTCTATTTCATTCTAAAACAAGTAACAAGCACACTTGTTAACAACTCCTTTTTAAAAAGGGAGTGGAGAATGTGGTCACCCACATTTCATTTAGTTTGGCACTTCTGACGCCGATTTTAAGGGTCAATATGAGGAAGAACTGGAAGCAAGTTTCATGGGAAGTCAAGGTTTTGTCTTGATTAACTCAGAAATCCTTGGGCTTACGCCACAATGCCATGCAATCCTATTCATGTCTAGTCAGAAGCAAGCCCCACTGAGCTCAGGGGCATGTACCTCCAGGTAAGTGTGTGCTGAAATGCAGCCTCAAACAGCTTCCCTTCCCCTCACCCCAAGTCTTGTCCTGATGCCACATGCTTTTTAACCTGAGAGGGTTTTTACACAGAAGTGGCTCGCAGCACTAGCCTTCTGGTAGAAGCAGGAGTGGCAAGGAAGATTTTAAGGATGAACTTACAAAAGGTAAAAATAAGTATGAAGCTATAGCTATAGATAGATATGTGCTTGTGGGAGTATTATTACTAGAGCAGTCAAGTACAACATTTTCCTGTTGCCTAGAATGGATACGCAGGGGAATGTGGCTCCAGACAGGGAGGACTTCCTGTCAGACCAGCCCTGGAGCTTCCTCCCCCTGTGTGTGACCAGGTAGATGGGCGTGACCCTAGCTGACCAGATAAAAGGACTGGCTACGCAACCATATCTCTCTCAGACTCTTGGACTCTTACTCTCTTACTCTTACTTTTGGACTCTCCTGGCTCTTAGCCAGCACATGGCTCAACCTTCACATAGGATGAAGCCTACAAGCAGAAAGTCTGAGGTATAGCTTAGACTTCTTTCCACTGTGACCACAAGGTAAAGCCTGCCTTCAGATTACTGCTGTGAACTGAATGTGAGTAAAACTTTGTTCTTACTTTTAAAGAAGACTGTGCTGTGTTATTCTTATTTTAAGAGGGAAATAAAGGGGAAGCTTACCAGGATCAATCCAGAATGGACAAGCGAACTGGATTGCTTAATTAAAGTAAGGTTACCAGATGTCCCCGTTTCCCAGGGACAGTCCCCAGATTTACAAATCATTCCCCTGACAAAATCTGTCCATTCCGACTGAATTTGGAAAGTGTCCCTGGATTCATTGGAAAAAAAATCTGGTAACCTTAAATTAAAGGTTTATCTAATGAATCATCAACTTGCTTGCAATAAGTTGCAAAGGGAATGTGCTCTGCTGTATACTCACTAGCGTGGATGAGGAGGGATAATAACAAAACAATGTATCCTCTCCTACCTTCCTTGACATTCTTACAATGCTTATATAGGAGGACACCTTTTTTGGATTATGCATGTAACAATGACAATATATATACACACAGGTGGAATATACACACATATTTTAAAAAACGCTGTGAAAATGCTTTTTTAAAAAAACGTTTTGGGAAAAATATATATTGAATTTGCCATAGCTCATCATCACCATCTAGTGTCACATTTATATATTGCACTTTTTGCAGCTGTATAGCTGAGTCCACAGTAAAACATACCCCATGCAGACTTTCACACTAAACACATGGACGTCTACGGAGGAGCCTGTGTGCCTGGAGACATAGGGTTAGGACTTGCTTGCATGCCGCCATCCCAACCTCTGGCTTAAGACCATCCATGTACAGATGAACATCTGAGCAGGGCTACAGTCAAAAGCACATTCTAGTTAATGAAGGTTTTTGCATTCAGATTATCAGTATGGGATATAAGAGGGAGGGAGGGAGGGAGAGCCTTGTGTCATATCCTATCAGGTAATGGCAACAGGAAGACCTGCAGTCAGGTGCCACAAAGGACCACAAAATAAAAACCCTCATTGTTAAATAGGCTTTGGTGGTTTCCATCTGTGAGCTTTAAAAATATAGCATATGGAGTTCAATTATCTGTGTCCCAGCTCTATGTTTTTGCCTTCATCTCCCTGGTTTTCCTCTCTCTCCATAAAAACGCTGTTAATCAGGATTATAATGAAAGCAGCACAATGAATAGTTTTATATGGTCTTTCTTTTTCTTTCTTTTTTGGCCCTGCGCTGTAAATGGGCTGGCGACAAGCATGCTTTCCCCGTATTTTAGAATGAAATAAACATGAAATATTGCCGAGAGAAGCAGGGCTGTGATACGTTTTCACCTTGCCGAAGAATTTTTCCTTATTAGCAATTCTTATCACCTTGTGTGTAATCCGCCAAACACAAATAATCTCCGGGTACATAAAATATTTACAGGACTTCTTTGAACCTCTAACAGCTTTGTGCAAACTCGGTTGTTGTCGGTGGAATTGCGATCAAGGAAAGCAAATCCTCCACCCGTATATTCAGCACCTCAATAAAGCGAGTGGAGAGCCACCTAAGTCCTGGGCCAAACCACCTGCTGTGTGCAGAATGGGCTCTTTTAAGTGATTGTGTTACAGAAGACACATACCTAGCACCATGCGAGCACCCTCACTTGATTCTGCCTTCATGAAAGAAATGAAATAGCACCACCTCTCAAGCTATCAAAAGCTCCATTTCTGAAAGTTAGGTAATAAAATAATATTTCATTTTCCAAAGTGGTTTCATCTCAGCCTGCTCTGGAAATTTAGGCCGAGTTCCAAAGCACACTTATTTTGTTATAGTTGCAGCTCATCTTCCCTCACAATCCTGTAAGGTAGGTATGGTTGAGAGACTGTGCCCAGCCCAACGTCCCCCAGTGAACTTCAAGGTTGGGAGTAGATTTGAGCTTGTGTCTCCCAATACCTAGTCCAACACTCTGGCCACTGCACCACACTGGTTTTTACTGGTATGTAAGGGACGCTGGTGGTGCTGTGGGTTAAACCACAGAGCCTAGGGCTTGCAGATCAGAAGGTAGACAATACGAATCCCCGTGATGGGGTGAGCTCCCGTTGTTTGGTCCCTGCTCCTGCCAGCCTAGCAGTTCAAAAGCATGTTAAAGTGCAAGTAGATAGATAGGTACCGCTCCGTCGGGGAGGTAAACGGTGTTTCCGTGCGCTGCTCTGGTTCGCCAGAAGCGGCTTAGTCATGCTGGCCACATGACCCGGAAGCTGTACACCGGCTCCCTCAGCCAGTAAAGCGAGATGAGCGCCGCAATCCCAGAGTCATCCGCGGCTGGACCTAATGGTCAGGGGTCCCTTTACCTTTACCTTTTAAGCCTCGTTGACATTAATCGGACATAGTTCTAAATTAACATATATAGGTTTGTGGATGTTGAGTTAGAAGGAAGAGCACCCATGTTTGAAGGCTTGTGAACAGATCTTAGGGGAGCAGCACCAGGCTTGCTTTGAATCTGCAAGCGCCAACCACTGCTTCCTGCCCCCTTTACGTCCCTCAAGGATCCATTTACATACCTTGGTGAAGGGGAGGAGGGAACTGGCCGGGGGCACTCCAGTGATGCTGTTAAAGTGTGTTTTGTCATTAGGAATGGGACTGGGATCACCAGTCTAATCATCTCTGTGGGGAAATGATGGTGCTTGGGTCATTTCCTTTGAGATGAAGGCCTGCCAAGAAAAGTCTCGACTTGGACATTCACAAAAATTCAACTCATTTTCCCAACAAAAAGGATCACGTGTGTGATTTTTCTTGGGCCTCAATATGTGCCACTTTACACTTGCTCACACTGAATTGACGATATCCTTTAGGAACTCCTCACAATCCTTTGTTTTAAAGGATTTTTTTGTATTTTTGTTTGTATTTTGTTGGAAGCCGCCCAGAGTGGTTGGGGAAACCCAGCCAGATGGGTGGGGTATAAATTATTTATTTATTTATTTATTTATTTATTATTGAACACATTGAACAATTTGGTATCATCTGCAAACTAGGATACCTCAGTGCCCACACCTACATCATTTATGAGCAAGTTTAAAAGTTGGGAGTCCCTCCACAATCAGTATTAGGACCTCTGCTTTCTGAATGTGCATAGTTCTTCCTCTGAGAGGTATGAGCCAAAGCCTTTGGGAAGTGGCAGCCATGCCATGCCCATTCTGTTAGAATTAGGTCTAAAGTGAGCATCTCTTTCTACTTGTATCCTACTCTTACGGAGTTCCCTAGTTGATTTTCTGCCCAGCATCAGATGCTCCCAAATGACTCAATGGTCCTTATAATAACCTTCTTCTCTTCCTTCCTGCTGTTCTTACTCAAGTGTGGGAAGTTCTCCTTTTCAATCCCCACACCTTTAAAAGGAAACCACTGGTAGCCAAAGGCACCCAAGGTGAAAAGCAAATTTTAAAACTACAAATACAATTCACAAACCCAATAAACATTGTGTGCAACTGGCATTAAAAAAAGAGAAAGAAATGCAAGTCAAAGTTTCATCACTTTCGGATCCTGATCCACACATTCTGGCAGTTTTTTCTGACACCTGCCATTTTTAATGTGTCTGGTGACATGAATGTGCATGGTGTGTTCTCGCTATATCAGCATTTTCATAGCATTTCAATATTTTTGTATTAAAATGTCTTCATACTCACAGCGGACTCATGCACTCACCACAAGTTTATGCAGCCTTAAGACTATAGAAACCATAATACAGGGTTGCTGTGAGCAAAATACAAATGGATGAAAAATGCTTATATAGAGTCTAACTGAAGGAAGCAACTGACACCGCTGAGAAACGGCAATGCAAATGACACTGACCAAAATCTGAATAGGCAACAAACAGGAAATCTGTCACGTAGGGCTAGGAAAATGGAAAACAGCCTGCAAAAAAAGAATATATAGAAATATTTTTTAATAAAGAGTTTCATTTCAACAATGGTGCAGGGACAGGGGTGGGGGAGAAGTACTTTATCACTAATTGCCTTGGAAATGGTATTCAGTAGGTTCCTGTTAGCCTCCCACAACCACATTCCATCTAGTGATCACATTTTATTTTTTTTAAAAAAGGATGTGCTAACAGAAGCATATCCTTTAGGAAATCACATAGACTGTACCCAAGAAATGAGCACTTATTGTGCTAGAACCAGTTGCATGGAAAGGTCCTTATTCGCATGAGCAATTCTTAGACAAATGAAAGCCCCTCCCCCCACTTTGAGGTTTTGTTAAGCATGCATGCAAATTGAGGAAAAGAACAGAAGGAAATGAATGGGGAATCCCAAATCATTATAACTAGAAAACACTCCAAGAGGCTTCCATACTTCTGAAATCTAATGGGTAGCAAGTGGTCTTAAGCCGTTTCCCACAGTCAAATTGGTGACTCCCAATAGCAGTCATGCCCTCAAAGTGTATTGGCATTGGTGCCTTAGGATTCCTGTTCTGTTTACCTTCACTATTGGCATGATTAAGCCCATTTTAAGATGGGGAACTGAGGCTGGACATTAGTGGTTTGCCCCCATGAGTGAACGGCTGATCAATAATGGTGCCCTGCCCACTATTGGCCTCTCACTGAGAGGATGTGTATGCTCCCAGTACATTCCCACACCAAGTGATGGAGCTGACCTTTAAAGCCCTAAACAGCTTTGGCCATGAATACCTGAAGGAGCGTCTCCACCTCCATCATTCAGCCCGGACACTGAGATCCAGCGGCGAGGGCCTTCTGGCAGTTCCTTCCCTGTGAGAAGTGAAGTTACAGGGAACCAGGCAGAGAGCCTTCTCGGTAGTGGCGCCTGTCCTGTGGAACGCCCTCCCATCAGATGTCAAGGAGATGAATAACTATATAACCTTTAGAAGACATCTGAAGGCAGCCCTGTACTGTGATTCCTGTACAGTGGTACCTCGGTTTACAAACACAATTGGTTCCGGAAGTCTGTACTTAACCTGAAGCGTACTTAACCTGAAGCGAACTTTCCCATTGAAAGTAATGGAAAGTGGATTAATCCGTTCCAGACGGGTCCACGGAGTACTCAACCTGAAGCGTACTTAACCCGAGGTATGAGTGTACTTGGTTCCGGAAGTCGTACTTAACCTGAAGCGTACTTAACCTGAAGCGAACTTTCCCATTGAAAGTAATGGAAAGTGGATTAATCCGTTCCAGAGGGGTCCGCGGAGTACTTAAACTGAAAATACTCAAACCGAGGCGTACTTAAACCGAGGTATGACTGTACTGTAGAAGGCTAGACCCGTTGGGTCCCTTCCAACTTGACAGTTCTGATCATAGCTGCCAAGTTTTCCCTTTTCTCTCGAGGAAGCCTATTCAGCATAAGGGAATTTCTCTTTTAAAAAGGGAGAACTTGGCAGCTATGGTTCTGATTCTATGAGTGCTCAGCAAGCCAACAGCCCTCTCCTTCGAAACAAATCAGGATGGATAGTCAATAAACCGGGAGTCTGGAAGCGCCCTTAGCCTCCGGCAAAATTTCTCCAAAATTTCTGTGAAATGGGCAGGAGCCAGATTGACAGTCGGGATCTGTCAATGAGGCTGGATGGTGATGGGGGGAGGAGGAAATTATGTCATCCTCGGAAACAACAGGAGTGCGCGAAACGGGTGGGGGTGGCGACGGCCCCAAAGCGCGCTTTAAAACGCTTCGCTCGCCCTTCCCGGGGCTGATGGGGCGCAGGGAACAGCTCCTCTCTAAGAGAGCCGCTTCACTTTGCTCACTTGTTTCCAGTCCTCCTCTCCTCACCCCGCCCCGGGAGCTGTGGCAGGAGAGATCGGCTTCCAGGTAAATCCCGCTGTCTTCCCTCCTCTTCCCAACGGAGATGCTCTCCTCTGGAGTAGAGGGCGGCTGCCCTTGCCCTTCCCACTTCCACCAGCGCAAAAGCACCTCCGGCTTATGTCCCTGGGTCTGCGCCTCCTATTAAGGGATGCGGTTGGGGGACAATTCAGACGACTGCCACGTCCCTTCGGCTTTTTACACTTCGGTTGTAGGCTGCGATCCTAGAGGCGCTTAAGGCTTTAATCCTGTACATATTGCCCCAGGAGGCAATAGTTCACTGAAATAAGGAACTGACCTTATGGGCAGCTGCCCGGGAGTAAGTGAAATCAGTAGGGTTTACTTCAGAGTAGGCGTGTTAGGCTTGAGCCTGGTGACTTTCGGTGTTGACGAGGACAGGATCGGGATCATTGCAGGCGGCTTGTTTTAAAGGAGCGCGTCTGTAAAAAGAAAAGGAGCAAACGCGTTCACACGAGATTGCGCGTCTTTGGGTGAGGAAATCGAAGAACTGGATGGAATGCGGCTCCTAGGAGTCACACAGAGACCCGATGAGAGCAGCTTAGTTGGCTTCGGGACAGCGGTTGAGGAGCCTACAAGCCACGGTGGCGGAACGGGGCGCATCTAGAACAGGGCGTTTGAGGATCGCAGCACAGCGCGCTTCTAGGATTGCAAAGGCGAGCCGCAATGTTCCTGAGTGGGCTTGGGGATTTCACGGCCGCGACTTTGGGGGATTATTGGAAATCCTGCAAAAATGTTCTTCCGCCAAGTACTATGTGCTAAAACTGGTCAGTACGAGTGTATGTGAAAATGTGTGTCAGCGCAGAGGGTGACATCAGAGATCGCTCCTCAGGTTTTTTTTTGGGGGGGCGAGGTGAATAAAAAGATGAAAATATATTAGTGTGCCTATGCACCTACATATTCCTACACAGGGTTCTTTGTCAGATGATCACGAATGTCTTGTCTAATCTGAAGACGGAGTTGCTGCCAGTAACCAATAATCACCCCTAGTTTCCCTCCTCCCAAATATTGCTTCCTTAGCAATAGTAATCGACAATCCTGTCGCGGGGAGTTCCGCGGAGCAACCCGAGACAGTCGCCCGGACTGGGAACGCGCACAATTCCTCTCCGCTTGCTTTGAACCTGCCCAGCGTCTGTTTAGCAGTGGGACGGCGGCGGCAGTGTCGTTTCCTCCTATTCTCTCCCTCTCCGCGTGGTTAAAAAAAAAAATCAAAAAATCTCCGCGGTCTCTTTAAATCTCCGCTTGTTTTGGCACCCGCACTCTTCTCCCCCCGCCCGCCGCCGCCTCTGTTTCTTTGCTGCCTTTCAATCCCTGCGTGAGCAAAAGGGCTTCCTCTGCAGGGAAGGAAGGGAAATGCCTGCCGGCCGGAGCAGCAGCGACAGCAGGGGGAGACCAGCAAGAGCAGCAGCAGCGGCAGCAGCCCTGGGCATCGCACGGCGCGCAGCGACCAAGGACCTTCCACTTGCAGCGAGCTGAGAGCGGCGATGGGGCAGGGCCACGACGGCTCCCCGAGGCACTGATACCCCCCACACCCAACCCCAGTCCAAGAGGCTCCGTCCGGACACTTTTGGAGACAGAGGGAGAGAGATTTCTGCTGTTGCGACTCGCGTCTCTTCCTCTCCCCCACATCCCCTCCCGTCGCTTGCAACTTGGCTGGAGAGATCTCCTCCCCCGCCCCCTTTTCCCAGTCCCTCCATGCCCCGACCTGAACTTTAGCAGCCCGGGGGCTCCGGCTTAGGGAGCAACCCTCCCTGAGCGCCTGCCAGGCGGAGAACATGATTTGAAGCCGGGGAGGCGGCCAAGAGGGACGCAGCGAGCCGAGCGCTTTGGCGGAGACTCCAGAAGATGAGCCACGCAGGTAAGGACTTGGAGCGCGACCCGGAGAGGAGAAGGGGCTCCCAAGGGCGACCCCCCGGCTCCCAAGGGCGACTTCCTGGGCGGGCGCGAGTCGAGGAGCCCGGGCGAATCTCTGGTGGGAAAAGCCGGGGATCGGGGGACTCCCTTCTAAAACAGACGTGCTGAGGGACAGGGATTCCTCAAGCAGAGTTTGCCTCTTTCTCATTCCTGCGGGAGGCGTTTACTCTTCCTCTCCCACCCCCACCCCCGCCAGGGTTATATGCGATCGATCGATCCATCCCGCTACACGGTTTGGTAATCGATCCCAGTCCGTCCGTCGTTGCTTTCGCAGAATCAAGAGAGGGGAGGGTCGGCGAGAGCGGAGCTGACTCTCTTGCCCTGGCGAGGAAGGACCCGCTTCCCCTCTCCGCCCGGGCGCGCACACAAGAGCGGGAAGCGGAGCCTCGCCAGGTCCCCTCGAGTCCTCCGCGCCCGAAGTGTCCTCTTCTTAACGACCTGCTAATTTTATGCAGCCGAGAGTTTGTCGTCCTCTGGGGACTTTCCCCTTCCCAGCCCGGGATGGACAGACACGCACCAGGCGTTTAGAGCACGTCCAGCTCCCCAACCCAAATATTTTTTTGGAATTGATGTTTGCTAAGGGTGCTGGGAATTATAGCTCTGTGAAGGGAGCAACTAAAGTTCCCAGGATTCGTGTGTGTGTAGAGGGTGTGTGTGCCTGACCATCTTCCCAAGCTGACCCGCCAGAGGGATGAGATGGGCTCCCCGAGCTCCGCCTCTGACCCGAAGGACCGGCTGTGCCAACTTTCCCCCCTATTTTCTCTTCCTCTCCCGGTTGAACGGATCTCTCCGCGGCTGGCACAGCCCTGCCGGTCCGGCGAGGAGCCAGCGGCTTTGGAGGACCCGGGTGACACACAGTGCGCTGTTTGTTATGCTGAGGCTGTCTCGCTGCAGTTTGTGTATGTGTGTGTTGCAGTGCGCCCTGGGAGCGCATTCGCGGCGGAGGTTAATTGGGGAGTGGGGTGGCGCTTCCTTTGCTCTCGCCGGCCTTGGGCAGCCAAGGGCGGGCTCCGCAGAGCGAAAGAGGCTTAATCGGCGCGGGAGGAAGGCAGGCAGGCAAAAGGTTAAAACTGTCCGTGTGAACGGATTTCCCCAATGCGCGGGAACGAGGAGCAAGCTGATACCGTAGCAAGCTCTTGCACTCAAGTCCTCTTTGCAAGCTGGTCGCTGCGAGAAACAGGATGTTGGGATTCCTGGGCCTTTGGTCTGATCCAGCAGGGGCTCTTCTTATGTGGCCTTCCAGGTGTTGATGGTCTCCCTTGGTAGTCTCAGGGTTGTGGGTTCAAGTCCCGTGTTGGGCCAAAGATTGCTGCATTGCAGGGGGTTGGACTGGATGACTCTTGTGGTCCCTTCCAACTCTACAATTGATTCTATAATAAATAAAGGAATTCGCTGACTTGGTGTTGATGGGGGGTGGACTCCCCACAACATTTGGAGGGCCAAAGTGCCATATTGCAATAGCCAGGATTCAAAGATCAATTGCCTCTTATTATTTCTCTGGTTTTCATCGCTTTACCCATCCTGACTTGGGCCCTTTCCAGCTCAGAGGGCAACAGTATAATTACTGCAATACCTGCACCATTTGCTGCTTCTATGATATGTAGGAAGCTGCTTTGTACCGAGTCAGACCTAGCTCTGTATTGCCTACTCTGACTGGCAGCGGCTCTCCAGGGTCACAGGCAGGGAGCTTTTCCCAGCCCTGCCTGGGGATGCCGGGAATTGAACCTGGGACTGTGAAAGACCTGCACGAACCAAAGAGAATGCATAAACCATGGAGTCTGTATGTGAAGCAGATGTTCTACCACTGAGCAACATGGTACTTCCCATAAGGTCCTTCCTTAAGTTATGATTGCAGGTCTTCCTTGCCCCCCCCCAGTGCTTTTCTGTGTGGCATCTGATAGATTGATGATTACACATCCCTGAGGAAATGTCCAATGAACTGCCAGTGGGGGGGGGGCGCGGCGGCGGGGAAAGGCAGCGCTTCCATAGGATTCATACCGCAGGGATTCCCCCCAGCAGTGCTGCTCATAAGACTGAGTTATGAAGTCATTGCAGCTATTTCAATCATCGGTGTGAAAGCGGAACAAAAATGATAGCTCTAGGATTTTGAGCAAAAGACCTTTATCCTCCAGAGTAGAAATAATTGGCTAGAGAGGCTTTCCTTGAAGACAGTGTCCTCCAAGAACCTCTTAACCTTTGCCATAATTGGTGGTGTTTGTGCGTGTATGTTCCGCAAGGTGAGATCCAGGAAAGGAGACTGTATAATAGGCCTATGTTCAGGGGGGGGGGAAACTGCAGCATACTGTACAGACAAAGAGAAAAAAGTAATATCTGAAATATTAAGATCAACTTAGTAACTGACGGAATTGCTCCTTGTGATAGCTATTGCTATTATTATTATTTTTAAAAAAACATGTTCTGGCTGCTCTCAAAGCAGGGATGGGAAACATGTGGACTCTGGTGGACTACAACTCCCATCATCTCTGACTGCTGGCCTTGCTAGCTCATCCCTGTCTTTAGTTGTTCCTGCTTTTGTATTGGGGGAGTGGGAGATGCTCTCAATTGCCGCACTTTTGTGGGTGCTTGCTTTGGTTTATGCAAGATATAAAAGGGAAGGGCAGAGCTCAGTGACAGAAGGTTTGTGTGCAGAAGTCCTGGGCTCAGTCCACAGCATCTCCAGGTAAGACAGAGCCTGGAGAGCTGCTGTCAGTCAGTGTGGGAAATACTGGGCTAGATGGACCAATCATCTGACTCAGTATAAGGCAGCTTCCTATGTTCCTACGTACAGCATATGCAAAGCCATTGTCCTTTATGGCTTGAAATGGGAAGAGCTTTTGGGCACAGTTCCTTCTCTTTCCTTGAAGCTTATATCATGGGCTCAGATACTTTCTCTTTAAACTTGCATCCTCCCTCCCATTCTCCAAACTGTCCTGCCACTTTTGCTTGACTTTGATTCAGTCTCCAAATAGTCAACACTTAAAAAAAATAAAAATAAAATGCTTCATTGTGCTCTGAAGGAAATGGATCGAAATTCGCCTTGCCCTCTCTGCAATGTTTTGAATGACAACCTTTGGGGAATGACTGAATGCAAACAAAGGCTGGAGTAGATGACCTTCAGATATGTGACAGGTGTTGAATTCTAAAGCTTGATGATTTTAAGAATAGAGTTTTACAGCAGGGGCGGGCATACTTCTGGCTTGCAAGATCTCGTTTGTTTTTCGGTAGAACAACAATGTTTTAGCTAGATCACGCCCATAGTAGACACATATTCTCAGATATCTGTCCATCTCATGAACAGCTGACCAGTGTGATTGTTAAGCAACTTACTAGGATTATCTGGGCAGGGTCCCAGCAGGGAACCACATGGGCTTGTGTGTTTGTGTGTGATAAAAAGAGAGAGAGAGGGAGGGAGGGAGGGAAGGAAGGCTTCTAAGTAGATGCGCCTAGCTGGATAGAGGTAATTGAAGTTTGGGCACTCAGATTTGAGTCAACCTCTGTCACTTCCTACACCCTGGTCCAGGTCCAGGCCCTATCCTCTCATGCCATTGTCTGTCTGCCAGATATTACTTTACTGAATTACATTAATGGGTGATAACAAAACTTATATGGTAAAAATTCTGACCTATTGATTGGGCATCCCAGTAGCTCTGGGTTATTGGTTTCATCTGGTGAGGTGGAAGGGGAGTAATTTGAATCATTACATTGTAGTTCATTTTATCTCTGCAAAGTGACTTCCTGCTCTGACATTCCTGCCCAAATTCCCCATAAAATTTTACAGTAAAGCTCTCTCTCTCTCTCTCTCTCTCTCTGCTTGGCCAAGTCTTTCAAATGAGCATTTAGGAACAAAGCAGAAGATTAAATAAACTCGAGATTGACCAAAGGATCTTTGACATGAGCAGGGCACTCTCTATTTTTTAAAAAGTGAAGAAATGAAATAGGCAGAAGAACCATTGATTGCATGTAAGAAAGGAGGGGAAAGGAAAGAGAGAGGGGGAACAAATTTGTATCCACCCACCTACCCATCCATTCTTATGTCCCAACGTTATCCATTTGCTAAACTAAACTAGGATTCACAATTGTGCAGGAGCTCCTGCAGTATATCTTGGACTTGAGAACTGTCATTAGAATACAGTGGTGCCTCGGGTTAAGAACTTAATTCGTTCTGGAGGTCCGTTCTTAACCTGAAACTGTTCTTAACCCGAGGTACCACTTTAGTTAATGGGGCCTCCCGCTGCCGCTGCCGCTGCCCGATTTCTCTTCTCATCCTGAAACAAAGTTCTTAACCCGAGGTACTATTTCTGAGTTAGCAGAGTCTGTAACCTGAAACGCCTGTAACCTGAGGTACCACTGTACACTGTTAAGAACCCACCTACTCTCAGCAACCAGAAACATCATAGCCAGACACTGGAGAAGACCTGTCAGGAGTAAGCATGGACCAATGGTATCAAATAGTATGGGAAACAGCCTTATTAGAAAAACTAACCAATAAACTGAAACTGACACAGGGACAAGAAGAAGAAGAAGAAGAAGAAGAAGAAGAAGAAGAAGAAGAAGAAGAAGAAGAAGAAGAAGAAGAAGAAGAAGAAGAAGAAGAAGAAGAAGAAGAAGAAGAAGAGGAGGAGGAGGAGGAGGAGGAGGAGGAGGAGGAGGAGGAGGAGGAGGAGGAGGAGGAGGAGGAGGAGGAGGAGGAGTTTGGATTTGATAGCCCGCTTTATCACTACCCGAAGGAGTCTCAAAGCGGCTAACAATCTCCTTTCCCTTCCTCCCCCACAACAAACACTCTGTGAGGTGGGTGGGGCTGAGAGACTTCAGAGAAGTGTGACTAGCCCAAGGTCACCCAGCAGCTGCATGTGGAGGAGCGGAGACACGAACCCGGTTCACCAGATTACGAGTCCACTGCTCTTAACCACTACACCACACTGGCTCCTTCACCCCGGTTTGGTTCTCCTTTATCACATACACAGCCCAACAAGAATCCCCTGACAGCATACGAATCAATCTGGCTTCCCTGGATGCTTCCCTGCAGGGGTCACCAAAACAATGCTGTAGAACAGTGCGCGAGAGGCAGGGGGCACTAAATTTTAGCATTGCACAGGGTGCTGCCAAGATATGAAAGCCCAAAGTTGGCCACTTCTCCAAGCCTCTCCATCTAGCTACTCTCCCTCTCCACAGGCCACATCCCTTACTTCACACGCCAAGTATTTTTGTCCAGAATATGTTTTTGAACTCTAACAATGCCTCTTGCTTCCATGAGTGGAGGATACAGATGGGTGTGTGAATGTGTGTAAAAAGTAAGCCCACTCACTGTACAAAGGGGGAATTATCATTCATTGCTCCACCTCCTTTGGCCTCTGGCCCTCAGAAAGTTACCCAGAAGGAAATGCAGCTCTCAGGCCGAGAAAGGTTCCCCAGCCCTTGACAGAGGCGGATTTAGGGCAGTGTGGTCGCAACTATGATGTAGTGAATTGAGCAGAACAGAGGGCAAAAGATGAGGGGGGCTGAATTTTGGCCTCACTGCTGAATTTTGGTGCCGCTGAAATTTGAAAGACCAAAGTCTGCCCTGCCCCTGTTCTTCAGAAAGCATGCTGAGCAGTGGCGGTGAAATTCTGAAGAAGCAATGGCGGCTGAAGTTGCTGTGGAGATGTGGGGTTACTGCTTCCACACACATCCCTCATAATCATGATATCTAGTTTGGACCTCATATATAGACACAACTCATGAAAAAGAGCAAAACCCCAGGGGTGTGAAATCCACGACGTCTTGAAATTATTTACAGTTTCATTCCGCGATACCGTTGATGACAGCTCAGATGGTTTATAACATCAGCGGAGGCTCCTCTTGCTGGAATTATTTCCTTGTAAATCACTCCAACCCATCAATTTAACAATCTCTATAACATATGGGAATCAGGTCACAAAGCATATGCTCCAGATTTATCTAAATTCTGAGGGAAAAAAATGATAATATGGCTTACCAGCACAGCCCTATTAAACTGTGGTTTATTGGGTGGTTAAGATAGCCTGAGGAGCAGAAATTAGCATTTGTAGACTTCATCTCAGTGCAGCACTTCTGAAATGAGCTAAAATAAATGAGGATAAAAAAATATTCATCTTTTATTATTATAGTCAGTAATAGTGGATCGCCAAGCCTTTGGTTTTAGCTTTACTGATAGTGTTAGGAAATTGCTGAATGTCTTGGACCACGTAATGGCTTTTATGCCTGTTGTAATGCCCTGTGCTAGATGCTGTATGCTTTTTAATTGTATTTTTATTGCTTCTTTTATTTCTTGTATATTGTATTTTATTGTATTACAATTTGAATTCTGCAGAATTCAGATTGCAATGCAGTAAAATACAATACAAGAAATAAAAGAAGCAATGAGAATGTAATTAAAATCAATATGAATATTTGATGCAATGGATGTGCCATCTTCTGTCTTCAACCATAACTCCACAGACATGCCATTGAATCTAGATCACCTGAATGAAGCTCACGTACTACTGGCAGTCCACAGACCACAGCCTGGGAAGTCCTGCTGCAGACCATTGCTGGTTCCAGGTGGTTTGGGTGTGGCATTGGGCAATGTGTCCTCGGTGGGTGCTTCCTCCATCTGAGAGAGCCCACCTCCTCACTGTCACCCCTGCACATTTCCTTTTTTTTAAAAAAAAATATTTTTATTAATTTTCCAATTAAAACCAATTATATCACATTTCAATATTTCAAATTATACACATATATATATCAATCAAACCGAATGTTATGCCAAATCATCTAAATAATTTATTTTTGGGTTCCCATGCTTCAAGAAATTGGGAATTCCTCGCAACTGTCCACTGCCGTCTTATTTCTAAAGTTCAAATCGTCCTCCAAGCTCATAATATTCCAAATCTTCCCCTTACAGTCACCTAGATGTTTTCCACTTTCATCCGATTGTTCCAGCTGCTGAGATAAATGTCAAACGAAGTTTCACAGATGTTCTTTCTCCTGTGTGAGTTAATCAGTCCAGCCTCCCCATCACCCCTGCACATTTCCTTCCCCTCTGCTTCCAGGCCTAGTCTGCACAAGCACCCAGAGGAAATGCAGAAAGCAAATAGAGGATGCTCTTCTGTCTCCTCACTCTGAGCACTGTTTATATGCTCAGAAAGGGCAGGCAGGAGGAGGAGCAAAGCCAGAGGTTAGCAGTAGTCGTCCTGTAGGTGTGAGTTGTTTGGCAGATTCCTAGTGCATTGGCAAGTAACTACCCTTGATGCCAGCTCTACTAAAGGCTCGTGATTTTTAATGACTTTAATGACCTTTGGTTTGGGATCATAGGAGAGGTACATACTTAAGTCAATGTGACTCAATTATTCCTAATAATGCACTTGATTGCAGCTATAGGATCATAGCTTTAGGATCATAGGAATGCAGGAATCTCAGCTAAAGCATCTGTAGTGAATCCTCCCAATTAATACCACCCATTAATAATGCGGCGGATCTACTCCTGCTAACTGCCCCCAATTAATTATAGTGCACCCACCTTGAGGTACACCAGTTACACGAATTTCTACAATTTACCACAGATTATCTAGTGGGGGACTTGTGTGAGGGGAAACTTGATGATTAGAGTCTCAGGCAGAAAATAATCAAGCAAATAGGAAAAGTTTTATTAAACAACAACAACAAGGTTTATGAAACAAAGTGGGTCAGGAAATGTGTTCCTTCAGGTAGAAGTTAACTTGTTTACTTTAACTAACTCTAAGATGTTTCAGGCTTAAAGGCAACACTATAAGCACAGTTCTTCTTAAACTTCAGTTACAGAAAATCAGTTGAAACAAAAAAAACCACAAAAAATCCTTCCAGTAGCACCTTAGAGACCAACTAAGTTTGTCATAGGTATGAGCTTTCGTGTGCATGGTATCTGAAGAGGATCCAGCACTTTGGTGGAGTTTCAGGGGGACTGCATCACCAGACTCTAGTCCGGCTCTGCTGTCCGTCACAGCATCTCTGACAGATGGCCATCCAACTTCTGCTTAAAAACCTCCAAGGAAGGAGAGCCCACAACCTCCCACTGTTGAACAACCCTTACTGTCAGAAAATTCTTCCTGATGTTTTTTCTTGTAACTTGAAGCCATTGGTTCGAGTGCTGCCCTCCAGAGCAGGAGAAAACAAGCTTTTCCCCTCTTCCATGTGACAGATACCGGTAGATGTAAGAGGTTGCTCTTTTTATGATTTACAGAGTGGTGGTTTTCCAACTGTGTTCCAGGGTTACCTGAAAGACAACTTGCCCAATGACACTGGATCTTCCCCTACAATGCGTAGCCACAATAGTCATACCGGAGTTGGTTCCTAGGGCACATTTTCAAGATGAATCGAGCACTATGCAAAGACAATTGACTTGTGGATATCCTGAAAGTGATTGCATTTGTGATGATTGAGCTGCTCTGTTCTCCTAAAGTCCTGTGTACTTCCCCTCTGCTGTGTTTCCACGTTCAGAATGACACAAACAGGGTTTGCATTCTGAGATATGACTACTTTACATAATTGTACAGATCCATGATGTGAATTTGTGCAACAGAGGTTTTTTACCACCATGGGCTTATGTACACTTACCTTTTGCCCCACACTTCCTAGGCAAAGGCCCATACAGTACTTTAAAGCACTGGGTCTGAGTGTCTTTTTTATTTTATTTTTGTTTTTCTCCAGTGCTTTCCCCATGAAAACCCACTCCTTAAGACTGAATCAGAACAAACAGCAATTCAGGTTTCCATGAATTGCTGTTTGCACCAATGCAGCAGTAAAAGAGAGCATTTTTGTGGGGAAAGCACCAGGACCATTAAAAAGAATGGGTCTGGACATGGCGCTTTAAAGCACAGACTAGAAACTTGACACAAAAGGAAGTCTGGATGAGCCCCCTATGAGGAAGAATAAAGAATTAAAAGCCTAACATTACCACTTCCAGCATTTTTTTTGCAGGGGGTGGGGAGGCAGGGAATTGCTTGCCTCTTCATTAGAGAATTTCTTTGAGGCTCTGAAATTGCAGTTGAATGGACTTTCCGAAAAGGGATGTAGCTCTGCTGGAACAGAGTCTCACCCAGAGGAAAGTGGACAAGCAGAGGAAGAAACAGATGCTGACAAGGAAACCTCAAACAATAAGGGGAGGAGAAACACAAGAAAAACTGTCTGATACAAAACAGTTTTCCATAGGTACAGGGTGTCTTTTTCTTCTCTGATCTGATCCACCCCCCCTTCTCAACCCAGCAGCCCAGTGACAGATCTTTGAAACAAACAGGCATGTTTACCATTTTAAAAGCCTACATGCTTCTCATGGTGCTGTATATTTTGTCCTTCACAAAGTCACGGTGGAGAAACCTCTGCACTGGCCAGCTGCAACGGAGGCAGAAACGTATTGGGAGTGAAATTGCCCCCGACAAAAGTGCCACTGAGATATTTTGTCCTGGGAGAGATTTTTATTATTATTATTATTATTATTATTATTATTATTATTATTATTTGATTGCTAACCTTACACATGCACACCCTGATCACTGGTACTCAGAAGAAATGGGGAAGTGATTAAAATGAGCTTAGTCAATAGCAGGTCATAACAATTAAAGATCTTGCAACCGTGGGAAGATGGCACTCTTGGAAATATTAGAATGTGGAATATTGGATAATGCCAGTCAGACACTGTGTGAATCTGGCTGCATATGGCTCCCCAAAGGCCTTCCCTCTTTCGTACCATCTGGCTCAAACCTTTGATAAAGTTCTTGTGGCAAGCTGCTCATTTCCCATACGTCTCGTAAAGATGAGTCAAAAGCTTAAATCCTATAATCCTATTTGGTAATTAAAATAGTAGAAATGGAAGGGACCTCAAATGTAATCTAACCCATCCTTCTTGCTGATGCAGGAAACCTACTCTGACATCATCCCTGGTTGCTGGGCATCCTGCCTCTGTCTAAAATCTTCTAGTGAAGGCAAGGCCACTGTCAACCATATGGCCAAAATCTCCTTTCTTGTCACTTGAACCTTGTTGCTTCGTAAAGTAGGACCCAAATCAGCTGAGGACAAATTCACTCCATCTGGAGAAGATGGAGGAGAGGCGGCTGAGAGTCCTTCGGCTATTAAAACACGGCTGTTGTGTAGAAATTGCTCCATCTACTACATAGCCATCTTTAAAAACCTGAAGGGTTACCACCTGCCCTGTCTCTTCTCCAGGTTCAGCATACTTTCCAACTCCTTACACCTTTTCTCCTTGTAGGACTTAGTTCCTAGGTTTCTAACTATCTTTGACACACCCCTCTGGATGCATTCCAGTTCACGGATCTCTTTCTTAGACAGCAGTGCCCACCTACGTATTGGCGACTTCATCTATACATCCGTAAATTGAAAAGAGAAACAGTAATGGATAAATGCATTGTAATCCAGCTACTGAGATCATAAAAGTTCTAGACAAATTCATGGGGGATCCATGGCTGTTATCATCAATGAGGCATCTTTTTGGCAAGGAGATGGTTGCCTTGTTTTAGATAGCTTGGGGAAAACCTTTTCCTAAAAACTCTTCCCATAATCTATATTGTTTAATGAAAGTGTTTTGTTTTTTTAAGGGATAGTCAAGGAGAACTAGCAGCCTCAGAAAGCAAGCAAAATGTTTTGGACAAGTTGGGAGAGATTATTTCCCCTTTATGTAACCCTTTCTTCATTCCTCCCCCCCCCAGCATGCAAATCTCTTAAGATGTTGTTATAATGACAGTGTAGTTGTATTTAACTGAGTTGATGGGATGGAGGGTTTAATGGAGTGACTCCCCAAGTGTGTTTGAACAATCAAAAGCCAGCATGAATGGGATTTTTGTTTATGTGGCATTACGGCAATGCAAGGGAAACCCACACCAAATTGTGATTTGGGATAATAAACAAGGTTCAGGAACAGCAGCAATTCTCTTGTATATCTCAAGCTGGCAGAAAGCAAACAAGCCTTGTTGTGATATCCTGATCTGGGGTGTAGCAAAGAAAGTTACTATTCCCTCCTCTTCTGCAACTAAAACAGAGTCAATAGCCGCCAAGACTATCCATCATAAAGCTTTTGTGAGCACCATCAGTAACTTTAAAGCAAAAGATAGCTGCTTGCCAAGGAGACTTACCCTTTATTGTGTTGCTCTTTAGAAGAAGCAAAACAACGGAAGGAATTATTTGGGGAAGGTGAACTTGTGTTGACACCATTTCCAGCCCCATGTCTTGATCACAAATATTGCCCACTTCATAGACATTAGGAGGAACTTCATTTAGCCAAAGCCAATCACTTTTAAGTCCCATCACTTTCAGTGGGAGAGCAGTTCTTTAATGAAACTTAAAACGGGAATGGACCACGCCCAGATGTTATTGACAATTATTCTTTATTGACTGACTTGCCACTGGAATATCTTTGGATTTGTTTGCTATGGTAGTCAGTGGAAGTAAGAGTTTTGGTTCATCAGTTAATTAAAAATAAGTGTGTTCATTGTTTAAAGATATCTGTAAAAATAACCTTGCCAACAGGGTAATCTTACAGGCATGGTTCTCATGGAACACAAAGCCATGGTTTGTTTAACAAATCATGAGCTAACCACAATTCCCATGGACAGCCAAATAAGCCACGGCTTGTTTTGCAAAGGCTTGCCCCCCCCCCATGCTCTTATGTACTATATGCCTCTGTAGCTTACGGATTGTCTGTGATGAGGGTTGGGAGTCATGGTTATGAAAGGTTGCTGCATTTGCATAAACCACAGTTAAAACAAACAAGATTTGTAAGCCAACAGCCCACTATGGCTTCAGGTCATGATTTCATAGAATCATAGAATCATAGAATCATAGAGTTGGAAGAGACCACAAGGGCCATCCAGTCCAACCCCCTGCCAAGCAGGAAACACCATCAAAGCATTCCTGACAGATGGCTGTCAAGCCTCTGCTTAAAGACCTCCAAAGAAGGAGACTCCACCACACTCCTTGGCAGCAAATTCCACTGCCGAACAGCTATTACTGTCAGGAAGTTCTTCCTAATGTTTAGGTGGAATTTTCTTTCTTGTAGTTTGAATCCATTGCTCTGTGTCCGCTTCTCTGGAGCAGCAGAAAACAACCTTTCTCCCTCCTCCATATGACATCCTTTTATATATTTGAACATGGTTATCATATCACCCCTTAACCTTCTCTTCTCCAGGCTAAACATACCCAGCTCCCTAAGCCGTTCCTCATAAGGCATTGTTTCCAGGCCTTTGACCATTTTGGTTGCCCTCTTCTGGACACGTTCCAGCTTGTCAGTATCCTTCTTGAACTGTGGTGCCCAGAACTGGACACAGTACTTCAGGTGAGGTCTGACCAGAGCAGAATACAGTGGTACTATTACTTCCCTTGATCTAGATGCTATACTCCTATTGATGCAGCCCAGAATTGCATTGGCTTTTTTAGCTGCTGCATCACACTGCTGACTCATGTCAAGTTTGTGGTCTACCAAGACTCCTAGATCCTTTTCACATGTACTGCTCTCAAGCCAGGTGTCTCCCATCCTGTATTTGTGCCTTTCATTTTTTTTTGCCCAAGTGTAGTACTTTACATTTCTCCTTGTTAAAATTCATCTTGTTTGCTTTGGCCCAGTTGTCTAATCTGTTAAGGTCATTCTGAAGTGTGATCCTGTCCTCTGGGGTGTTAGCCACCCCTCCCAATTTGGTGTCATCTGCAAACTTGCTCAGGATGCCCTCAAGCCCATCATCCAAGTCATTGATAAAGATGTTGAACAAGACTGGGCCCAAGACAGAACCCTGTGGCACCCCACTAGTCACTACTCTCCAGGATGAGGAGGAGCCATTGATGAGCACCCTTTGGGTTTGGTCAGTAAGCCAGTTACAAATCCACTGAATGGTAGCATTGTCTAGCCCACATTTTACCAGCTTCTTTACAAGAATATCATGGGGCACCTTGTCAAAGGCCTTGCTGAAATCAAGATAGGCTACATCCACAGCGTTCCCTTCATCTACCAGGCTTGTAATTCTGTCAAAAAATGAGATCAGATTAGTCTGACATGACTTATTTTTCAGGAACCCATGCTGACTTTTAGTGATCACAGAGTTTCTTTCTAGGTGCTCACAGACTGTTTGCTTAATGATCTGCTCTAGAATCTTTCCTGGTATTGATGTCAGGCTGACTGGGCGGTAATTGTTTGGGTCCTCTCTTTTCCCCTTTTTGAAAATAGGGACAACATTTGCCCTCCTCCAGTCTGCTGGAACTTCACCTGTTCTCCAGGAATTTTCAAAGATTATTGCCAGTGGTTCTGAAATCACCTCTGCCAGTTCTTTTAATACTCTTGGATGTAGTTCATCTGGCCCTGGAGACTTGAATACATCTAAACTAGCCAAGTATTCTTGTACTACCTCCTTACTTATTCTGGGCTGTGTTTCCTCTGCTGAATCATCTGCTCCATATTCTTCAGGTCGGGCATTGTTTTCTTTCTTGGAGAAGACTGAGGCAAAGAAGGCATTGAGGAGTTCTGCCCTTTCTCTGTCCCCTGATTGCGTTTCACCATCTTCTCCTCTGAGTGACCCCACTGTTTCCTTGTTTTTCCTTTTGCTACGGACATACCCATAAAAGCCCTTTTTGTTGCTTTTAACCTCTCTGGCGGATTTGTTGGCAGCATGTGAACCATAGTTAAGACTGGATAGGGTTCAGATCATCAAACAAACCACAGTTTAGTGCTGTGTATAAAACAGGTCATTGTTATCCAGGGAATGCTGCTGTCATAGTTTTATTGCCACATTCAGTCTCTATATCTATATCTATATATCTATACCTATACCTATATCTATATCAGTGTTTCTCAACCAGTGTGCCTCCAGATGTTTTGCGACTACAACTCCCACCATCCCTAGCTAGCAAGACCAGTGGTCAGGAATGATGGGAGTTGTAGTCCCAAAACATCTGGAGGCACACTGGTTGAGAAACACTGATCTATATCATCTATATCAGGGATGTCCAACAGGTCGATTGCAACCTACTGGTAGATCCCTGCGATGTTTTGGTAGATCACAGTCAATCTCTGGCTCCCTTTCCTCTGCGCCGGTAAATCTGGCTCCTGCCCGCCCCCTTGTCCTGGCCTACATTGTTGTTTGAACTCAGGAAGGGAAGACGGGGCTCTCTCTGTGTGGCTGTTTTCATTCATAGTGATGTTTTTGTGAGTGACTTAACCCCAACTTCCCTTGCCTTAACCCCAAAACGGAAGTCCCCTCCCCCCAAAAGCCTGCACCTTAACCCCCCATTTCCTCCCCCGCAGAAAAGCTGAACAACTTTGAGCTGAACCCCTTAAAACAGGGGTAGATCATTGCCAGATTTTAATTCTGAAAGTTGATCGCAGTCTCTTGGGAGTTGGCCACCCCTGATCTATATCTATATCTATACCTATATATGCGAACTATTAGGCTTATCTAATTTGTAACTCATTCAAATGAATGCCATACAGCTTTGTTATCAAACAAAGGTGGGGTTTCCAAGCAGGTAGCAAACCCCAGTATATGGCTGGGCAATTGCATTCAGCTTGGATGGGTCATAGGTTAAGAATGTAAGCAGAACCCTGCTGGATATATTGTCCAGTGTTCAGTTTCCCACAATGATCGACCATATGCCCTTTGGGGGATGTGGGCAATTTATTCTCCACCAGTCTAAACTGATGTATCAGCGACTCTGTATCTCCATATTTTAAGTAGCATTAACAACTCAATATATATAGAAGGTTGCTAATATAGCTTTTCCTGTTCTTCCTTCCTTCTCCAGATCTTACAAAGCCACCATTAGCACCAAAACCAAAGATTCTCAGTCATCTCGCTTCCATAGCTGCTTCCAAATTTCCTCCGTCGCTATCAAGGTCTGGCACACTTAACAATTCAAACTCTATGTCTAGGGGTCCAAAACCACCCATTGCTCCCAAGCCAAAAATCTCTGCTGACAACGATCCATCGATTCTACAGCGATCCCGTGTTCAGGCCAACAATACCTTGAACAAATGTACCAATGGAAAACTGGAGGGAGAGCTTTATGAAGGAAATCAGTGCAACAACACAGAGTTCTTAGGATCAAAAGCTGATGATGAATATATAGTGATTCCTGAAGATGAATTGATTGATAAAGTTTATGACTTTGAACATGAGCAGGAATCAGCAGAGAACGAGATCTTGCACACTCCTGAGGAAGCAGATGAAGAAGAGGATGGCTGTACCCACAGCAGTGACATCGGTGACCTTGAAATAAATTTATTGGAGAACGATGAAACTGAACCACCCGAAACTCAAGCTCTTTGCAACGCTGAAGCCCTTGAAAAGGAGGGTGCTTCTGAGGGTGGATATGACAAGGTGGATTGTGAAACTGATGCCAACAAGAAGATGAACTGTGCAGATGAGTCTGATGAAGCACGGCAAGAACTGCATCTGCTAAAGGATAATAATGAGTATAATATGGACAATAAGATTTTGAATGGAGATGAGGCTTTGAATGATGTCATATGTGAAGATATTATTTTACAGTATTTAGAGGCGCCAACATCATCTTCAGAGGATCAGTCACCAATTTGTGAGGCTCCCGGAGAGGAAGGTCTATCTCAGATTTTAGAAGAGGAGCAGTCTAATGCTGATGCAGAAATGGGCCCAATGGATGATGATGTGGATGAATCAGCCTCAAATATAGAAACAGAGTTTGCAGAGGGTGCTTGTGCAAGCCTAAGCGATCCCCTTGCTAATGATTCTGAAGACGTAGATACTGGATTAGAACTACATGAAGCTGGTCCTGATCCTGAAGAGACTTTGGGGGAGGCCACAAATGAAGCCGGTGCTGAAAAGGAGGAGGAACTAGACCCAGAGGCTGGATGTGAAACAAGCGTAGAACAGGAAGAAAATACAGATGATGGCTACCAAACCACTGAGATGAAGAGCGAGGGGAAAACATCAGAGGCAGCATGTGATACAAGGGAAGACTCCAAAGAACAAAATGATGAAGTGGTAGACATAGAGACCATGGACGACAGCTGCCAGATCATTCCCTTTGAAAAAGAGTGCAGTGAGGATGCTCCTGACTCTTCTGAAGAAGATTTGCCATTAGAAGGGACTGAAATGAACAGTGATAACCAGCCCTTCAGCCTTCAAGAAGTTAATGAGCTCGAATCTGACTCGCAGCTGGCAGAAAGATCCAAGTCAGATGTTCTACCTGGAGATCACAGCATAAGTGAGTGTGCTTTGGAAGATACACAGTCAGGCAACCAAATGCTTGTGGTGGATCACAGCAATGTTGAAGATACTGCCCCAAGTACACCTGATGAAGGTACAGCTGAAGGTACTTGGCACTCCACAAGGGAACTGGACGTTTGCCACCCCGGAAAAACGGAAATAGACTCAGGCAGTGAATATGTGATTGATGGAACTTCAGCCGTCCCTGAAGTGGTGGTTGTTCCTGATAATGATGGAGAAATCAGCAGTGACTCCCTAGATGACCCATACGTACTGGGAGACAGCTTGCCTTCAGCAAATGAAATCCTCTGTGCTGGAAAAGAAATGGGGGAGGCTGGTGTCCAAGATAGTTCATGTGATTTCAGAGAGGGAGGGGGAATGGACAGCGAAAACCACTTGCTCTCCATTGATCGGAAAAGCATTGTTACTAGAACAAGGTCCCTCTCTGGGAAAGTGCCTGGGTATGTGCCAGAGACAGTTCCAGAAGAAACAGGCCCAGACACTGAACTGCAGTCCTCAGCCACTGCTTCCACCATGTCTGAAGATGTAAGCCATAGCTTCTCTCTTTCAGAAGGAAAGCCCATGGATATGAATAGAGCCCTACCTGCAAAGCCAAGGCGCTTTGTTTTATACCCTCGATCTTTTTCAGTAGAAGGCAGAGATATCCCCGTCTCTGTATATAGAGAAAGTGATACCTCCATGTTGGATTACAATAGAATAAACAGGACAGAAGACCTCACTTTGCCTTGCGTCATTGGTTCCTCGGGTAGTTTTTCCCAGAGGAATCACCTTCCATCCAGTGGGGTCTCCACCCCTTCCTCAGTTGTGGATATTCCACCTCCCTTTGAACTAGCCTGTATCACCAAGAAGCCAATAACGAAAAGTTCGCCTTCACTTTTAATTGAGAATGACTCTCCCGATAAGTACTGCAAGAAAAAGAAGTCCTCTTTCAAGAAGTTCCTCACCTTAAAGTTCAAGAAGAAGACGGAAAATAAAGTCCATGTGGATGTTCATGTTTCTTCTTCAAGGTCCTCCTCGGAGTCTAGTTATCATGGGCCTTCCAGACTCATGGAACTCGACAGGAGGAGTTTGAGCAGCTCCCCTCAGCTAATATCACGGACCGGCAAGCTGAGGGCATCTGAGTCTCCAACTGTTCTCTTCTACAAGGACGGCAAAAGAAAAGGGACACCCAAAACCTTTAGTAGGAGTGTCTCACGGGTGGAGTCTTTTGAGGATCGCTCCAGACCTCCTTTCATGCCCCTTCCTTTAACTAAGCCCAGGTCTATTTCATTTCCTAATGCTGATACGTCTGACTATGAGAACATCCCAGCTATGAACTCTGATTATGAAAACATACAAATACCCCCACGAAGGCCAACCAGGGCTGGGACCTTTACTGAATTTTTTGAAGATCCTAGCAGGGCGTTATCTGCCGCAAACGAGAATGATGGCTATGTGGATATGAGCAGTTTTACAGCCTTTGAGAACAACAAGCAGCAACCTACCAGCCAGGAAACTGAAAGGTATTGTAACACATATTTATGTAAAGCCTGCTAGCCTTGACCGGAGAAGCTAGGCTTCCTGTGTATTGGGAGTTGTAGGCTTATTCTCAACTTTGCTGGGCTTATCTCCCTTTTTCAGGAAATGCTCTCTATAGAGAGTGGGAAGAATACAGTATTTTTAAAAGGCACAGTATATATATTTAAAAGCGAGTCACTAGAAAGTTTCAATGTCCTCTAATCTAAATGCTTGGTTCGTTGATCCCCATATATGGAAGCACTGGGAAAACCAAAGCTTAGTGTTATAAGAGTTTTTTAAAGGTCTTATATATATATAAAATAGATGTTCATAAATGTACCAACTAAACACATACTAATATGTAAACCAGATGTCTGAAACCCACAGGAAAGTCCTGAAACCATTTTCTCTCTCCCAATGCTTGTTTCATTTAGACGTCATTTCAGTGGGGCTTGTGGCTCATCCATTACCTGCCTCCTTAGCTCCCACACTGCATTCTGTTTAGGGATGCTTTTAATGTTTAATCGATTATTATATTTTATTTTTCTGTTGGAAGCCGCCCAGAGTGGCTGGGGAAACCCAGCCAGATGGACGGGGTATAAATAATAAATTATTATTATTATTATTATTATTATTATTATTATTATTATTAATTATGATTCTACATTACCTGCTTTTATGCCACTCATCATTCTTGTCTGCTCCTCTTAAGGGTCAGTTTTGGTTCCCAAAAGTTAAAGGATTAATCTGTAGACTTTCCTCAAACTCAGCCATTACAAACTATGTGAAGTTCGCTATTTTTACTAAAGTCTGTCATTGATCGATGTTGTGGATGTGAGATTTGAGACATCAGTGAGGCTTTTTTCTTTCTGATCATTTGGAGAGGGGGGGGACCCCCTATCTTGATCTAACCTTTAATTTCACTAGTTTCATCTTATCAAAGCAAAGATTTCTTTTGCTTTGACATTCCATCTTAACAACCCCTCACAGGTTTATAACTCAACTTGAAAGCAAATCTGTCCCCATACCAGTCAAGGCAGAAAAAGAAGAAAGGACAACTATGTGGGAAAGAAACATCTATTTCCTTAGCTATTATGGGCTATCCAAACTCCTCATTATATTTGGTGGCAGTCAAGTCAACCAGTCAGTGACACATGCACACACATTTCTATTAGAAAATGAATGGGATTTTCACTTTATTTACCATTTGTTGTACATTGCCCATAATATTGGGTCACTGCTTCACTTAGCAGCTGAACTATGCAGAGCTAAACTCAAATGCTTAAATACTCTGACATAATAAAGCTAGGATGGGCAACAGGTGATCCTTGTGGTCAGTGCTTTCTTTCTAGAAAAATAGGTGCTGGCACTCACCATGAAGTTGTTACAGCAAATGCCACATTTTTTAGCAACAACAAAAAGAGGCCCCGGTACTGCATACCCTTGAGTGCCCCCTGAGAAAAAAGCACTGCTTGATGTGTTGTTGGACTCCAACTCCCATCAACCCCCGCCAGCATGGTAAATATTTAGGGATGATGGGAGTTGTAGTCCAGCAGCATCAGGAGGGCCAGTTTCCACATCCATGTAACATCAATAATAATAATAATAATAATAATAATAATAATAATTTATTTATACCCCGCCCATCTGGCCGGGTCCCCCCACCACTCTGGGCGGCTTCCAACACACATTTAAATACATTAAAATATCACAGATTAAAAACTTCCCTAAAGAGGGCTGACATGACAACTGCTATTATTATTATTATTATTATTATTATTATTATTATTATTATTAAAAAAGACATAACAGATTAAACCAGTGTTTTTTTCTGGGAGGATCCAGTAATAATAATAATAATAATAATAATAATAATAATAATAATAATAATAATAATAATTTATTATTTATACCACGCCCATCTGGCTGGGTTTCCCCAGCCACTCTGGGCGGCTTCCAACAGAAATATTAAAATACACTAATTTCTTAAAGATTAAAAGCTTCCCTAAACAGGGGTGCCTTCAGGTGTCCTCTAAAAGTCTGGTAGTTGTTTTTCTTTTTGACATCTGGTGGGAGGGCGTTCCACAGGGCGGGTGCTACTACCGAGAAGGCCCTCTGCCTGGTTCCCTGTAGCTTTGCTTCTCGCAGTGAGGGAACAGCCAGAAGGATCCTATATCCTTTTAAATGTGTTTGTGGAAAGGGGGTTATTGCTTTGTTTTTATTATGCATTTTGTGTGTTTTTTCTTGTATTTTTATGCTGTGAACTGCTCTCAGATTTTCAGATGAAGGGTATCCCAGGGGACCACCAGGGGTCAGCAGGGAGCCCAGTGGGACAGTGCAAGGGCTCCGAGATGCTGCTGCTTCAGAGCCATAGCTGCCAAGTTATCCCTTATTTTAAGGGATTTTCCCTTATGCTGAATAGGCTTCCTCGCGAGAAAAGGGAAAACTTGGCAGCTATGTTCAGAGCATCGCCCCGAAGGTGGCGCTGAGGCTCTCACAGCGGAGGAGAGCTCAGGGGATGTTGATGGCTCACAGGAGCAGTGGGGAAGGTCAGAAGCGTTGCACCTGAGCGCTGTGGAGCGGGAAGTGTCAGAGACCAGAGAACCTGCTCAACAGTTTAGCAGTTCGGGGGGGGCGGGGAGGCAACGTCTCCGCCCCTTCATCCCAGGAGCGCAGGGGGTACAAACGTCGGGAGCAAAAGTGGAAACTGAGGGCTCCCAGGTTCCTTTGTTGGTACCAGTCTAGACGCACACCACTTACAGATTCAGATTCAGATTCGGACTAGACAGTCATGGACTTTTTAGCTCTGTCATGTACGAATGTATATAATAAAACTCTGTAAAAAAACCAGCTACGGAGTTTGAAGCCCCGTACTCGTGAGAAGCAAACAAGCGCCCTTACAGGGCAGTATACAAATTCAATAAATTAATAAGTAGTAATAGAATATATTGTGCACATATAGTTTATCCTTGGATATGGGTGGAAACTGTCTTGCCCTCAAGAGTTAAATTCAAATCCTGAATTTTTTTTTCATAGATTTTAACATGTTTTTCTGAGGGCTTTAAGAACAATCTTAAGAATCATACTAGTTAGATTCACTTGTCAATGGATGCATCATTCTGTTTTGTCATTATTATCAGCCTGGTAGACTTGGTTGGGCAGCAGTATATGGTCACAGAAATGCATTCATAGCTGAACACAGACACATGGCTTTATACTGTAGGTGTTTATCTCTGATAGTCTCAGTTTTGTTCTTGTTGTTGTCAAGTGAAGTGCAATTTCAGAGCGTTCCTTACAGATAAAAGTTAAAAATATTGAACAAAGCAAATGGCTGTGACACATTTATGAACTTCCTATGGAAGCACAGGGCTGCTAAGGGGAAGCCAATCGAAACTGGTTCAGGAAGTTTCAGCACAGTATTCAAGGCTGCTGCTATGTATGCCAGCACTGGTACTCTGGGAAAAACTGACAACTGCTATTATAATAATTAAAAAAGACATAACAGATTAAACCAGTGCTTTTTTCTGGGAGGATAAAACATACCTCTAAACATTTTGTGAATCTAAGTTTGGCCTCATTGAGGGGCAATATTTCAATATGAGTAGGAAAATAAGAGTACCCCTAAACATATTTTTTAGGGGGGAAAAGCACTAGGTGAAACCACCCATTTTGTAAAAGGAAGACAGGAGACAATTATTTTCTCTATGGTTCTGGAAAACCCTGCTTCAATTAAAGCATTGTGGGTTGGGTCCAGACTTAGTCATGCTTAGAGTTGTTGTTGTTGTTGTTGTTGTTGTTGTTGTTGTTGTTGTTGTTGTTGTTGTTTAGTCATTTAGTCGTGTCCGACTCTTCGTGACCCCATGGACCATAGCACGCCAGGCACTCCTGTCTTCCACTGCCTCCCACAGTTTGGTCAAACTCATGTTGGTAGCTTCAAAAACACAGTCCAACCATCTCGTCCTCTGTCGTCCCCTTCTCCTTGTGCCCTCAATCTTTCCCAACATCAGGGTCTTTTCCAGGGAGTCTTCTCTTCTCATGAGGTGGCCAAAGTATTGGAGCCTCAGCTTCAGGATCTGTCCTTCCAGCACTCAGGGCTGATTTCCTTCAGAATGGATAGGTTTGATCTTCTTGCAGTCCATGGGACTCTCAAGAGTCTCCTCCAGCACCATAATTCAAAAGCATCAATTCTTCAGCGATCAGCCTTCTTTATGGTCCAGCTCTCACTTCCATACATCACTACTGGGAAAACCAGTACTGGGGACGTGCTTTTGGGGTGGATTACGTCCGCAACTCGAGGTTCCACCATACAGTACATTGTTTGGGTGTCCAGGACAGTCTCCCCACTAGAGGTTCTTTGGGACTAACATAATACATGATCATGTGGTATCACTCCCATATTTCATCCAGGGTGTGTGTTGAAATGGTGGCCACCAGCCAATGTTCACTTCTCGTAATAAGTGATGGGAAATGTAGGGTTTCAGGGATTCTTAAGATATCAGGATGTGGAATGAAATCATGACTGCAAACATATATTTAATACTTAACATTTGTATCGCGCTTTCAAGTGTTCAAAGCACTTCACTTTGTATAGCACTTTATATTATCGGGTTGCAAACCTTACAATATTTTGTAATGCTGCAGTGTGAAACTGGTGGCCCTCCAGATGTTGCTGGAATACAACTCCCATCATCCCATATTTTCATTCACACTTCCAGACATATCCAGTTTTGTATGCAATTATGCCTAATATTGCAAGAAATTTTGTACGTTGTTTTCACTTCTGCACACACTTTCTTTGATATAATGCATTCACATCAGAAGTTCTCGTGGGATTTTCATCTCTCCTGGAGGGTGAGGCAGTATTATAATTGGGAAATGAAGACTAGGAGAGAGAGGTTTGCCTCAGATCAACCAGTGAGTTCATACTAGAGACAAAATTTGAACCGGGAACTTCCTGATTTGCACCTCAGTCTCTTACCTTCCACTGTACTGCACCAGCTCTAATCCTCATTGTGATGGTTTTTCTGTATTGAGTTTCATGAATAGAATTAAAAAAACACTATCAAATTGCAACACCATTTGGATGCCTCGGAAGCCCCCATGTTTGCAGGGGTTTGTTACAACTGGCCAGAGAGAAGATTTCGGTTTTTAATTTCTTTTCTTCAGAAAAGAAAGGGGCGATTAAGGCCTTTGCGCGGGTGGGTGTGGTATATCTCGGCTAATATTTTTTAATTAGATTCTATCAAATTGATAGCGAAAGAACTCGGTAATGAAAGCATGCAAGAGATAATCTTTCCTTTCAATTACTGATGTGGGGCTTAGGAACGGAAACATTGTCCCCTGAAGGGCAGTTACCAGCGTTACCCAAAATTTAGCCAACTAGTATTAATAATTAAAATATAATTTGGTAATGCAGCATTAGAAATGCCGTTAAGGTTGTTCTTTCCGTGAAAAGTAGTCAGTCATGTCATGTGGAGAAGGCCTATGGGCCCCACAGTGATGAGTTTTCTGCTGCATGATGTGGCCTAGCAGCATATTGCCTTTCGCCTCTTGTTTTTGGACTGTCATTCTAGACCAGGGGTCCCCAAACTTACCCAGCTTTGGGCCAGATGCCCGCCGTGCCGATTGCATGGTGGGCCGGAGGGTGCGGGAGCGCGCGGCTGTGCATGCGCATGCGCAAACGCTATTTCTGGCATACTCCCGACCTGGAAAGCGCCGGAAATAGCTTGTGCGCATGTGCAGAAGCCTCCTCCGACCCGGAAGTGCACCGGAAATGACACTTGTGCGTGCGCACAAGCTATTTCCGTCGCTTTTCTGGGTCAGACGTCGGCAACCGCACTGCACTGCGCTGCGCCGGTAAGAGCGGGTGGCGGGGGTCCCCGGGGGCTGCATAAAAGAGCCTCAGGGGCCGTATGTGGCCCCCGGGCCGTAGACTGGGGACCCCTGTTCTAGACTTTATATTTTCCTGGTGAAATCCCAACATTATGGGAAGCAGCGTGTTCAGAAAGAAAGACAAATACCTCTGTTGTAATGGTCTTCCCACGACAATTGTAGTAACCTGACTCACTGTCGGGAATTTCAGGAGAGAGGGTCTTCAGGTAGGACTTGCCTCAAATCCAGGGCAGCTGCTGCCAGTTTGGGCAGACAATACTGAGCTAGATGGAGCATTTGTCAGATTTAGTACAAGGTCATTTCCTTTTGTTCCTTGTACAGGCAGCTCTTGGTTCTTTCCAGTGGTGATGGATGAAGGTTTTTGTCCATTGTCTCTGAAAAGTCACACAGTCTTGTATGGATTATAGTCTTTACATGTGGAACCTGAACAAAATGTTGCAATGTAGAATTTTCTTGTTATTTTATCCCCTTGTTTCTCCCTCCTGATTTTCTGCCCTGCCCCTGGCAGTCTGTATTCTGCATTCTGCATCTATTGAGCATGCATCCTGGTACTGTACTGTTTGGGGCCGGGTTCCCACCCATGTATTCCCCCCCCCCAGAAAATATTGCTTGTGCTTCTGTAAACCTTGGGGTGCCCCCACCTGCTGATAGTGGTTAGCAATATCTCCCTGTTCTCCATGAATGGTGTTGTTTTGGATACATCAGGAACTCTAACCTCTGAACTGGAGTGACGCCTTTGTTTCAAAACAGAAGACAACACTTTCTGGGAGCTATAGTGCTAGTTAGCACTGAATTCCCAGTAGTCTGGTGCAGGGGGTGAGATGATTCTTCTGTGGGTAAAGGTTTAAGAGTATTGTATAACAGATCAGTATTCTGAGGATAATGAGGCCGTTCCAAATGTTGGGTAGATGAGAGCACTGGGCAGTTTTAACAAGATGAAAACTGCACTGCTTTAACGTTTTCAAATAGCCAATTGGGTTTATGGCTCCTATTATACAGTTGTCAGCACAATCAGAGATGATTGTCAGCTGTCACTAGAAGCTAATTGGTTTCAAAGTAAAAAAAGAAGAAGGTGAAATTCAGGACTTGTAATTATTCTGCAAGGAACTAATTCGCAGCAATGGCAATCATTGCGATCAAAGTTAAACAAACAAACAAACAAACTGAAAGCTGTTGTCTGTATCCCACTTTCTTTCCAAGAAGCTCAGAGTGGCAGACATGGGTCTTACACTCCCCTTTATAACCTCACAACAACCCTGTGAGGTAGGCTTATGCTAAGAAACAGCCACAGGCCCCTGACCATCATGGCTGAGTGAAGACTAGAGCCTCAGTCTCCCAGGTCTCAGTCCAATGCTCTAACCACTGTGCCAGATGTGCTGTCTACGTTTCCGAGCACAATTCAAAGTGTTGGTGCTGACCTTTAAAGCCCTAAATGACCTCAGCCCAGTATACCCGAAGGAGCGTCTCCACCTCCATTGTTCTGCCCAGACACTGAGGTCCAGCACCAAGGGCCTTCTGGCGGTTCACTCGCTGCGAGAAGCCAAGTTACAGGGAACCAGGCAGAGAGCCTTCTCGGTAGTGGCACCCGCCCTGTGGAACGCCCTCCCACCAGATGTCAAGGAAATAAACTATTTTCTGACATTTAGAAGACATCTGAAGGCAGCCCTGTTTAGGGAAGTTTTTAATGTGTGACATTTTAATGTATTTTTAATCTTTGTTGGAAGTTGCCTAGAGTGGTTGGGGAGACCCAGTCAGATGGGCAGGGTACAAATCTTATTATTATTATTATTATTATTATTATTATTATTATTATTATTATTTGCTTCATAACTCACACAGTGTATAACAAACACACAAAAAGGTGGACTAATTCTAATGTTTGTCCTACTCAGTTGACCCAATGACATTAATGGGCATATCTCATTGGGATTCATTCATTTCAGTGGGTCTGCCCTTTCCCCATCTTTACCACCAGGCTCCTTAACTACCTAGAGGTGTGGAGCAGATGATTCATAAAAACATGGGGCCCAGATTGATACCCTCTTTCTAGCAGCACAAGGGGGTTTCAGCTATGAGTATATTGTATGTGCACTTTTCAAGCTTTCGTGAAAGAGCTTTCTGGTGCATGTCAATCTTGCCTTTCCTTAGGTCTGAGCTTTACTCTCCGCAGCTCAGTACTATCTATTTGTGACTGCAAATCTGTCTTACTATTATCTTGGCATCACTTCTTTTAATTGGTATTTTATTTTGTTGGTTTTTATTGTTGTTTTATTGTCTGTTTATTGTGGTTAGCCACCCCGAGAGCTCAAATGGGCCATGTAGTGGAATGGAAATTGAGTTAATAGAAGCAGAGAATGAATATATTACATTTCCCCTTGACAATGCAGTATCTGATGCATGTTGCTGTAGGATCTCGCCTGCCGTGGCTGTATAGTACTGTTAAGTCCTGGTCTGCATGCTGTGGTTGTTTCCGCACTAGCCCTTTACTTTGAAATTGGCATCCTAAGTTTCTTCACTTTCGGAAAAACCTCATTCATTAAGGGTTTACAGAGCATTCTGATAATGTCGTCCTTCCATTGCATTCAAGTGGTTTTGCGTGCTGTCGTCCTTTGGTTGTTAATATCTGAATTGTGGCAAAAGGAGGGGTAGTTATACTTCATTGCAGCACCAGCCTGTCTAGTGTAGATGAGCAAAACACTACTGAGGTTTTTAAGGGCTCCTGCACGTTTGATTAAACACTTCCTGTTTAACCTCTGTAAAGCCGCTGTTAATTGCCCCACTGTCAGTTACTGTTTCTGGAAAAAGAGGTGACTTTAATTAATAGTTTCCTTACGTCACTTAGGTTCCCCCCCCCAACACATACACACACACTGCAATAGAAAAATAGCATTATTTTGCTATAAAAATCACATAAAAAATAAAATAGAAAAGTTCCCACCTGGAAGTCCTAGAGAGGTTAGTCAATAAGTAATTAATAGGCTATTCATCACTAATCCCCTACCTAAGCTTATCAGAAAGCAATAAAACAGGTTGAACCTACAAGAAAAAAAATTGCTGGGAATCTTTGCTGGATGCAACTTACTGTTGAGCAAACATTACTGGAGGGTTTGGGCAGTGGGACAAAAGGCACTCTCGGATAATAGAGTGGTCTTTTATGTGCTATGTGGAACCTTAGGTTTAATTCCACTTCCAGATGGTTTTGGAAAAAATAATGCACCACAAAAGGTCTGTAATGTGGAAGAAACCTGCCTTAAGGGCAGAGATATGCATGACACTGTTGCCAAGAATTGTATCCTTTTTCTCCCCCTCCTGTATCATAATGAGATAATTGTCTGGTGTGTTTTTCTCTCCCCCACTGCACATTGTTGGCTACAACTGATAAGGGTAGGAAATGCGCTAGTTGTTATGGTTGTCAACCCGTGGGGGGAGTGCTCTATGTTACGGAAGAGAGAGAGACAATTTGATGTGTGTATGCCATTTTCAGAACCTTCCCCATGTTGAATATAAGATATAGATTTGCACTAAGAGTGATCATTTGGAGTGTGCTATGTGCTGCAACAGGGCTGTGTCTTATCAGCTTTTTGGCTGTAAAGGAGACTTTTAGGTAGGTGAGGACATTTGGCTTGTGGGGGGGGGGGAATAAGTAGGTGCCATGGCAGATGCTTATAAAATAATACATGGTGTACAGAAAGTAGACAGAGAGACACCGTCCCACCCCACCCCAACCCCACCCCAGCACATCATACTAGATAGAATTTGGGCTCATCCAATTAAAGTAGTAGGGGTTTTAGGGCAAATTTATACAAATTTGCTGTTGCAAATTATAGGACTTTAAAAGGGGGTTACACAAATTAATGAAGGAAAAGATTGCGATGGATTTTTAGGGTCAAATGCAGTCTACATCCAAATATCAATGGTTGGGACACAAGAATGGGAGAGTGCTGCTATTGCTTACACATTTTGATTGTGGACTTCCCAGATGTTTCTGGTCAGCCAGTGTGGAAGCAGAAAGCTGGACTAGATGCTTCTTTGGTCGGATCCAGCAGGGTTCCTCTTATAACTAGACCAGAAGGCAGCCTGCCAGGATTAACTAGCAAGGCCAAGTGCCAGCGTGGGAATTGTTGGCTGAATCCCTCCCTTTCAAGCTGATTTCCTGGCTGAGGGCATTTGCTGTCAGCTTGCCACTTGAAACGTCAGACTGGGGCATAAAACACGAGCCAATTTATCTGTGAGTAAGTACAATTTAGGCAGAAAGCTTTCTTGGAGCAAAATACATCGCCCAGTGTTTATCCTGTAATCATAAGGAACGTTGCAAGGGAAGCCTACCTTATACAATCAGGAAATCCAAGACTGAAAGATGAACAATATTCAGGGCAGAACTACACATTGTAGAATCATAGCGTTGGAAGGAATGTTGTCAGGACTTTATTTCAGCCGGAACTCACAGAACTCAGTTCTGGCACCTCTCAGGTGGGCGCCATTGACATTATAAGAGAACAAGGGAGGTGTTCATGGTGAGTTCCAGTACCTCTTTTTCTAGAAAAATAGCATTGAATGTTGTGCTGGTTAATTTGGTTTGGTTGAATAATGGATACTAGATGTGGTAAAAGAAAAGTAATATTCCCTGAATGCCTAGATCCAGGTTTGGGGTAAGTACTCATTGGTGAGAGGTTTAAAATCCCAGCAGAGATTTAAAATCACAAAACATGCAACAAAGTAAAGCATAGAAATATAGGCTGTTAGACTTTTAAAATATCTCCTTCTAAGTTGCTTCTACGTTCCTCACTTCCCTTAGCATAGAAAAAGATCACATGTTCGGTACGTTAAAAATGGTTTACTTACAAATGCTTCAAAGGTAGTAGGGCGTGTTGAATTTTTCAACTTTCAGATTCCAAAAATGAGGGGTGCTAAAAGTTGTAACACAACTTATAGTAACAGTAATAATAATTTTATTTTTTATATACCACCCATCTGACTGGGTTGCCCCAGCCACTCTGGGCAGCTCCCAACAAAATATTAAAACCACAACAAAACATCAACTATTAAAAACTTAGCTGTACAGGGCTGTTTTCAGATGTATTCCTTAAGTCATATAGTTATTTATCTGTTTGACATAAGATGGGAGGGCATTCCACAGAACTTTGGAATTCAAAAGATATTTTGGTTAAATTAATATAATTTTGTCTTACTTGGTAGGTAAAATGTAGAATTGCATAGAAATAATTAAAAATGATTGTCAAGTACTTGCAGTTATATTATATATTCTTAGTCTTATGATTTAGCATCACCTGACATTTTCAGAAGGTAAAATTAAAATCTCTTGGTTTTCCAAAAGCAGTTTATGTGCTTCTTGATCAAACATAGATGTACCAAGCTAAACGTTGTCCAATCACAAAAATAATAGCAGATTTGAATTTCTCACGCCCAAAAAACTTATTTTAATTCCCCTCACTGAATAAATTTGCAAAAACTAAGTTTCACACCCTAATACAGTGGTACCTCTACTCACGAATTTAATGCGTTCCAAACGCACATTTGTAAGTAGAAAAAAATTGTAAGTCGAATCCCATAGGAATGCATTGGGAGAAAAAAATCGTAAGTAGAAAAAATCCTATCTAAAAATTCGTAAGTAGAAAAAATCCTATCTAAACCACATCCAAGATGGCGGACGGAGCTCCATTCGTAAGTAGAAACATTCGTAAGTAGAGTTATTCGTAAGTAGAGGTACCACTGTATAGCAAAAAGAAGAGACAGGCAATATAACTTAGATTGGTAAGAGTTTCTAAGTAATTTGCTTAGACCTCCTTGCTGGTAGGGTTCACATGGTGGAAGTGAGAGAATTCCATCACCGTTATTGGTATACTGGCAGTAATAAGACATGTCTGTGCGGACTCCCCTTTATGAGCTAATACCTAAGGTAGCATGATGTGCCAGTAGCAATTAGTTGTGTACGTGATGCTGTTCCTTTATCACAACCAGTGGTATCCAACCAAAACACAGCCATATACAACAGCAACTGTAACTACTAGAGCATATGATGGTTTATTCCTTCCTGGTGCCATTAGCCGCATTGACTGTATACTGTATAATATTTGTCTCTCTGCTCCCGTCACCAGAGTGCAAAAATTGTTACAGATAGGAAAGGAGTTCACCAGCCTGCAAAACTAGCCCAGTATTGCCTGCAATGAGAAGAAGAATGAGAATATGGCCAGCGTATGTTCACATTAGAAATCACCAACTCCTGTTCTATCCTGCATAGGAATGCATTATCTTCTCTATATGCTGTTTGCCGACTCTTATTGCAAAGATTTATTGGATGAGGCATGGCGCATTACCACTCCGAGGCAGCCCGTGAATCTTCTTTTCCTTCCTACTTAATGATACACAGTGCCTATATCCCATAGCATTAAAAATGCAATTGCTTTTGGGTGTTGTAGTTGCAGTTGTTACAAATCTAATTCAATAGTTTATGGTCTGTTGTTCAATCCGACACAGTTATTTATAGCATACAGTCCACTTTTAATTATCCTGCAAGAACTGTGCTTTGATGGGACCCATGGGGGTTTAATGTAAAGCCCCTTAATATTGGCTTTTCACTGGCACGCAACAATTAATTTTATCTTAATGGACCAATTAGAGTTAATGGATGGGAGAATGTATTTAAGAGGCACGGTCTGCTTTGCCAGGACCCCTCTTAAAGAGCCAATAAAAGGACCCTTTCGCTTGGGTAATTGGTCGGATTAATTAGGGGGTATCTCTTCAAAGGCCTAAAGTAAGCACAAGTAGACCTATCACCACCAAACACCTTTCCATGATCTACAGGCCACAAGCTCAACTTCTGTCAGCTTGGACTGGGTTTGTCACAGGGGCATCCTTTCTCCCTCAACACCCATGGGACATAATCAAAGCAACAGCATATTGCAAGAATAGTTCCTTCTTGCATCTTTGTTTCCTTTGCTCTCTCTAGTGGAGACCATCTACCAACACAGGAAGTATTTAGATCCCATGACTAGGCCTCAGTAGCTTTCTTCAAAGCTTTCACTTTATGCCATGCCATTTCCAGATGCTCCAATTTCCCCTGTTCATCAGGGACAGACCCTACTCAAGGAGTGGTGCCTGTTCCTGCTAAAGCACTCTCCTAAAGGTAAAGGTAAAGGGACCCCTGACCATTAGGTCCAGTTGTGACCGACTCTGGGGTTGCGCGCTCATCTCGCATTATTGGCCGAGGGAGCTGGTGTATAGCTTCCAGGTCATGTGGCCAGCATGACAAAACCGCTTCTGGCAAACCAGAGCAGCACATGGAAACGCCGTTTACCTTCCTGCTGTAGCGGTTCCTATTTATCTACTTGCATTTTGACGTGCTTTCGAACTGCTAGGTTGGCAGGAGCTGCTGGGACCAAGCAACGGGAGCTCACCTCGTCACAGGGATTCGAACCGCCAACCTTCTGATCAGCAAGCCCTAGGCTCAGTGGTTTAACCCACAGCGCCACCTGGGTCCCTCTAAAGCACTCTCCCAGTTTTGTCCTTATTTTGCTTTTGAGGGAATAGTGAAGCCAGTGCTGGACAGGCCATTGCAGAGAAGAGCCTGAAGCAATGTGTCATGAAGGGGATGCTGCAGTGATACTTGGTGCTAGTACAGGTGAATTTCCTCAGCCTCTCTGCCAATGGCTATTCTGCCATTGGGCATCGCTTTCAGATACACTGTCCAAAATATTGGTTCTTCACCACGGAGTCAAATAAACGGAGTGACGGGCTCAGAAAATGTGTACTGAGAGATAGCTTCCTATTCTTTGGCATGTTTTGCATTAGTACATGGTAGGTCATTTGATCCATGCTGTAGGTGGCAGTGCACCATCCCTTGACTTTTATCACATTTCTGAAGTACAAACATTTTCCAACCATGGACATGTAAAACTGTGAGACTGTTTGCCCACCTGGATCAATATTGTCTATTAAGATTGGCTGTGGCTCAAGTAGAGGGTTTTCCTAGCTCTGTACTAATATGCTTTAAAGTTACGGCTGGGAAATCTGTGGCCTTCCAGATGTTGGATTCCAGCTCTCATCATCCCTGACTATTCGTTGGCCATGTTGACTGTGGCTCATGGAAGTTGGAGTCCAACAACACCTTTGAAGGCCACAGGTTCCCTATTCCTGCTTTTAAGTGGAGATTCCAGCGGTTCCACCTGAGCCTTTAAGCCTTTAAGCATGTGCTGTACCACTGGGCAGCGTCCTCTCATGGATTCCGCAAATCAAAAAGCCAACTTGTTCTCTCCTGTACTTGTTTAGGCCAGTGTGGAAACTTGTTCCTTGTCCTCGTCATGAGGAATTCCATGGAAACAATGGACTAAGAAACCAGCAAGAAATTCAAAATAAAATGTAAAGATCTTTGATTCAAGTTTCATGATTAAGTCGTGTTGCCAAACATAAATAAAGGAAGAGTAATAATTTGGCTTTGAAAATGAAAGAAAGGGGAACTCGAGAAGGGAAATCTAGAAAAATTAAGACCATGCTTACAGTCCTTGTTCTACAATACGCACAGTGTTACCAGTCCATATGAGAGTTTTTGGTCTTAATTTGTTCACTCCTGGGTTATGAGTTCAGCAATAACTCAGAGTAAGCTTATAGTCGGAAAACTGAATGCTAGAAAAAAAAATCTATTTTAAATAAAGACTATATTCAGGCTTTGAGAGTTAATATCACTGGCAGAATTATATCTATTGAATATCGGTTCTCATTCTTAATATTGCTACTTCTTGATTCTTTGCTGCCTCTTATAGTACCACATGAGTAGTATAGAATTTCATTGTTCTATAAAAGTCAAGCCATTTTTCTACGAAACATGTGAAATCATTATATGTGAAATCCTGCTGAAGAGGAAACAGCAAACCTATTAACAAGGCACACCCTCCACACGCCATGTCACACCAGTGCAAGGCTATTGGCTTCCGTAGGCTAATGCCTTTGTAACTGATCTGTGAATTGCTCTCTTTCATTCTATGTTTTTTTCCTATTATGAATAGTGAGCTCTTGATTGTTGTGTTGGCCCATAACAGCCTGGAAAATCTGGAAATAATCTTAGCAAAACAATTGTCCTTTTTATACTCTCCATCCAATTGGTCTGCAAATTTATATCAACAAGTTGTTCGCCCCCTGCCAGGGAAAATTCCATGTTTTGTTCCACCCAGTATATGAATTGTATTATTCTTTGTGTGGAATTCCCCGTTATGAAGACAGTCGAGGTCACTGAATGGCTGCAAGCTACACTTTAAGAATAAATCCAGTGGGTCAGAAACGAGGAAATAGAGTGTAAAACCAGGTGGGTTTTTTTTTAAGGGGGGGGGATCCACATCTAAAACTTTTTTTAAAAATGCTTAAATTATTCCTGTACTACTTTCATCACTTCAGATTCCAGGTGCAAAAACCTAACACAGTACAATAAAATACTAACAGTGACAACCATAATAAAAGACAGCAGAATTACAGGGCAGACCGAGGGATTATGCAATGCCTGGGTAAATAAAAACATCTTAACCCAGTACTGAAAAGAGCAAAAAGCAGGTGCCAGCTAGGCAAGTCTCTTTAGGGAGGGTATTTCAAAGCTGGAATGGTGCTGCCACTGAGAAGGCCCCTCTTTGTGATTCTATAACACTATGGAGGGCAGTTGGAGTAGGACTGCAGCAGAAGATCTTGAAGACACAGGCAGGGAAGTATAGGGAGAGACGCTCCTTCAGGTATTCTGAAACAGGCTGGAGAAAGTGAAGAAAGAATACAGATAAGAAAGGTTTTGGTTATATGCAGAGTTTACTGAGAGTACTTCAGCTCTCTCACTGCCAGGAGCGAGCCAGCAGTAAATCACATGGAATAAATGAAGTCAAGTCTTAATTGGCAAAAACAGGATCTGCATACGAGTGTCAGGCCTAATGAGCACAGCAACTCTTCTTTGGTAGGTCTTTCCCCTATGAGGTGGTTGCGGAGACTGAAGGTCTCCACTTTCCCACAGCTGCCTAAGTCCTCTCCTCCCCAGGGCCTTTCCCAAGAAATCTGAGACTGCACCTCCACCCTTTTCATACCTCTTCTGGTTCTGGGAGACCAGTGGGGAGGGGAGCCTGTCGTAGCAGGAGGGGGAGGCACCTGTGCTTCTTCACCAGCCTGACTCATTTCTGGCTCTCAACTCTCCTACTTCCATTTCTGCTTCTGGACTTCTCTCTGCCACAGACTCTCCCAACTCACTAAGCCATGCTACCTCTTCAGCTTCTGACATGTCCTTCTCCCAATCTTCTCTCTGTTTTGCCCCTGACCACTCTTTCCCATCCCACCACCAATCCCCGTGCTCTGAGCCTTCTTCCATTGAGAGTTCCCCGGCTGGTTCTTCCCACCATTCCTCTGTGCCCAGCCAGTCCATGACACTCACCCAACATTTCCAAGACTAGGGGGATTGTGGCTTTCATATCACATGGCCCAGATTGCAGGCAGGGATGAGTCGCAACCTATTTCATCAAAGTAGCTGCACACTGAATAGCGTCCATTTCACCTTTCAAAACAGTCATCATATGCATACTTACTCGCAGCAAACTCCATGTGAGTTATGCATGGGTGGGTGTACAGTGACGTTCACAGCAGAGTGTGGATCCAAACATGGGTTTCCTCAGTCCCCTAACCACTACACTACACTGCCTCTGGGCCCAGCCATTTCTCTTTGGCTTTGTCTGTTGTCTGCTGTAACACAGCTGCAATAATGCTACCGGTATTTGTTCATAGGGACATTATGAGGCTGGATGAGAGAAAAAACAGTGCTCTGAATACTAAAAAGTGCTGTGTAAGTGAGAATCATGGGCTCTGGGCATTGTTATTGCTTTGAAGGAAGTGTCTATCACACACTTCATCTCCCTGACTGAACAGCAAAGAGCAAACTAAGGATTTCTTGCTTCCTTTTAATCATTCTCTCAGAGATCCAGATCCGATTCCTTTTCTCCATATCTTGTTTTCTACTGCTTTTAATCCTGTTTTCAGTCCCTTTTTACACATGGCTGAAGGGGAAATGAAATCAATATTTTTTTTTCCTGCGATAATGCTTTGCATTAGTTATTTGATTATGATTCACCCTCACACAGCGTGATTTGCAATTTTCACACTCTCTGCATTCTGGGTTATCAGTAATTTTAGAAGTCCACCAAACAGAATATGTGACTATGAGTGCACCATGTGAACATGCTGCATCTGAACTGTGAGCCGTGGAAGACCTGCTCTCTGCCTTGCAGCCTTTTTTTCACTTGGCCCAGGAGGGCAGACTGACTCCAGCTACAAAAGCTGAGGCTGCTGAACAGAACCTTGGGCTGGGGTGTTGTTTAGGAGCTAGGGTTGGGATGAGGTTGCTGCTGGTTTTTTTGTATTTTTATTTTTGATCTTTTGATTTATGTGGAAATAGTTCAATTTGGTTGTGTACTTTTGATATTTTGCTTATTGTTTTTGACTACTTTCGTTACGTTTGGAGAGATGTAATTTTGGAAAGGCAGCATACAAATAACATGAATGATTGAAGCCTTGATTGGGTTTGGGTCTCAGAAAGTAAACAATTCCTATGTAATGGCCTCATGCTTCTATTTATTTTGAGTAATAATTTCCCTTAATTTACCCTTATGACATCAAACATATTTGGAGTAGAAATCTTAAAAACAGCTGAAATTCACCAGCGGCAGCAATTTTGTAAGGGTGTTCGGAGCATTACCTTTGCAACTCTTCACTGGCAAGTTTCCCAGCAGTTACAGAAAAATAAAAGAAACCATCTTTTGCTGTAAAATTGTTCTTCCATCTTCAGCCAGCGAAGCCATTGCCTGAAGCCTCAGGGATTAGTTGGCAGGAAAGTCTATTAATAAGGCGGTCACTGAAAAATGACTATCTGAAGGTGTTGTTTGAGACTTATGTGTGAACTGGTTGGTTTCTAAGCTGGCGTCCTTGATCTTGTTTACTCCAGAGAGATGAGTTATGGGGGAATTCTGCTGGTTACTGTATATGGGGCCATAATGTGAAAGATATTAATTTGTTCTACGGTTTTGTGATCAGATCAACCTTACCTACTTCCTGCCCTATGAAATGCGTGAAATGTCAAAAAGTTCTGCTGATGTTTTCTCATGACTCATGCCTTACTTAACTTACTACTGTGGCCCATTTTGTGTGGAACTGCCTTGAAAACAGTCAGGGGATCCGTCTTTTGCTGGTCTGAAAGCACATGACGTTACCACCTTGCTGAAACTAAGCAGGTCTGGTAAGCGAGACTCTTATTCGTCCCCAATAGCTACAATTCCCCCAGTGTCCTCTGAAGAGGGATTGATTGTTAAACCACTCAGAATATTATAGCTTTCTGAGGGGAGTAGGGGCTTCCTAACAACTCTCAGCACCCTTAACAAACTACACACTCTCCGAGTGTCCCTATTTTCCAGGCATGGCCCTGATTTAGAGAAGCCTGATTTAGAGAATTTCCCACTTTTCCTTAGGATGTCCCTATTTTCATTGGAGAAATGTTGGAGGGCATGGAGTTATCCAGCTCCTGAGCTGTCTGAAGGCAATCCTGTATAGAGAAGGGTTTTTTTAAAAAAAGTTTAATGTTTTATTATGTTTTTATATATGTTGGAAGCTTTCCAGAGTGGCTAGGACAACCCAGTAAGATGTGTGGGGTATAAATAGTAAAATTATATCATTATGGAATGGGTCATCCCTATTTTCATTGGAGAAATGTTGGAGGGTATGGATCTACAGCTCCCAGAATTCTTTGTTGGAAATCCTGATTTGTGGGAACTCATGAAAGTGGTATCACTGTGCTTTAAACATATGGAGTAACTGTAGTCTGACTCAGGTTCATCAATTTCATTGGGTCTAATTTGAGTAGAACTTCTGCTAAATGCTACTCAGTGTTTTCTCTTTTTGGTAAGTGTGTACATGAGTGTTATGCATGTATACGTAAGCCGTCCCTAAATTTAAGCCTCCATTGACGTTTTATAAACCTTAAGTACCTCATATATTGTATATTGTAGGCCTGCAGAATGATAATAACTTACTGTGCTACAGTTCATGATTGGATTCTCTTCTAAGTCCTGAGCAGTAAAAACAATCTCCAGTATGTGCCATTAACACAGCTCCAGTCTGTCTGGCTTTGTGGCCTGGTGGCACTTTCTCAAGATTATTGTGCTTTTCTAGTATTCACTGAGATGCCTCTCTACTTTTTTCTCTTCCCCCCCCCTCCCTTGCAATTCTGTGGGAAGCAGCACTAGATAAATCTTCCAAGGTTGCTGCCCTTGTCTGGTGTGTGTATTTGTACAGAAACCATCGGGACAAATGCCTGCTTGGAAGGAGTCTCGACTGTAAAACTAAGGGGGTAGGGTGGGAGAAAGGCTCAAGAAGGTTAGCCAATTTTGCTGCAATATATCCAGACAATTTTCTTGCATCTCTGACAGACGGGCAGAAAAGGTGGCGTTTACACATCCAGGGTTTGGGGTGAGTGATGGCTTGAACCTGTGTGGTACTTAGCTTAAGCTTCATAATAACTGCTTTTGCCCTTGGGCTGCTTACAGCGATGAGAGTTGTAACCCCATTTCCCCAGAACTTCTAGTCTTAAACCCATATGGGCCTATTTACTGAGGAAGGTGGGTAAAATGTTCTGGTATTACTCTACAACAAGTTGCTGCTACTCTAGATCTGTCCATGCGACGTTTCACCACCGAATTTCTATTAATTGTCCACCCCCCACCCCCGCACCGGCTTAAGCATCTATAAAATAGGGTGGGATCCTAATAAAATGCGTAAATGTTTGAATTACTTTTCCAGTTGGCTAGGAGATGTGCAGTAATAACCCTAGAAATGTTTGCATTGCTTTATTTGACATAACGTAACTACAAAAGGCAGAGAAGAATAGATTCTGAAGAGGATACATAAGAAAAGCCAAGGAGGGGGGCGGAGTGTTGATTTATCTACTAGTTCACTGCTAATTAGAGATGGGTGAATCTAACAATGTTGGTTCTCTCAGTTTCTAATTTTCACAAACGTAAGTTCAGTTCTCCACACATCCACATCAGTGTGCGATTTTTTTTAAGCCTCTTGAAAATTCACCAGCCTTCAGGAATGAATTTCTCCTCATATACATATGTTTGAATGCAATTTTATCAAATGCAATTTTACAAAGCAATTTTCCCCAGTAAAATGCATGTTATTCTCACTAATATATGCATTCCTATGCATACTTTACCATAGAAATAAACATTTTTTTTACACATTACTTGGCTGGAGAACAGCACTGGGGGAAAAAGAAATAATAATAATAATAATAATAATAATAATAATAATAATAATAATAATAATTTATTATTTATATCCCACCCATCTGACTGGGTGGCTTCCAACTGAATATTAAAAAATCTTAAAGGATGAATGTGTTTGGGTTCGCATATTGTTTTGAAATGCATGAATTATGTAGGTTCACTTTTAAATGTGAAATGAATCAAATCCCCCCTCCCGCTATCTACTACCAATGCAGCAACATAAACATTCATTCTATAAAATTACGGTAATAATAATAATAATAATAATAATAATAATAATAATAATAATAATAATTTATACCACACCCATCTGGCTGGGTTTCCCCAGCCACTCTGGGCGGCCTCCAACAGAATATTATAATAAATAGTCTATTAAACATTAAAAGCTTCCCTAATCAGGGCTGCCTTCAAATGTCTTCTAAAAGTCTGGTAGTTGTTTTCTCTTTGACATCTGGTGGGAGGGCATTCCACAGGGCAGGTGCCACTACCGAGAAGGCCCTCTTCATGGTTCCCTGTAACTTGGCTTCTCGCAGCGAGGGAACTGCCAGAAGGCCCTCGGCACTGGACCTCAGTGTCCGGGCAGAACGATGAGGGTGGAATCACTCCTTTAGGTATACCGGACCGAGGCCATTTAGGGCTTTAAAGGTCAGCACCAACACTTTGAATTGTGCTCGGAAACGTACTGGGAGCCAATGTAGGTCTTTCAAGACCGGTATTATGTGGTCTTGGCAGCCACTCACAGTCACCAGTCTAGCTGCCGCATTCTGGATTAGTTGTAGTTTCTGGGTCACCTTCAAAGGCAGCCCCACATAGAGCGCATTGCAGTAGTCCAAGCGGGAGATACCGGTAACTAGAGCATGCACCACTCTGGCGAGACAGTCTGCAGGCAGGTAGGGTCTCAGCCTGCGTACCAGAAGGAGTTGATAAACAGCTGCCCTGGACACAGAATTCAACAATGACTCACTCAATCACCTATACTAACACTGCCAACTTCTGTTTTGCCCTCCCTTCCAAGCTTCTATTGGTTTCATACCATTTTAACTATCATGCCCTCCCCCAAAGTATCCTGGTGCTTGTAGATTGGTGAGGTGCTGATAATTCTGAAAGAGATCCCCAAATTTCCCTCCAAGAACTGCAATTCCCACCGTTCTCCGAGAAAATGGAAGACCTGTTAAACCACTTGAAGTATCTAGTGCAGGCATGGCCATAGATCGGAGACAGGGAACTTGTGGCCCTCCAACCCCTATCAGTCCTGTTCAGCATGGACAACACTGAGGTATTAAGGGAGGTTGATACTTAAGCAGAATGATATGTTCAGGAGAAACGATCACAGTGAAAAGGCAGCGTTGAAACAACCAAAAAGCCTTTGTTGATCGTGTTTCCGCCATTTTGTTTTGTTAGAATTAAACCACATTTATGGCACGAATGAACATTTCCTACGTTGTCAGTGTTGGATACAGAGAATCCTGTAACAGGCTCGGTGAACTTTTAGCAACTTCTTATATGTCAGCAGTCACCAATTGTATCTTCCAGCACAGCAAGGTTCTGGGTGTGGTGCATCCAACATCAACTATCGCTAGTTCATTGCCAGGTCATCTCCAGGGAGGAAGTGTTCCCTGTTTACAGGAAATGCAGGACGGGGGCCAAGACAGCAAGCAGAACTGCAGAGTGAGATGTATAAAGCTTGCAAAAGCTTTTGGTTGAACAGAATCCCAAGTACAGAATGCTTTGAGATGCTTCTTTTTCAAACTTCCCTTCTTTCATGTTCCAAACCCAAAATTTTGTAAAAGCAAGTCATCATAGTACTTGCTTGGAGCTTCAGAGAGATACATTCCAGCCCCATGTTTGGATTGCCACTGCAAGAAAAGTAGATTTGGGGTGTGTGGGGTTTAGAGCAGAGAAGTGATGAGTGTGGAAAACAGTTAAGGCCAGGCATCCCCAAACTGCGGCCCTTCAGATGTTTTGGCCTACAACTCCCATGATCCCTAGCTAACAGGACCAGTGGTTGGGGAAGGTGGGAATTGTAGTCCAATACATCTGGAGGGCTGAAGTTTGGGGATGCCTGGTTAAGGCCCACCTTCTCTGCCATGTCACCACTCCAGAATCCCTACAATAAATGGTTTTAGAGCTCTGCTACATCTGTTTGCATGCGATGTGCAGGAAACCCCTAAACTGCTAACTGTAATTTTGGACAGGGTGTGTAGAGCATTCCTCTGTATCCACCTCCTTGTATCTCGGGGCCATGTCAACCCCACTGCTTCATGGAGTGAACTTTTCTCAGTCTTGGGTGTTTGCTTTCCTGCTCTTCTTAATATTTTCATCAGCCTGCCTCTCTGCTAAAGGAACAGTGGTTGTGCATGTCCCAAACAAAGCAGCCTAAGAAGAAATTTGGAAGAGGATCCCTGTGAATTGTCCAGAGTTGACGCTTGGCTCAGTTCCTCACTTTTCAAGAACCCTGGCCATGTGGTCAGAGGCTTCCCCAGCCCTCCTGTAATAATCCATTTTCCATGAAAGAGATGAAGGAATCTCCTGCCTGCCAGAATGTGTACCAGGAAGCCACAATCCAGTTGGCAGAGCTAAATGAAAGGTTCTCCTTCTCCTCTCCGTTATGGAGCCTGATCAGATTCTTGCAGTTGTTAAGTATATTAACCACTGGGTTGTGCCAGTTCCGCCTTTTCTCCTGGCTTGAACAATTCCTTCTCCTGATAGCTACCTTAACATTTGCCTGGGTCTGGCCCAGAAAGCTCAAATGGATTGCAGATACCCCCTCACGGGCTGATTCAATTTCATATTGCTGTGTGTTACAGCTTGCAAGTGCAGCAGCAGCAGCAGCAGCAGCAATACTGGCACTTGCAGGCTGGACACCTTGAAAATGCTGGCACTAGCGTAACAGAGCAAATGGGCTTTTTCCATTTTGACAGTCAGTTACCATCCCGTTCTCTGTGACTTTTCTTCTTCTTGATGGAGAGGCTATATGCTTCAGATGCGTCATAAAACATAACTGAGGTCATGAAGGGTGTATTACAAAGACATTATCAGATGGAAGTATCAGGCTAGGAGTGGTAGGAGCAGGAGTCATAGAGCAGAAAACAAGCAAGATGAACGTCCTTTGCTAGTTGATAAGATATGCCATAACTATAAAGGCTCAACGAATCCCATGTATTATCCTGAGCAGCTGAAACCAGTCAAGATTGTGCCTTGTAGTTTTTCCTTTTTCTTAAGACTTCTGGCAACCCCTGTGGGCTTTGTTTTTCCATTCCAAGAGTTGGCTCCATTCAGTGCATATTCAGAATAGCCCATCTTGCAAGGTTGCTGAGGCTGTGACAACATGAGCATTGTAAGCGTCACTGAATTTACTTTTGCAATTATTTGTAAAGAAGCTGGTGAAATGTAATGGAGGGGTGCAAGAAAACCATTCACTAATGGGGTTGAGGGGTACATCATAACACAGCTAGAAAGATGGTAGGAGACCTAAGCTGCTTTTCTTGTCTGTTTAGAAATTTAGATAGTTGTGGCTAAGTCATTAAAAGCAATGAGACCTGAGTACTACTACTACTAATAATAATAATAATAATAATAATATATTATTTATACCCCACCCATCTGGTTGGGTTTCCCCAGCCACTCTGGGCGGCTTACAACAGAAAAAGGAACTAAAATAATCTATTAAACATGCAAAGTGCAAAGCCTCCCTAAACAGGGCTGCCTTCAGATGTCCTCTAAAAATCTGGTAGCTGTTTTTTTCTTTGACATCTGAAGGGAGGGTGTTCCACAGGGCAGGCGCCACCACCGAGAAGGCCCTCTGCCTGGTTCCTTGCAACTTGGCTTCTTGCAACGAGGGAACCGCAAGAAGGCCCTCGGCACTGGACCTCAGTGTCCGGGCAGAATATGGGGGTGGAGACGCTCCTTCAGGTATACTGGACCGAGGCCATTTAGGGCTTTAAAGATCAGCACCAACGCTTTGAACTGTGCTTGGAAACGTACTGGGAGCCAACGTAGGTCTTTCAAAACCGGTGTTACGTGGTCTCGGCGGCCGCTCCCAGTCACCAGTCTAGCGGCCGCATTCTGGATTAGTTGTAGTTTCCTTGGATTAGTTGTAGTCTTGGTTTCAATGAGATTTGCAGTGCCACTGAAAGCATGTTCATTTAAAACAGGGATTGGGAAACTGTGCTCCTCCAGATAGGTTTGGACTCCCATCTCCCATCATAACTGATCACCAGTCACATTGGCTGGGTTTAATGGGAGCTGGGAGTCCAACAACATCTGGAGTGCTACAGGGTAACCATCCTTGACTTAAAAGATCATGCAGTTTAATGAGACTTCTTGTCTAGAAAGTCTGTGTGGGAATCAACTTGCAGTTGCAGCCTAAATCACAACCAGCTGAAGCTAGACCGAGCTTTTGGTTCTAGTCACCATTGCTGTCAGCACTCTAGTCATCCCCTTCATCTTATAATAACCTAATCAGAACACTTCTTCAGGCCAGGGGTGCCAATTTGAATAAAATATTGGAGGGGGGGTAGGTAAGTCCCACCCTGCGAAATAGACGTGGTGCATGCACACCATTTGAATGGCAATGGCTAACAACTTTGGGAGGGCCTGACCCCATCAATATTTTATTTTGGGGGGGGCAATGGGACTGTGACCCCTAGAAGTTGGCTGCTATGTTTGGTGCTGCAGAGAGGGAGGGAGGGAGAGGAAATATTCTAGCTGTGAGTGCCTGCCTTCACTTGCCTCATTCTTTATTGAACTCCTAGTTTTCTCAGTTCTGACTTCCTACAAACTGCATCATAATTAATTTGCTGGTTTATTTGGCTCTTGCTAATGTTTTGATAACACAAGCACTACTCATATTTATTATCCAGAGTTGGCTGAAATAATTAAAGATAAACCTAAATCATATATTCATCTATTAAAAAATTGATGCACTGGAATTTTGCAAGTGATTTATAAGATGAGCCATATTTATCCATCTGTGGAGTATAGCAGATTGTGAAAACATTTAAACATTAATAATGATTTTTTTAAAAATCTACTAACCAGCAGAATAAATAAGGGATATAAAAAGTTTATGAATGTACTAACTGGCCAGTTCTTCCCCTAACCTCTTACACAGGTACAAAACGTAATAATCACCTTCTACCACCCTGAATGGTTGACATCAGTAGGCAACCATCCATTTGACAATATACAAATTCAAGTAGGCAGTTTGTGTTAGTGGGAAATGATAGGACAAGATAAGATGTCACAAGGCAATCAAGTAAATATGGCTGGTGCATAGCATCACTGAAAATCAGTTTTCTTTGAGGAGATATTCCTTGCTTACATCAGGGAGGAGACATGCTAACCTGGATTTGTTTGGATGTAACCTTAGCAACCATGGTTCCCTCACATGCTCTCTTACTTCTGATTTGGGGCATTCCATTATTTGCTATACAACAATGGTTGTGTTTACCCTTGAAATCAGAATTGGAAGCCCACTTCAACCTGTGGTTTCCTGTTCTGGTTTGGAGGGCAAATGCAAGCCATAGTTTTCTAATTCAAGAAACAATGGTTTATCTTACCTGAACAAGGAGAAGAATCAATTTGGAGGGCACAATGACCAGAGGAAGGAGAGAGCATGCAAACCTGAGGATAGAGTAACAACAGTTTGTAGTTATCGGTAAACCAGTGCAATGTCTCTCTGATAAGCAGATGTTAGCAGACATGTAGAGGTTCTTCTTACCTCATTTGCCAAATAACTAGTTATGCTGGAAACACTGCTAAATAATTGTTTTCATTGCTCTGCCTCCACTTGTACTGATTCAGTCAGCTTGAGGTTAGCTTGTCCCAGAAGGCCTATTGCTTCCTCTGGTGCGCTGGCTAACTCTTGGAATGATTGCCAGCAATCATCAGAAGAGCAGAGGATAAAATGTCTGCAATCTGCTCTCATTCAGCCATATCATTGCTACAAGCAGGGAAATTAGTTGAGGATTAGAGAGTCTACGGCGATGCTGTCAGCTATGCGTCTTTCTCGTCCCATCTCTTCCCACCTTCCCATATACACTTTTGCTGGCATATTCTCTCTCTCTCTCTCTCTCTCTCTCTCTCTCTCTCTCTCTCTCTCTCTCTCTCTCTCTCTTGGCTGCTGCATTAAAGTTTATTGCTTGCAGTAAGTTTTACTTAGCAGTGATTTTAACGATCTGAGGAAGAATATCATTTAGCTGAATTAAGAAACACAACTCCCCTTTTTGCATAGGCTTCCAACGTTTTATGAGCCTATAATGGTTAATTTTATAGAAAATCTGAGCCTTGTTGCAGTGGTAGTTTAAGATAATGACTTTGAAGTGGCCACATTTTATGTACACTTAAAGAATATGCTGCATAAGTTGCTGGAAGGGTTTGGCAAACTGGAGTGCTCATACAGCGCATTGTATGTGCATAATCAGGAGCTCTGTTTATTTAACGGTGTTTGCCAGAACTTCTCAGAGGCGTTTAACGCATTCTGCCTGTGTCATGCTCCCAGAAATATCCCTCCTAGTGGGTAGTGGGAAGTGCTTCTTTTTAATGAATCACTTAAGTGTTTTTCTGTCCAGTCTTGGGATGAGTGGGAAGATGCTTAGTTCTATACTGATTTTATTTTTCCAGAGAGTGGAATGATTCCATTCTGTTCCACCCAGGGATTGGGTTGTTTTAATCTATGTTTTTAATACATTTAAAGGTAAAGATAAAGGGATCCCTGACCATTAGGTCCAGTCGTGACCGACTCTGGGGTTGCGCGCTCATCTCGCATTATTGGCCAAGGGAGCCGGCGTATAGCTTCCAGGTCATGTGGCCAGCATGACAAAGCCGCTTCTGGCGAACCAGAGCAGCACATGGAAACGCCGTTTACCTTCCCACTGTAGCGGTTCCTATTTATCTACTTGCATTTTGACGTGCTTTCGAACTGCTAGGTTGGCAGGATTTAATACATTTATGTATGTCCATTGCTGTATTTTTATTCTCCTTGTAAGTTGTTTTGGGACTTTATTTTATTGTGGGGGAGTGATTTGTAAATTCAGTAAACCCGAAAAAGGCAGATGGATGCTTATATACCTTTATCTCGTCTGCCTTGCACAGATATTGTGACCTTAAGAGAGTCCGACCCAGCAAGGCCTTGATAACACACAAGGAAAATGAGCTCCCTGGAAAGACTGGGACTTTGACGTGCATATCACCAAGTCCTAGTCTAAGAATTTGAAGGAGGTTTCCCAGGGCACCACCATCATTTCTGAACAGCTTTCATTTTGAAATTCCGAGGTCTCTTTTGAGGAAATTGCTGCAAAACCTTTTGCAAAGGCCAAGCTTTGCCAAGAAGTCTGACTGGAAATGTTGCTGGAGTTAAACTCCTAAGGGTGTCCTTTCAATTCTCAGCTTTAACCTGGCTTCACATCACCGATGCTGACCTTTGAAAAAGTGTTTGGGCTAGGAAGATATTATACCATGAGGGACCCTTTAAATGTCTCCATTCAACAGATTTTTCTTTTCCTTGCCATATGTCAATTGAGTTTTTATACAACGCTATCTTTCCAATAGTTTTGTGTCATTACAGTCAGCAAATATCAGGGCACTGCCCGATACTGCTTCAGGCCAAGTTCAAGGTGTTACTGGTGGTATATAAAGCCCTTAACAGCTTGGGATCGGTTTACTTGTGGGTTCACTTTACCCCATATATGCCCACTTGGCTGCTTCAATCTGAAGAACCAGCATTGGCACAATATTCATTCCACACTTGTAAGAAAATGTTCTTTTAGCAACTCTCACACTTTGGAGTTCTCTGCCTATTGGCATTAGGCAGATGCCATTGTTGTATTCTTTTCAGTGTCTGCTTAAAATATTTTTATTTAGGCCAAGCTATCCAGAAACACAGAAGTTGATGCGTTTGAATCTCTCTTTTGTTTACTGCTGATTTTAATTATTTTTTTTAAAAAAACTATTGCTGTTACTTGTTTTCAACTATCTATTGATAATTTTAACATTTCTTATAGACCAGTTAAAGGTTTTGCAGCAATCAAGCAGTATATAAATTTTGCTAATTTTTTTCCAAAGTGCCTAATGCAGCATGTGCTGTGAAGAATATTGGACCAATTGGACATCAAACAAACAAGTGACTTAAAATGGAAAAGAATTCATAAGACTGTGTCTATTCAGGACCACAGGGAAGAAACTGAATTTTTTGATAACCAGGATTTCCCCCAGCTGATCTTTGACAAATTGGGTTAAAAGTAGGAAATTTCCAATACCACTGAGGATGCTTCCTCATTTCATCCAAGCAGTCCAAGGTCAGCCCATCAGAAACTTCCCCAAGTCCCATGGCAATTATTGTGACCCTGCTATGAGACAGAATGAGGTGTTTATACAGAGTGGCAGATGCTTAGGTATAGGGAGAGAGATGGCAAGAGCTGCGAGCATCACATAGCCTGCCTTGCACCCTCTAAGCCAGCCTTTCTCAACCTTGGGTGCCCAGATGTGGTTGGACTACAACTCCCATCATCCCTACCTAGCAGTACAATCAGTAGGGATGATAGTAGTTGTAGTCCATCAATGTCTGGGCATCCAAGGTTGAGAAAGGCAAGGCTCCTCTAAACTATCATGCTGCCCTCAGGTGCAGTGAAGGGTGCTGTCCCATTGCTAGTGCTGAAACTTCTGTACCTGGAATGTGGCGTGCTTGCCAGGCTTTCTTGTTTATCAGATTTCCCTTGGAACAGAGACATCTTGATTAAATGGAGGGGAGGTGTTCACGTAATATGGGTTGGTACAAAATACTTTCTTGGATAGGGAGTACCAATCTCACGATAAACTCACATTTTGGAAGCACCCAATGTCACCACACTCTGAGAGCGATCTGACTCAATCTGTTGGAAGAGAAGAGCTATTTTGAATGGTTTAGAAAGAAAGGAGGTCATCTGGAGGGTAGACCGAGAGCCATGGAAATACTGTAAGCGACACTGCCAGCCCTTTGAAGACAAACCACCACTGTCCGATGGAGCTGCGCCCAAAAACGAGACCCCGTACCGTAGAAAGGCATTTCTGTAAGCGTTGCTACTGTAGCAGTCATTAATAGCGCCATTCAGAATAATTAGTGCCGTAATACACTTGAGACATTCTCCCCAGATTAGAAAGTGCTTCTACATAAGTGCAATGCAGCCATTTGTCTTGGAGCGGAAGGGAGAAACCTAATTCGGCATCTGCTAAGACAATCCGTTACAAATGGCAAAAAAGGCACTTTCCTGGAGAGACCAGCAAAGCTGTTGCAATGGCTCTCAATCTGTTCTCAGGGTCTGTTTCGCTGCTGCTGCTTTTGCTTGTGCTGAGCAAGCGGCTCATATTTTTTGCTCTGCCACTTTGCAGCCTCTCGGGTACTTTCCGAACGTGTCTCCTTTTGATGAGCTTCTAATGGGGAAAGATAACAGAAGGAGGCGAACATCATTTTACGATCATTAGTCATCATTATTACATACACTCTCGGAATGGCATCAGATGGTCGTTTTTTGTTTGATCCAAGTAGGAATATGCTACAAAATTGCTTGCATGTGTAATGTACTGGCAGCCTTTGCCAACCTGGTGCCCTCCAGATGTTTTGGAACATAACTCCGGAACTGGTGGGAGCTGTGATCTAAAACATCTGGTGGCACCAGGTTGGTGAAGGCGGGCATGTGGCTTTTGTACATTAAGTACAAAGTGCCGGGGGGGGGGGGGGAGGCTGAGAATGCTGCAGCTTAAGAAAAACAAATCCAAACATGTCACAAGAGGGAATCAAAGCTGAAGGAGGACAAATGCAGTGCTCTTCTGCCATTGGATGATTTCTTGCACAGCTATGAAATAAGGAGAATGCAAAGCTATGGGAGCTAGCAAAATCTGTTCCTCCACAACTCCGCCGTCTAGTAGCTCAAGGAGCATGAATGATAGAAAGCGCCTGCATAAAAAATATCTCCAAATGCATCTTCACTGCTTGAATGCCCAAGCCATTTTTTAAATAAAATAAATCCAAGGTGTATTTCACTGGGCATATCTGGTAGAGAAGAGCAAAGCTTCCCCCCCCCAATTTCTGGGCAACTGAATGCTATTTTGTTCAATCTCACCACAAGGGGGAAAGGTAGGGATGGGGAAAGCTGCAATAGGTGGCTCTCCAACAGAGCTTTATCCTCCCAGTGTTATATAACTCCCATATGCAGTGATTGTGATTCAGTAACTGGAACTTTTTGCTCCTCCTATATTGGGGGTGAGAAAGCTGTGACCCTTCAGATGTTGGGGGGACTACAACCCCCACCATCCCTGACATTTGGTCATGCTGGCTGGGGCTGATGGGAGTTGGAGTCCAACAACGAAGGGAGGACCACAGGTTCACCATCCCTGCCCTTTATCTATTACTACTGTCTTTGGGTACCATCTTTCGTCATGGTTTTCTCTTTCAACTGGAGGCCTTTTTTATATATACAACTCCCTTCGGCCAAGACCAATCTTGTCTCTAGACACTTTGTATTTTCCATGGTGGTTTGCAAATGCATAATGTTTATGCCTACCCATGCATCCCATGAGAACAGCATCGGCTGTAATATTGATATAGTTGTTATTATTATAAATGGTTGTTTCTTACATGCCCTTCACAGTGAGGCTCCAAGATAGGTTACAAGCATTTAAAAATACAATATTAAGAACAATTAAATTACAACCAAGAGACCAAAGGCTGCAACAGGAGCAAGGAAGGAGGCTCTATTGCACCAGGCCCTGCCCATCTATCAAAAATGGCCGGAGGGTGGCTAATTCCTCTTTCCTGCGGTAGCCCCTTCCTGGACTTGAACATGGACCCACTGGGGGATTACATAGAATAAGTGATGATGTAATTTTTATTGCACTGAAGTTATATGGGTGTTAATTAACCAAAATGCAAACATCCCCATCACCTTCACTTTCAGTTGCCCTGAGGCTGATTGTGTGCCAGTATCAATTCGGTTAATTTTCACATGATACTTATTTATTATTAAGGTGTGCAGGTCTGTTTATGGTCTTCTGCAGTTGCGTCGGATGAAAAGAACTGTGAGTGCAGAAGTGGCCAGAGGAGAAAACAGACATTTCTGCTCACTGGGAAAGCGTCTATCTGTGCCTGCCCTCCAGATCCTTTGGAAGTGCTTTCCCAGGGGCTCTTCCCTGTTCTCCTCCACTGAATCCTGCTGACTTCTCTGCTGTAGCAACCTTCCCTCTAGGCGTTCCTTCTCCCCGGCTTGCAATTTTGCTTGTGCATTATTGGCCTGGAGAATTTATGCAGGTGTGAAGTGGGGAGGTGAGCAAGGAACCAGGGAGGCAAGTCCTGAATGCACAGCACTGCTCACATCCCAGAATGGCTATAAAAGCAGCCATTCCAGAGTTACTCTCTGGATGAAGTGCTATCGGTCCTTGAAGGGCTTGGTCCTTGAGCATTTATAGGAAGGGTCAAACTACACACTGCATTTTATATTTAGTGTTAAGGTCAAACTGCACATTGCATTTAATAGATGACTCTGCATACACACTATACATTTCAAACAACCTCCACCCCCGGCAAAGAATCAAGGGGACTGTAGTTTGCTAAGGGTGCTGAGTATTGTAACTCTTTGATGGGTAAACTACAGCTCCCAGGATTCTTTTGGGGGTGTTTTAGTTGTTTGCTATCTACGCAGTGATAGAGATAAATTGATTCACCAATCAATAGACTTAAGAGTGCTCAGCAGGGACCAATACATTTTTTTTCCAGAAAATAAAGACAGTTGTACAGGGTCCTGATCCAGAACAGAACTATGGTACACAGGAAGGGATTAACCTGTTCCTCCCATGCACATTTTCACCAAAAATCACTCCCACCAAGCTTTTATTCCTCTCCTACCTGCAGCCCAAAGGCTCTATTTACTGAAAATGTCATTATCTTTTTATTATTTATTTATTGATTAGTTATTTCACAACATTTATATACCTCTTGATTGTAATAAAACTTCAAAGCAGTTTACTTATAATGTCCTAAACCAGGGGCCGGGAACTTGTGGCCCTCCAGATATTTTATCATCCCTGACTATGCTGTCTGGCGCTCATGGGAGTTGGAGTCTATCCCTGCCCTACATAGCTTGGAACTGGGATATCTGAAGGATCATCTTCTTCCACAAGTGCCTGCCTGCCCACTGAAGAAGTCAAAGGTCTTGCTCTGCATTCCATTGCCATAGGAACTATGGTTGGCTAGGATGTGAGAGACAGGGTCTTCTTGGTTGTATCACCCAGGATGCCAACTCATTTATATACAACTTACATGCTTACAGGGAATGTTTACAGACACCTACAGGGGAAAAAAAGAGTAGACATGACACTTGCCTTAGGGCAGGCATCCCCAAACTTTGGCCCTCCAGATGTTTTGAACTACAATACCCATCATCCTTGACCACTAGTCCTGTTAGCTAGGGATCATGGGAGTTGTAGGCCAAAACATCTGGAGGGCTGCAGTTTGGGGATGCCTGCCTTAGGGCATCAGAAAATATCCAGATTTTCTGATTTATGAACAATCACCGTTCACCATCCAACCATCATTCACCAATCAGCAATCACCACTCCCCTAAATTAAATCCATGCTGCATTCTTGAGAGCATCCTGGCTTCAATTTTTGTTTAAAAAATAAACCTACTCTTACATGTGATCAGGATCAGGTGGAAAACCTTATGTGTGAACATGCCTACATGGTCCTTCCACTGAATGTGTGTGTGGAGGTTTGGAGCAAAGTCAGCAGGCACTATCCTGCCCTGTGCATGGGAACAGGAGGTGTGTTCAGGGCTTTGCAGTTGGAAAGGCAGGTGTGCACTGCGTATTGCTTTGTCAGCCTTGTCACCACTTGCTTGTCTACCCCAACCAGAGGAGATGGCAGCAAGAAGGGCAATCAATGAAGAATCCTGCAGCCAAGTGGCAGATGAGAAGAGAGGGAGATCTTGCCTCTCAAAATTGCCTCTCATGCCCCATCATCTCACTGGAATGAGTGGCGCAGCCTCCTCCTTTCTTAGGGGCCAAGCTGAGGGAGCTTTTCCCAGCCAGAAAAGAGCAGAATATGGTGGGAGTAGTAGTGGCCATTGAAGGACAGGAGCTAAACTGATTCGGCTTTTAGGCATATAGACCTGTCTTCCAGCTATGGAGCTAGAAAGGAGCCCTTATAATAGTCTCCCCTCACTTTCCCTGTGGAGGGTGTGTCATTGTGATAGGAGATTGAGTGTATATGTTTCTGGTTCTGCACCAGCTCTCCTTTTCAGTGGGTTCATAGAAAAAGGAACTGGCTGTCTTTTTGCAGTTGTGCAATTACTGAAATCATTTGGATCTTTCGATACTGTTCTTAAATAGTGTTGCCCTGGGACTGCAGAGCTGGAGAGAAGCACACTCTGGCCACAGTTCCTCTCTTGCACTCTTGTCTTTGTTTATCAGCAGCATCACACACAACCCCCCCCAAAAAACCCTCTTGAAATATGCAGAAATACTTGCTGTGTTTGACAAATGTCATGACTTCATAGCAGAAAACTGCTGATCACATGAATAAGGAGCTCCGAAATGGAGCTTTGCTTGAGATCACTGTACCAACACTGGTACCACTTCCAGAGACACAAGCTGAAAGATAATTCATCATCATTACCTCTAAATGCGGGAACAGCTAGTTCCTGTCCCACTGGAGCTCATTAAGTTATCAGCAGAGATACTGAGAGAGCAACAACAGAGTGTACTTTTAAGTTCCTTTATGAGCAATCTAAGGCAACACTGTTTTTTGCCATGAAACCCACTGCAATGTATCATCAAAAAGTTATTTTGGCATTTGTGATGGTGTTGTTTCATGGGAAACCCTAAGTAACGATCGGGCTCTGTTAAGCAGATAGTTTCTTCTCGGGGATTTTGTCTTAGGTTAGGATAAAGAGGAGACATACACATTTGCGAAAAGCAGGTGGCAGAGTCATTCTGAGTAAATAGAGCGCTGCATTTCTGAAGGCTGCACATAAACATGGTCCTTGTAGGAACTTAGAGCCCATGTATTGAGAGAAAGTGTCTGCCTTTGAAGTGCTGGTATGTTAAATGCAACTGGGTTCCCCCCGCCATGGAGAAACACTTGGTGTTCTTCCACTCTAGGACTTTCCTAGAGTGAGTTGACTGGATGGATGCAACAAACAGTGCAGCTGACAAATTGGCCCCACCACAGTGTCTACACAGCCCTGGCCTTACCACCACCCTACCCTACCCCACCCCAGCCCCACCCAAGTATTATGCAGTGGGAGCAATGTCAGGATTCTTCTGCTGTGGCTCTATTGGCCACTACTGCTGGCAACGTCTTCTGCAGCTCACCAGCTTCTTCCCAGTGTACCTCCACAAGTCCTTTGAAACCCTATTTCTGTGTTGGGCAACAATACATTACATTCGTGTTGAACCATTGGAATGGGTGAGCTCACCTAGATCTTCAGTTGGTATTAGGCCTCCGCAAACCAAACTGTTTCCCCAAAAGTCAAATCTATAATTAAAAGCTCACCTTTTCCCACTTTCTAGTTACAGGTAGGTAGCCGTGTTGGTCTGATGTAGTCGAAACAAAATAAAAAAATTCCTTCCAGCAGCACCTTAGAGACCAACTAAGTTTGTCATTGGTATGAGCTTTCGTGGTATCTGAAGAAGTGTGCATGCACACGAAAGCTCATACCAATGACAAACTTAGTTGGTCTCTAAGGTGCTGCTGGAAGGAATTTTTTTATTTTCTTTTTCCACTTTGAAAGCCCTGTTATATTCCTGTTGATGTAACTGGAGCGCTGCAGAATTTTCAGACCGTACCTCCCGCTTCCTATCTCCCAAACTTAGATCACACCATACATGGTCCAGAGATTGCAATGAATTTATTACATCCCAGAGTCCAGGACTGCAGCATACATAAGGCCTGCTGTTGTTTTAAGAGTTGAGGTGGAAGCAGTTGCCAAATCCTGAAGTTCTGCAATAGCATCAATATTATCTCTCTTCAATGAACACCTGAGGGACACTACCCCTTCCTACCAAGCTTTGTGCATTGGAGAAGAAGCCTTGCAGGGAGATATTAACCACATCCAGCTGCACGTGATTGGAATCTTCTCTTCAGTTGGGAACCCTGATTGCTCAGGGATCCTCGTTGCAAGGGGGATTCTAACCATGTTCCACAGAACATAGTTAGAATCCTCTAACAGACTTTCATGCTCAATGCACATGAGAGGAGCTCACACAGCCAGGGGCATTAGGTGGAGGGCCTGAATGCCTACCCCTCCCTACTTTCTTTGGAACAGCTAAAGAGGGCTGCTCTATTCCTCCAAGCATCTCTGAACTGCACCAGTGGCCTTCGCTCCTTCAGCCAAATGGAATCCATAGCCTGTTGACAAGTTCTACTGCCCTTTCTGGAAAGGGGTTTTGCTTAAAATTCTTGTATTGCAAAGAATAATAGCCTTCCAACGTGGAGAAGAGATTGCCCATCATAAATAATCAAGGGTGAAGATGAATGCTTGCAAGGGGGATGCATTTGCAATCATATACTTTGTGTGCCCCGAATATCTATGACATGAAATATCATATCTCATTCCAAGACCATTCAGAGAGATGGTCTTACTAAATCACATGCCATTTAAACATGTATTGACAGAATTAATGTGATCTATGCATCTTTCATTATAATCCTTAGGAAACTGTTAGAATACCAGGTTTCCTTTCTTCTCAGGAACCTTTCTTGGCTGGTTCTTATATTATGTGTGGTGCTGCTTTTTAAACAACTGTATCCCCCCCCCCTTTGAAATTTGCCATGCTGATTATCCTCCTAACATATTTTTATTTTTGCCATGTGTTAAGTGGTGGATCAATCAGTGGTTCCCAAACATTTTGGGGCCACCGTCCCATTAGTTCCATAAACTCATCCCCAGTGCTCCCTACCCTATAAAAAACATTGTTCCGAATCGTGGTTTGAACAACCCACTTAGGAAGATAAGAATAAAATGCACAATAGGAACAATTAATTGCTCCTTTGTTTAACTTCAGTGCCCCTTGCCACCCTCTTAAGAACCCCCCAGGTAATCCCACTGCCACCTCTGCTGGTATCACTCATTTTGGGAACCACTGGAATAAATGATCTTGAGCCCCCACAGCCTCAATCTCATCAGGAATAATAATACAGAGATAGAAATTCTGTGTCCAGGGCAGCTGTCTATCAGCTCCATCTGGTACGCAGGCTGAAACCCTACCTGCCCGCGGACTGTCTCGCCAGAGTGGTGCATGCTCTAGTTATCTCCCACTTGGACTACTGCAATGCGCTCTACGTGGGCCTACCTTTGAAGGTGACCCGGAAACTACAACTAATCCAGAATGCGGCAGCTAGACAGGTGACTAGGAGCAGCCGCCGAGACCACATAACACTGGTCTTGAAAGACCTACATTGGCTCCCAGTACGTTTCCTAGCACAATTCAAAGTGTTGGTGCTGACCTTTAAAGCCCTAAATGGCCTCGGTCCAGTATACCTGAAGGAGCGTCTCCACCCCCATCGTTCTGCCCGGACACTGAGGCCCAGTACCGAGGGCCTTCTGGCGGTTCCTTTGCTGCGAGAAGACAAGTTTCAGGGAACCAGGCAGAGGGCCTTCTTGGTAGTGGCTCCTGCCCTGTGGAACGCCCTCCCATCAGAGGTCAAAGAGAAAAACAGCTACCAGATTTTTAGGAGACATCTGAAGGCAGCCCTGTTTAGGGAGGCTTTTAATGTTTAATCGATTATTTTATTTTTATTTTGGAAGCCGCCCAGAGTGGCTGGGGAATAAATAATACATTATTATTATTATTATTATTATTATAGAAAAGACACAACGTAAAGGTTGCACTTCATGCTTGTTGTGTTTTATAAATTCTCACAAAACCATTCACATTCAGTGATCCAAACTTGAATGGTGCCCCCTTTTTATATTTAGTTTGATCTTTCCCTTCGTGTTTCTTTGTCCATAAACTTTCTTTTGTGGTAGAGAAATGAAGTCCCAAAATGTATTCACCTTGCATCATCCTTACATGACCACATCTCCCCCTTTCAGACATGCTAATACATAAGCTGGGAGTGTAGAGGAGGATTGAGGGCGCCTCATAGGCAACTGGTTGGCCACCCAGCAGGCTCTAATGTTGGTTTTTTTGCAGGTTCTTCCCATTGACACATTAATTACAATATCTATAGAGCGCCTATATATCCAGTTGCTTTTTGAGGCCTGTCAATCATAGGCCGTCTGACCCTGCAGGAAATCTAAAGAACCTCCAACAAAGGTTCTGCTTGAGGACTCAGCCTTCATAGCCTTGAAGAACCCACCACCCCTCTAGGTACTTGGTTCCATTGCCAAACTGCTCTTACTGTCAGTAAGTCTGGTGTAGAGAACCCTCTGTGTGTTTTGTTGTTTGTGTGGGGGTCTTTATATGAATGTGCATAAGTCAAGGCACAATCTGCTGCCATCGTCCCACTTCTCCTCCCCCCCACCCCACCCCCCAAAAATATGGTGACTTGAAAATTATGGAAGTGGTGAAGACAGTGGAGGGAAATTAACAGTGGTGAGTGGATTTAGAGGGAATACAGAAAGGCCATAGAGAACCATATGAGGTTACATGTGTGGTTGACCCCAAAAATATATTACCCAGAAATGGGCTATGAATACACAAAAGCATGACAATGTGTAGCTTTGGGACTTTGTTTTTGTGTAATTGGGTTGCTGCAGCATTTAGGGTAAATGGTTACCAAGAAAAAGTGACTGAAAAATTCTGGGTCTTTGGGAAAACAAAGGGGTCTCTTTTGTCAAAAGCAACTGTGAGAAACTTGGACCAAGTAATGCAAAAATGCTTACAGCTTAGGGCAACCACATGATTGATAGTATATGAGCGATGGTTCTCAGCCCATGCACGTAAGGTCCCAATGACGTGAAGGAAAGTTTGGCTGTTTTTCAGCCTGGAGCTATTTACTGAATTAAAGGCTATAAATATCTAATAGCGGGGAGGGGGCAGTGGGGGAATCATAAAGGTGATGAGTTTCCTACTGCAGTGCTTAGGGGAATCATAATGACTTGCATTTACATAGCTGCCTGTGAAAATGTGCCACAGGTTTCTTCCCTGAGCAGCCACTGTTCATTTTAAAGCCATTATGGCCTCATCGTGTACACCAGACATTATTAACAATTGTTATGTGCTATTATTGGAGGTGTTAGATGATTAGTCTAGAGCCTGCTTGGAATGAGATAAAAGAAATATCAGTCACATACTCTTCCAGCCCAGTATGTATACAAGGCTGTATACATTTTGGGGGACAATTTCAGTATGGCCAAAAAAACAAAAAAAAAGTCTTCTGAATGTTAATATTGTGAATGATCATGGCTGAGTCTGCCTGCAGAACTTTTCCAAAGCATGCCTAGTTGTTGTTGTTGTTGTTTAGTCGTTTAGTCGTGTTCAACTCTTCGTGACCCCATGGACCATAGCACGCCAATGCCTAGTTGTAATACTGACAAATGTTGGCATGGGGTAAAACAAAAAAGTAATCTTGATTTCCCTCAGAATTGGAACAGGCAAGGTATCATAGGACCATAATTTTGAATATGGGATTGAGATATACCCAGGAATACCCAGTGTGGTGTCCTCTAGATGCTATTGAACTCTGTTTCCCATCATTCCTGACCATTGACCATGCTGGCTGGAGTCCAACAGCAAATGGAAGGCACCATGTTGGTTACTCCTGCAGTACCAAAATGTGGGATCCAACAGCAGGTGCCAACAGTTGAAAATCAGGATAGACAGATCTCACTTGGCTTAGGCACCAAATCCTATTAGCTTCTTGGAGTCAGTAGAACTATTATTCAGGAGAGATACAAGGATCACAAAACATTGTCTTCTCATATATATATATGTGTGTGTTATGTACTGAGCTGAATCATAGAACAATAGGATCCAGAATCAGCAGTCTGATTGGTTACTACCGTACCAATTTGCCAGGGGTAGAGTGTCAGATTTGGGATACCTGGGTTTAATTCTCACTAAGCCATGTAAGTTACTGGGTGCCCCTCAGTCTAACCCAGGCATCCCCAAACTGCGGCCCTCCAGATGTTTTGGCCTACAACTCCCATGATCCCTAGCTAACAGGACCAGTGGTCAGGGATGATGGGAATTGTAGGCCAAAACATCTGGAGGGCCGAAGTTTGGGAATGCCTGGTCTAACCTACTTCATAGGGTTGTGAAGAATGGATAGTGCTTATAACCCAGTGGTAGAAGAAATATATTGCATTCATTTTAATTTTTATTATTTCCTAAATTCGTATATTGTCCTTCATCTGTAGATATCAGGGTGGTTCACAGCATAAAAATGCAAGATGAAAACACAAAATACATAATAAAAACAAGAACAAAACAATAGCTCCCCTCTACCACAAGCACATTAAAAAGGGTATAGGATGTTAATCACCCAAAGGCCTGGTTGAAGAGGAACATTTTTGCCAAAGGTACTACCCCTCCCCTAACACTCTAAACATTGATAAGACAGACCAATGGTTTAACTCAGTTTCTTTTGTTCATTATGTTGTTCATATGAGAAAAATGACATAACTTCCATGCATGTTACACTTAATTATGTGGAGGGAGGCTAGGATACATATGTAATTCACAATAAGTAATCTGATTTTGCTAATGTGTAATGGAATAATAATAATAATAATAATAATAATAATAATAATAATAATAGAAGAAGAAGAAGAAAATCCATATTCTGTTACCATATCTCTAATACTTCTTCAGAAAATACTGAGCTCCCATAAGTGACCTGTTTATTGAACATTTATCCTGATCTGCTTTCACAAAACCTTGCCAGAAGTATGATCACTTAGACTTTATTCTGACTTGTTTGTGGGAAGGTTATATGACAATGAGCATTCATCCTGATGTCCTTAGTGAGTGTTTTTTCAATGTGTTTTTCTTAATCAATACAATACAATATACTTTATTCGACCAATAATCAGAAAGTTCTTCTTAATCATTTGTCCATACCATATTTTTCAGTGCATTTCACTGTTGCATCAGAGAGGGAGAGAGGGGGGGATTTTAGGGTGACAGAGCACTTTGAACTATGCAAATCTCAGTTTCCAAGATGCACTTGAATTCCTCCCATCAAGTAGTCTGGAGGCTACAAGTGGGGGGGGGGATGAATTCCAGTTACTTGAAGTAAGATCCGATGCATTTTGGAAGAATCCTTCCTCATGAGATGCATAAACCAGTTGCTTTCTCCCCCTGCCAGTCATGCTTTCCCTCTTCTGTGGTTCATAGAGCCGGAAGAGACCTCAAGGGTCATCTAGTCCAACCCCCTGCAATGCAGGACTCAAAGTGGTTGTTCTGTGAATGCCTCACTGATTTATGAAGAAGATGGAATCGTCTACTTTTCTTCTGCCATTTACTGTTACCATATCCACACACACACACACAGAGAGAGAGACAGAGAGACAGAGAGACAGAGGGAGACAGAGAGAGACAGAGAGAGACAGAGAGAGAGACAGAGACAGACAGACAAACAGACAGACAGACAGACAGACCTGCTTGACATCGAACTTCTCTTCAACACCGAAATGACTGACATGGAATATGAATTAGAAGGTTGTAGAATCTAGCAGGGTTATGCTATTTACAATATGGTCCAAAGCTCCTACCATTCACACCCAGCCTAGTGATAGAGGACCAGAATCTAGAAGCCGTTGCATGCAGCCTCTCTTGTTACCATCCATTGAAGAGTGCCTTTAGAATAATTTGCTTTCCTCTGTTCACAGTGCCTACACAGAACCTTACAAGGTGTGCCCTATCTCTGTGATTCCTGTTGAAGACGTCACATCAGATGAGGAACAGAAAAGTTCTGGAGATGAGGATGGTAACCAGGGAGATTCCAACCTCCTCCATAAGGTAAAACACCATTTTAAAGGCATTTTTAAGGGTGTGTGTGTGTGTGTGTGTGTGTGAGAGAGAGAGAGAGAGAGAGAGAGAGAGAGAGAGAGAGAGAGAGAGAGAGAGAGAGAGAGAGAGAGAGATTATATGGGCCATTTCTGCAATAGATTTCACCCCTGCCCGCATTCACTGACTGGATTCAGCCACTGCCTGCAAGATACCAACAACATACCATGTGCCCATATCAATCAATCAAGCTTTATTATGGTCGTATACCAGCTATTAAAATAAAAATGCTTTACAGGGCTATGGGGGTTGTCATTCAGGGTGGATATAAGAGTCTATAAGTTTGAAGGGGCTATGTTTCCAGAAGGCGGGTCCAGCTGGCCTTTCCCCTGGTGCTGCTCAAAGTTCTCAGTTTCGTACCCGAGCGAAGGAACTACTTCCCACAGTCCAATCCTGCGTTTGCTATTCCAATGGCTGTCTTGTTCTTGGGGGGGGGGGAAGACTGGTCCTGCAGATCTGGGTGCAGAATCTGGCTACCATCCGAGTTAACTTTTGCTCCTTTCCTAATAATAGGGCCTTTAGTTTGGCCTTAGCCCATATCACATTTGTCTGAACTTGCAGTCAGGATTAATGATCAAACAGGGTGTCGGTATTACACGGGTAGTCAGAAGCACTGGACATATATTCCTGAATGTGTCTTTCCCATTATAAGCAGTCTCACTCTATCGTACTCTCAGTTCTGCCAAAAGCAGGACTGTGAAAGTAGCTGATAGCAACTGGCAGCCCCTGAGGCAAAGGTGGACTCCTGGGAGCTGCCATCTGCCCTGCACAACACCACAGGTACCAGATCAAGGCCTCCATTCATCCATTTGCCAGAAACAGGTATTTTAGATGGAGGAGAAAGGCAGATGTATACACGAAGGAGGCAAGATAAGGAAGAAGCCTTCTTGATTGTCCTGCCGGCTCAGACCCTCCAAGTGCCCCTATTTTCCAGGGATGTCCCTGATTTAGAGAAGCCATCCTTGTGTCTGATTTTATCACAGAATGTCCCACTTTTCCTTAGGATACCCCTATTTTCATTGGAGAAATGTTGGAGGGTATGGAGTTATCCAACCACTGAGCCGCCTGAAGGCAATTCTGTATAGGGAAGGGGTTTTTTTTTTAATGGTTAATGTTTTATTTTGTTTTTATGTATGTTGGAAGCTGCCCAGAGTGGCTGGGGCATCGGGGCAACCCAATAAGAAGTGTGGGGTATAAATAGTAAAAAATTCATTTTGGAATGTGACGTCCCTATTTTCATTGGAGAAATGTTGGAGGGTATGCCTGCCCCCTCCTGTCTTTCCCACTTGCTCTTCCGCTCACACCCACTTTTTACTTCTTTGTCTCCACTATGTGGCTGAAATGTTTGTTTCTGCTACGTTTGGGGGTGGGGAAGCTGTGATCAAGCCATGCCATGGCTGGGCAGTCATCTCACAGGTTTACACAAAGCTCTTATTAAACTGTTCCTAATAATGTGACCTTCATTAGGGCATATATTTTTATGCCCTAATGAGTCCCATGGACTGCAAGAAGATCAAACCTATCCATTCTGAAGGAAATCAGCCCTGAGTGCTCACTGGAAGGACAGATCCTGAAGCTGAGGCTCCAATACTTTGGCCACCTCATGAGAAGAGAGGACTCCCTGGAAAAGACCCTGATGTTGGGAAAGATTGAGGGCACTAGGAGAAGGGGACGACAGAGGACGAGATGGTTGGACAGTGTTCTCAAAGCTACAAACATGAGTTTGACCAAACTGCGGGAGGCAGTGGAAGACAGGAGTGCCTGGCGTGCTCTGGTCCATGGGGTCACGAAGATTCGGACACGACTAAACAACAACAACAATAATGTGACCTTCATTAGGGCATATATTTTTATATATAAGGATTCATACCCCATCATACCCCATCCTTCAACAGGATCCCATAGTGGCCTGCAAAAAGTTAAGATTACAATAAAACATATTTTAAAAGCAGATGGTTCAAAACACCATGGTATAAAAGAACAGTATAAAAGCTATTGGGAGCAATAAAACAAAGTAGAATGAGAACAATGTAAAGATGTTTTTTCTAAAGCCTAGGAAAATAAAATGCTTCTGCCTGGCACTTTAATGAAATCTGAGTTAGGGGCAAAGTGAGCCTTCCTGGGGAGAGCATTTCACAGCCAGGGTGCCACTACTGAGGAGGCCATCAGATGGCTGACATACAGAGAGAATAAAGGAGGAAGCATTTGTAAAGTGCCCCTGCCATTTTTATTTTGTTCTCCCTTTGCTGCATTCAGCTCAGTTACGGAATCATGTTGAAAGCAAGATATTGGTCAAACATATGATGCTGAATGAAAATTAGCTGCAGATGTTGGAAGTTTGAGTCTTATGCCTGGGCCAGTTATTCTGTTTTAGGAAAAGGCAGCAGTTCAACGTGAGTCAAAATTCAATTTTCTGCAGTGAATAGGAACCAGGAAAACAGAAATTAGTTCATTGTTAGGCTGAGGTTTCAGGTAGTTGGCAGGGCCAGCCTTTCCAATAGGCACAACCTTCAGATATTATTAGACTCCCATCAGTCCCATACGGCAAGTCAAATGGCCATGGATGTTCAGTAACACCCAGAAGGTTTTAGGTTGGCTATCCCTGCATTAGAAGAGCGAGGCAGCCACTTCAGAGAACAGATTCTAGACTGAGGAGCAATGGCAGCAGCCTCCTGGCCATTCCTTCTGAGCCCTGCTTAGGCCATTCCTCGGTTTTAGTAGACAGAGCTATGTGCGTCAGGCACAGAACCAGCCCTTTACCCCCTGAGCTAGCCTGCTGCCCACAAGTGTGGTAAAGGATGCTGTCCCATTGCTGATGTAGAAGTAAGATTCAGCTGCATGTCCAGTTGGCTTATGGAATGAGGGGGGGTGCCATCTTGTCCTTCCCCCTCAGGTAGCAAAATGTCTTATTTAACCATTTATGTCAGGCGTCATTTAAAAATAGGATAGCAGAAAATAGGAGCGCCTAACCATCTTTTCCATTAAACTGCTGATCAGCAATCTAGGAACACCCCCTTCATTGCTCATGGTTGCTATGCTCCCTATCAATTGCTCACAATGTGAGATCACCCTGAAGACTCTTGCAGTGTCAGTCACTGCTGGAGGAGGAAGCATGCCCAGACACTGTAATTCGCTAGCCCAGTATTTATGTGTCTGTATGGAGACAGCATCCCCTCAGATTTCAGACAAGTTATGGACATAGATTGGAAAATACTGGTCGGTGTGATAATTCTGCCCCGAGATCTGTAGATGAAGGGCGGTATACAAATTTTAACAGCCACCACCGCCAGAAATTTTCTGACACTTCCTCCTAGACCTTTCAGTTCTTAAGAATTACTGGTAAAATTTAGCATTCTCTAAATTCCCAAGACGAATGCTTTCGGAGACACTCCTGACAGGATTGAACAAGAAGGAGGGCATATCTCTGATACCATAACGTAGCGCTTGTCATAGTTGGTAATGTATTACGGCTTTCTGAGGCTTTCATACAAAAAAAACTCTCAGCCCCTCTGAGAGAATTTTAGGCTTCCGTCCCATATATACTTAGCTCAGAAAAGGTTCCATTGAACTAAGTGGAACTTCAAGGACTAAGAGATTGCCGGGGGAGAGGGGGGCGGATGTGGGGCTCGTTTAATCTCACTGTAAACAAGTGGTACAGTGACAATAAAGTATTTATTTATTATTTAATATTAGCCATTTTATCAAAAAGCCATGTTTGAGAGATGAAGTGCAAGAAAATAATTGATAAATCCCCAGCAAAAGTACTGTCTCTCTCTTGTAGGGAAATCCTTAGCGCAAGATGAAGTAGTTGTAAAACAAGAGCAAATTTCAGTGCACTGTCACTTAGGGAGAATTGGCAGACTTCAGTAGGTTCGGATGCCAAAAATAGTACCAAGGATTTGGAAGTGAGCTAATCTTGTGAAAACAGTATTTGGGCTGGTCTGGAAGCAAGAGTAAGTTTTTGGTTTTCTTTTTTAATGTTCTGCTTGTTAGTCTATGGTTTCCATCTCTCAAGGGAAAATCGGTCTGAATAAAGGCATGAGATCACCTAGCAGATAAGATCTATGGTTTTATCCAGAAAGTGTACTTTTTTTAAAAAAAATTAACAGTGCTTCAACTGAGGGGTGGGAAGGAACTGCTATACAAGAGATTCTCGCTCTTCAGTTTTGTGAGTTTGGATTCCCTTATGTATGTAATTTTACACTGGTTGGGGTGGGGCTCAGTTAAAAATAAAAACAACTAAGCATATATATATTAAAAGCAGCCAAAGGCACAATCAGGTGAAACGTACTCAATTTCATCTCACTGAATGGAAGAGATTTAAGCACCATCCCTTAAATTTGGCTGAATGGTGCCTTTGTTTTTTCATAGATTCACTACACTGTTCCAAAGTAGCAGCCACTTCTGACTATGCCACCCTAGGCATGACCTCTCTGCAAATTTGGGGACATAATTTGGCTCTTGACCACACTTTAAAAAAAACAAAGAAAAGCCCACATTCTTAGCAGGGGTGGAGGAAGGGGGAATGGTGGGGGTGGTCCGCCCCGTCTGTCACCACTGAAGGGGGTGACAAAATGCCAGGCAGCACTTAGCATGGGGGCTGCAGCGCGCCCAAGCTACACATCTCTCCTGGGAGTGATGTGGTGGCTTGGGTGTCCGCAGGCCCCACACTGCCCCAAACAGTCCACCTGCTACCTCCCCCTCAGCTGTAGGGCGGCTGAGTGGTCTAAAACAGCAGATTGTAGGGAGCAGTTTTGATCCCACACCTGCTGCTGGGGGAAGGATTGACCCCCCCTCTCTCATTTTGCAGCCCCATCACTCCAATCAACCTGGCAAATTCGTGCAGAACATTTTTGTTTTTTAAAAAAGAAGGAATATTCTGGGACACCCAGAGCATCTCCCCCCCATCATAATATGTAGCATGTTTTATATAATATGTATTACACCCCCAGAGTCACATTGTATTCTAGGGGAGGTTTTTTATGTTTAAAACTGGATCTTCTTATCAAGGTTGGATCCATTTGGGGAGAGGGAGGGAATCCCTGGCAGCTGGTGCTGGACTAGCAAATTCCCAACAGGATGCTGTCATTTATATATTTATTTATTTTATTGCTGTGCTACTCCTTGGAGAAGGGCAGGGGCTCCCAAACTAAGGCCCAGGTGCCAGATGTGGCCCAATCACCTTCTAAATCCGGCCCTCGGACGGTCTGGGAATCAGCATGTTTTTACATGAGTAGAATGTGTCCTTTTATTTTAAATGCATCTCTGGGTTATTTGTGGGGCATAGGAATTCGTTCATATTTTTTTTCAAAAAATAGTCCTGCCCCCCACAAGGTCTGAGGGACAGTGGACCGGCCCCCTGCTGAAAAAGTTTGCTGACCCCTGGAGAAGGGGGGTCCCTTCACATAGACCCCTATAGCTCAGTTTTACCCAGCTAAAAACTACCTAAGAGGCATATTGAGGCCATTCTTTTATATATTTGTTCCATTGCTCTGAGCAAAGGTGACCTTGCCTTTTTCGAGCTTGTTCAAGAAAAAGCTTGCTGGAAGCAAGCATCAGATTGGGGCACAAAAACACCTCCTTTCCTTGAAATCCTCATTAAATTACCATTTCAGCCTGAGATAAGGAGAGCCCTTTGCAGGAGGGCTGCCTCGTCATTTCAGGTGCCAAGCACATGGACAATAGTAACCAGGGGCAAGCTATATCTACTCCTTGCATGCAGTCAGTGGCACAAATCACCCCCAACCAAGCAGCAAACACCTGAGCTTAGTTTGGCCCAACAAGTGACATTTTCTTATCCTCAGTGAACAGGGAAGACGTAAACCGGCATGGCTGCTCCGCTCCATTGTATCTGGGAGAAAATAGATGCATACATTTGTACGAGCAGCTGAAAATTATATATGGAAAGTAAAACGATTTCACAGTAAAGATTAAAGTGGATTAACGTGATCTCAGCAGTAATGCTAATGTTTATAAAGACAAAACTCAGGATACAGATGTTTAAAGGTCATAATAGAAGCAATTAAGCGTGATTTTGGATTTATAGAAAGTCGTTTGCAGCTGTAGGATGGTCCTGCCTGCCATTTACTCTCAATGCAGGAGAAATAAAAAAAAGTCACATTCATTATACTTAACTGCTGCCTGGGGTTTCAATGCAAAAAGTTAATGTGAAATGTGGAGCTAGAAGCAGCACATGTTTTCCCTTGTATGTCTACTCAGCTTGATTCTTCTCCAAGGGGAAGACCCATTTATGTTAAGAGTAAAAAAAAGGAGGGGGAAGCATTAAGATCCTTGCCTGTGTCTCTCTCTATCCCCGTTTGAGTATATTGTAGACAAACAAATGGTTTCAGTGGGGTAACTATCACCTACAAGCACAAGCAGTTTCTCACCCTCAGGGACCCCTAGGCGTTGGAGAGCTGTATCTGACTTGCACATTCCATTTCAATCTTACTCATATAATCTACAAGCCCCATAAACCAGGGGCGTACCCAGGATCAAAACTAGGGGGGGGCAAGGGGTGGGCCCAAGGCATGGGAGGGGAGGGGCAAGGGGCGGGGCCAAGGCACAGGAGGGGAGGTGCCACAAAGTGGGGACGTGGGTGGGGCTACAGAGCCCCGGTGAAACTGACTCCAGTCTAATAACACCAAAAGGGGGGAAATCCAGGGAAATAATAAGGAGGATCAGAGAAAGGTCAGGACAAGCAGCTATAAAAAGGGACATTCTCAATGAGCCTGCTGAGGACCAGCTGTGGTTACGCAAGAGCAAGGACAAGGCATATCCCATACTACGCACATGGGCACTCATATTATGAATGAACAGCATCCTTTGACAGCCTGGCACCTTCCACGTGCTTTGGACCACAACTGCGCTGCCAGAGGCAGATGGGAGTTGTAGTCCAAAGCACATGGAGGGGAATCAGCTTAGCAAAGAAATAAATTAAAGTTTGCCTGCTTTTGCCTTATCCCATCTTTTGCCTTATCCCATTCTGGGCTGCATCAATAGGAGTATAGCATCTAGATCAAGGGAAGTAATAGTACCACTGTATTCTGCCCTGGTCAGACCTCACCTGGAGTACTGTGATTCTATGATTATATGAAAAGTATTGAGGGAATGGAGGAGGGGGGGCAAACTGCAAGTTTTAATATTGTTCCATGCCACCCCAATATCCACAACAGTGAGATTCCAGGGGCCCAGGCACTTACCCAGGGTTCATATTTCCACAGTGGAGATAGCGGTGTCTTTATGATGTATTGCTTATTTACACATATTTATAAGCTGAGCCTACAATACAGGCGCTACATAATTATACTTTGTCCATAATAATTTTCACACAACCATCTTAAGAAATCAATCTATGCCTAGGTAAGCCTGTATAGGATAGCAGCCTGAAGCACAGAAACTATCTACAGCCGCTCCTTTCACTTGAACCCCTCACAGAAATCCTGTAGAGCTGGCCTGAAAGGGACCCCCAGGGTCATCTAGTCCAACCCCCCCCCCCGGTAATGCAGGAATCCTGCCCACAGCAAGACCGACCCCTTTCATACGTCCGGATTCCTGTAAGCCTAGCAAGCTGAATACACCAAGGTCCGGACTCTTCTGCCCTGCGAAATGCAACCCAATTGTCTGAATGGTGGACAATGTCAGCAAAACAAATAGGCAAGTTTGAAGACATGGCAAACAGTGGCAAAGTTCATTATGAGAAGGAGATGGAAAGTTATATCCCTCCTAAAGGAGAGAAGAAGTAAAAGGACTCCAATTCCCCCAAAAGTCCACCACCTGCTTTCTTCCTGTTTTGTTCTGAGCATCGCCCAAAGATAAAAAGCGACTGTTGGGGCAAAATTCTGGGTGCGAGAATGCTCAGCCACCCAGCTCATCAGGCAAGGGCCTGTGGTCGTTGCAGAGTATAAAAGGAAGGAGTCCAGCCACGATCCGGAGCAAACAGCAAGGTTTATTACTGCGCAGCAGGTTCAATGCCAGACTGAACACCATGAACAGGGCTGCAAGAACTTTTAAAAGTTCCCACCACCATCCCATAATGTACATCGAAAGCATCATACATACATCACTTGTGACAGGGTAAAACGTCAGAAAGGGGGAAGGGGCAAGGGGCATTAGCATACAGGTAAACAGGAGGTAAACAGGATTAACATACGGTAACAATGCACGATGTCCCAGAACATTGTTAAGCAAGTACCAGTAAGTATCTGGGAGGGGATCCTTGAGTACCTGGCCGGGGGGGGGGGGACAATGGGTCCAGGTGTGAGTATTGCCTCTGGCTTCGGAGGGTTGGGAATGGCAGGAGATGGTACCTGAATGGATTATGGATATGCAGAGGAGCACCACCCTGGCTACCTGACCTCTTGCTTAAAGGATTATGGCTGTTCCCTGCATCCCTGAGAGCCCTTGGCCAGAGTAGCAAAAGGGGGTTTCATTTAGAAATAAAGATACACTGTATTCATTCATAAAGAAATATGGTTACATAGAGTCTCAGGCAACAGAGAAAGGGTAGGAAAGGGAGCCTTTATTACACAGGGCTTGATCTTGAGGGGGTTCGTGTTGGTGCGATACTAGAGTGGTGTTGTAGGATCAAATGGGGTCCCCTTGAGGGCATTTGTGCCAATCTTGATTCCCAAATGAAGCCTCGTTTGGGTGCCCCCCCATAAAATTCCCTAACAGTGACCACCCAGGTTTTTCTATTGGTGAGACAGCAAAGAAACTAAAAACCGTAATACATAACAACATAAAAAATATCTGTTGTCAATGCCAACATACCATCGCTTCCAATGAAGCTACATGCAGACTCTTTATAGCAGGGGTGGCCAACTTCCAAGAGTTAAAAACTGGCAGTGATTGATCTACCCCCTTTTGGGGGTTCAGGTTGAGGTTGTTGAGCTTTTTTTTAGGAAGGAAAGCCATCCATGTTTTAGCGGGTTCAGGTCAAAGTTTAGCTTTATTTAGGAAGGAAAGCCCTGTTTTGGGGGCTTCAGGGCAAAGATGTAGAGCTTTTTTTAGGGGAGCCAAAGTTGCTGAGCTTCTTTGGGGGGAGCCAGTGATCTACCACAGACGTCCAGTGATCTATTAGTAGATCATGATCTACCTGTTGGACATGCCTGCTTTATAGCAATAAAGGGGTGCTGGCCCTTTAAGGCTGAAAGAGAAAACTGAGACATCCATGCCCACCCTTTCTAACACACATCTTTTAAGATCACATCACACAGTGGCTGCCCAAACAGCTTGGATGATAAAAGACACAAAGGAGGGAGGACAATTGGGAAAGATATAACACCATTGCATTCCCATGCCTTCCAAGCCTCCTTATGCAAAACCACCCAGTTAAAACGGAACTCCTTTCACACCTCATTATCGCTGGAGGTTTCATTAAACTGATAAAGATCCCCCCTCCCCAAGGACAAGAGTAAAAGCTGTGGTGCCGACCATTTGCTACCTGAAACAAGGAAACAAATTGTATCTTAAATACTGGCACAGGAGCTTTGGAAGGCTCGCCCTGTCCAGCCTCCTCTCTTTGCGCGCGCGCGCGCGAGAGAGAGACTTCAATCCTTCAGCAGCCAGCTTCAAGTTCTCTCTCTCTCTCTCTCTCTCTCTCTCTCTCTCTCTCTCTCTCTCTCTCTCTCTCTCTCTCTCTCTTCCCCCCTCCCTCCCACCGCGATCCCTGGGAGGAACATCAGAGTGAGTGTGGTGTTTTACGTACAGTGTTTTAATCCACACCCCAGCTCTTCCAATTCTGGTTCTCCATTCCCCCCTCCTTGTTTGCTCTAGTAAGAGCAGCAGCAGAATGAGCTGAACGAGCGAAGGCTGTGGGGAGGCAGCCCAGGCGAGCTCCAGCAGGAGAGTGTTGCGCTCTCTCCCCTCCTCTCCCTCGCTGCGTCCTTTTACTTCTAGAGAGGGGCAGCTGCCAGCTGGCTTCTAGAGTAGGGCAGCTGCCCTAACTTGCCCCATGGTGGGTACGCCCTTGCCATAAACATACTTCCCAAACATGGAGCTTTGTTAATTCAAGGCGTTCAGCAAAGGCTGTTCTGCTTGAACAAAAGACTGTGGGAAGCCTAAATTCAGATCAGCACCTGTATACAAGGTCGGATTTAGGTTTGATGAGGCCCTAAGCTACTGAAGGTAATGGGGCCCTTTATATGTCCAGCTGTCCTTTGTCAATGACAAATTGTCACTGTTTTTTTGTGTTGAATATATGGTCATTTATGGACCTAATAGGTATCTAAAGCCATTTGCACATAACAAAATATGTATTTTATCAAAGTTTATTTGATTTTTATCTTATATTTTGGAAATGTACATCCAGGGTTTGCTTCCTTTAATTTTTTTGGGCGCCCCCAAGAGAGTGGGGCCCTAAGCTATGGCTTGTTTAGCTTATACATAAACCAGTACTGCCTGTATAGGTAGACCTCATCTTACTCAGGGGTTATGTTCCTGGCTGTCACGTGTATAAGTAAAAGCACATAAAACCCAGGAAGGGCCCCATGCAACCATTTCTACCTGTCCGAAATTGGTGCTGAGCGCACCTTGCCGTCTGCCCTCCTCCATGAGGCAGAGACCCTCTTCCCATCTCTGGAAAGGTTGTGTGAGGGCTTCCCCGATGGCTCCCCTGAGATCTCAGGTGGCCCTTCCCAGGGGGGGGTGGGTTCCTGCTCTCCTGCCCTGTTTTATTTATTTCTAAATTTTCAGAGATCCACATGAAGCTGCAATTGCGTACGCGAACTCAATGTAAGATGCAATCTGCCTGTACCTTTATGATCTGCCAGTTAATCAGACTTATTTGGGAGGTGCATGCCTTCTCCTCTTCTTCTTCCTCCACATCCCTCACCACAGCTCCCATTGCCTCTTCCACACACACACACACCCCACTTTGCTGAAGGCGGGCGGGGGAACAAAAGGAGTACAGAGAGTCCACAGCAGGTGGCAACAGAGGAAGCTGCCGCTGCTGCAGGAATCAATGCACTCTCTGAGGCCAGATCTGCCACCTGAGGCGACTGCCGTAGCTCACCTCATGCGTGGGCCGGCCCTGGGCAAAGGTCTGCATGTAGGTTCCCACTATTACTGAGAATCCTGATTATGTAGACGTATTGGTAGCAGCGGGGCCAGGGCCAGCAGACGCAAGGCCTGCTGTCCCCTCGTGTCCTGTACATTTTAATCCATGTGCTACCCCTTTTACCTCAAATCATGTCATTTCTACTTTTCTCTGCTGGGGGGTGGGGGAAATAGATACTGGCCCTTATTATCTGCATGCTCATTTACCTATACTAATTAATTTAAATGCATGTTGATCTGCAATTGCTGTCCTCCTAGCGCTGAGGCCAAACTGTTTAATGGGTTTAGAGGCAAAATAAATAAAAATAAATCCAGCGAGGCTAATTTAAAACTTGCCAAGTGGCAATTCTCTTGCCGTTCTTTTAAACCACTCTTAGCCCATCTCCCAAGGAAAGCTTCGAAAATGCTGCGATAGGGCTTCTTAATAAAGTCCTGAAAATGCAAGAACAGGCTCCCTTTCGCAACTGCTCCTGCCTCTCTACAGGGAAAGGCAATCAACATCTTATGTGCTGTGTTAGCTTCAAATTTGGAAAAGTTTTTCAATGTGACAAGCTGGTGCCAAATATTTTTAAAATAAAACCTGAGACTAGTGTCCCCTCTTGGTGGGTCCCTCTGTCTAGGAAGGAAAACCTCTACATTTTAGAAAACCCTAATATACCTGGGTGCAACAATGGTTTAACGGGGATAGAGGGGTCTTCAGAATTTCACATCTTTGATACGTGGTCATCAATGGGAATGAGACACCATCACCCCCACCCTGCCCTAGTGAGTTGCCAGAAATGTATGGCAACAACACAGAGCAAGGGACAGGATGGTGAACAATTGCAGCATGCAGAACAGATCTGTCTGCAAATAGAGGAAACAGAGGCAGGCTAGGCCACAGAGATTTTGCAGAGAGCCAAGCAGCAACAGCCTCACTGTTGCAGCACGTCAAATTGTCTTTGCCGTTTCTTATCTTTCTACTGGGTGGGATTGGTTTCCAGGCTCCATTAATCATTCTGTTTTGCAAACCTTTAACCTTCGTATAATGAAGCAAGCGCACATACTTTAAAAAATCCAAAAAAATAAAACCCCGAGCATAAGCCATGTATTTGGGGAGTGACTGTTTTGCGTCCCTTTAAGGAAGAGACAGATTTAGAAGGCTTCTTTCCCCCAACTCCGCCCCACAAAGAGGATGTTTATAATTAAACAGATTCCCCAGGAGATGGTGTGATATACCTCCCTCCAAGAATGGGAGCAGAAGACATAATTTTCCAGTTTGCATTTTTTAATTTTTAACTTTGAGGCACATAGGTTTTAGGTTCACCTGACCCTTCTGTGATTCAGCACTGTTGTTCTGATCTTTTTTTTGCCACCCTGTATTGCTATAGTGAACTAATTCTCCGAGTGGGATTGAACGAACTAGTCTCGCTAGATGAAGCCCATGCAAGGACTCCCACCAGCACAACAGGGCTTGCACTGGCAGGTATCTGAAGAAGTGTGCATGCACACGAAAGCTCATACCAAAATATAAACTCAGTTGGTCTTTAAGGTGCTACTGAAGGAATTTTTTTATTTTGCTTCGACTCAGACAAACACGGCTACCTACCTGTAACTGGCAGAACAATTACCATAGCTCCATGTTGAATTCTTCCCTCTGAATACTACTTGTTTCATAGCCTAAATGGTGCCACCAATTGATAGCAGGCTTGGGGTAATGGCACCCACAGAAATAATGCCATCACTGCCTTCATTCTTATTTATTTATTTATTATTATTATTATTATTATTATTATTATTATTATTATTATTATATAAACGACAGGCCTCTAATAATTATATTTGTCCAGTGACAACCAAATCAAAGTGCTGTACTCTTTCGCATTGAGGCATTTAGGCCAATGGTAGTGGCAGGGTTACCTTTGCCTTGAAATCTAGCATTCTCATCATCTCTTTTGGATTCAGTGGCAAGAAAAACTACACCCAAGCGTATTTCTTCCAGAAATTTGCTCAGTCTTTGCTTTAACTCCTTGAGAAGTGGAGGGTTTCCCTGCCCTGCTGCCCAATATACAGCTGCCCAATATACAGGGCAAGTTACAGGTTTGGGATCTCTCCCTCCCTCCCCCCCCTCTCTCTTACTCTCTCTCTCTCTTACTCTCACTCTCTCTCCTCTCCCCCCCCTAAAAAAAATTCCTGCTATAACTTGGCTAAATCCAGGTCATATATTTGATTGCAGGACTGAACTGTTTACTTCTCCATTACTTCTTTCTGTAAGGCTTTTAGATTCCCAAAGAACGCTAACATGTTCCATCCTTTAACCTTCTTATTTCCCACCATGATATGTCAGGTCTATTAAACCAAAAAGGCAACTGGAACAGGCTGGTTTAAAGCAATGCACTGTTTCGGAATTGCAAGCCGCTTCCCTAGCATGTACATCATCTTTAGGCAAGTGACAGTAACTCTCAGAGGCAGAGCACTTGCTTTGCATGCTGAAGGTTTGATACTTGGTACCTCCAGGTCGCAGGTGGTGGGAAAGAGCTTTGCCGGTAACCCTGGAAGAATGCTGCCCATCAGAGCCGGTGGGCACAGTTAGCCTGACCTAATGTAGATTTCCAGGTTCTTAACAATTCAGTAAGCAGCTGAAAATAGTAGCTGCCTCAGACATGGCTACCTGGAAGAGGCTAGAATAGGAAAACAGGAAGCTGTGTCACTACCGTGTTTCTCCAAAAATAAGACACCGTCTTATATTTATTTTTCCTCAAAAAAACACATGGTGGCTTATTTTCAGGGGATGTCTTTTTTATTATTAAGTATGGTACGGTTTAACCTACAAGGTTAAACTGCCTATCACTATGGCTTATTTTCGGGGTATGGCTTATTTTCGGGGTATGGCTTATTTTCGGAGAAACACGGTAGTGAGCTAAGGCTCTCCTGTCCCAAGAATGATAAACGGATGCTATCAATAAAAGTGCATGTACTAGAAAGGATAAACACCTCATGAATGAATGAATGAATGAATGAATGAAGAGCTGCTTGCAAAGCGTTAATGGCCTCCTGAAACACATTTGCTCCTGTAATGCTTCACATCAGACCCTAGCCTGCATTTCCTTGATATTTATCCTGTTATTCATCCCTTTGGCAGGCACTGGCACAATATCAATAAGACACATACATTTCATATATAGGGGCAAGTCTCTGTTTTAGCCATGCTGTCTGTGCCTTTTCCTGTCTTATCTGCTTGGGGTATCATCTGAGCATATGAAGACAAAGGGAAGGAAAAAACAGCCTTGAGAGGGACATTGTGCTGGCTGACACGGGCATGTAATTTCCACCACATGCTTCTCTCATGTGACATTAGTTCATATGAAGAGATTTAGGCACACTTAAGCCTGTTTTATACTCAAACCCTTCTGGTTCTAACTAAATGTACATAAGACTTGGGCTAAGAGAGTATAAATTTCTAGTTGCAAGTTACATTTCTCTATGAACCAACTGGTTTTTTGGGTGGTTGTTCAGTGCAGTTTTGACTTTGCAAAGGTATCTCGTGCATGCATGGCTATGCCATTTACTGAAACGTAAACCTTTTTAAAGAACATTTTATTTTAGAAAGGCTGAGCACTCTCTTCCTCCTGAAATCCTTTCAAAGAAGGTGGCTAACATGACAAAGACTACCCACCTCTTCTGAACTGGCTCCACCTTGAACCAATAATAACCAACCGTTTTAGCGGCAAATTCCAGAGGGGGAAGCTCTCTCTCTCTGTCTTCAACCTCCCTCTTTCATCATAACTACCAATGAGGGGTCAGTAGGATTTTGACTTTTTGCAAAACAAAACAAAACAAAACAAAACAAAACAAAACAAACAAAACCTGTCATGGATAGCACATGCCACCACCTCCCAATGTCCCACATTTTGCTCTTGTTCCTTTTAAACTATTCCCACCCCCTGGCAGTGGTGTAGCGAGCCGCTGTGACACCCGGGGCGACAAATTGCTATGCACCCGCTGTGCGCCTCCAGCTCCAAGCTCCAGGTAAAAAGCCCGCTCGGTGTGGCGGACGCACTGCGCCGAGCGGGCTTTCTACCTGGAGCTGGAGGCATGCGGTGCGCCAAGCGGACTTTTTACCGGGAGGCTGGAGGCTCGGCTTGGGAGTTGCAGGGGTGGGGGTGCCAAGTGGGATCCCCCCCCAGAGTGGAACCCGGGGCGGACCGCCCCATCGCCCCCCCCATTGCTACGCCCCTGCCCCCTGGAAGTCTGGGTGTGTCACCTCCCCAATGCTAAAATCCATATCTCCTCTGATATTATATCACCACCACCAGTGCTATTATCCTTCTCTGTGGACTTATCTCCTCACCCCTTATTGGATTAATGGCACTGCCGTTGCAAATACCCATGCTAAAGGTAAAAGTATTTGGAGGGAGGGGGAATCTGGAAAGGCCCTTAGATCTTGAGAAAGATAAGGCTATTAAAAGCAACAGGGCTTGACTAGGCAAGAAGCCAGAACTTTGTGTCAAATCCATCGCTTCCCTCGCCAAAGTTAACAGCAGGGGCTGGAGTCTCTGCAGCTACTGGGAAACACGAAGGAAGCGTACAATCAACGCATTTGCTGTTAGGCTAGAAAGCAAGCAGCTGGCAAAGTTCTCTAAAATGAAATGGCAGATCTTCGCATTTTCACCTCCACTTGGGTTCAGTGTTAGGAACCTGATAGTTGAAGGACCTGAGCTCCCTACATCTCCCTGTTCCCAGAAGTCTGTCTCCGGACACTGTCGTCAATCTCAGAGTTCATTTCCTGGTTAAACAAACAGCAATTAAACAACACAAGACGGGGCAACGCCTAGAGACACTGTCTCAGAACTCGCCCTAGACAGGCCATGTGACACCAGGGGTACCAGTGTTTTGGCTTTTGGCTCAAGACAAATTAATCACTAATAGAATGCCTGATGGTGACAAACTGTATACAAGAAGAGGGGGGGTGTTGGTCAGTAGTGAAATATGCTCCGCTTCTTGGCAGATATGAGCCAAGCCCATCAGTAGAGGACGTGCCGAGTGGCCAGGGTGCTTTCTCGCGCTGCTGTTTAGCAACTTCCTCTGTACCCAAGTGGATGTGTGCATTATTTATATAATGTCCATCACTCTTTCAAGAAAGCTTATGCCACTGTAGCATTCTGTGATATCACTGGAGTCTGTTTATTTCCTTTTTAGTGTGTGTTTCCTTGATGTTTGGTGGCATTGGCATCTGTTTAGGCCTAAGAACAGGGTTTCCCAAACTTGGGTCTCCAGCTGTTGTTGGACTACAACTCCCATCATCCCTAGGTAGCAGGACCAGTGGTCAGGGATGATGGGAATTGTAATCCAAAAACTGCTGGAGATCCAAGTTTGGGAAACCCTACCCTAGAGATTCTAGGGGCATGCTATGTCTCACAAAAGCAAGGAATGTGGTGGCAATAACTTTACCCATCTTTTCCGGAGCTGACCCTCTGTATATGTTACAATAAACGTCATAAACTTATTTTGTTTTGTTATATAGTAAATTAAGAAATAGCTAGAACTTGGAACAATTTTTGTCTAAGAAGGGGCTCCTGTTCTTTCTGAAATTATCCATTTCTGCCTTCCTTCTTTGTTCCTCACGTATAGGATAATAATCTGTAGCTAAATTAACCATGCTGTTTTAATAGATTATTTTGAGTTTCCCAATAGCTCTCAAATGTCACCTTTGCAGTAATTATCATACGGAGAACCAACTCCATGTGATCTTTAGAAAATAACATTCATTGAAAAAGCAAACCAGAAGCGTGAAGCATAATTTATATACCATACTTTATATTTCCTGCAGTCATTCTCCTGTATGTCATCTCCTTGGATGTGTGTCTCACATATGGGAAAAGATGAGCACCTAATCAACATTTTGCATTAAATGGATGAAATATATTTTACATTCTCTTAACAGATGCTAGGATGTGGCCTATCAGTTGTGCCTGCTTGCCCCATATGGAAAAGATTAACCAACCATTTCATATTAAATGGTTGAAAGATCTTGTACATTCCTCTACCTGACAGATACTATGATGGGATGTATATGTTGTGTCGGTTTGCAGGTGTGTATTGAAGTTTAAGATTCGCCTCCACAGTACTTTCATGCTCTCAGACCACCAGGTCCAAATAGTGTTTAGACTGAGAGGATTCTCTGTTATTTTACATTCTCTGTTATGGAGAATTTTTGACCTTTGTTTATTTTGTTTTGTACAGAAAGAAGGACAATCCAGAGCCCACCTCATTGCCCAGGAGCTTGTGTCTTCAGAGAAAGAGTAAGTCCACCAGCTAAAATTTGGTTTGCAGTAAGCTGGGCTGTGCATTGCACATTGATTTATTCAGCTGTAGCTGGTTGACAATTAATAAAACTGTCTCTTTCCACAGATATGTGGAGATGCTCCGGCTGTTACATATGGTAAGTAAATCATTTTAATTGTCAAAACCTAATTGCTCTCTTACTTAGGTATAATTTAGGAGACAGAAAATGCAGTTGAAGAGGCTGAGGTGAACGCTGTCAGGAGTGGCTTGTCATGCAGAAATGTTCATTGGACCATTGCAAAGGAAACTGTCTTGTGATAAAAGCTATCCTGCTCAGTATGTGCCAGACATGTAGACTCTCGAGTTCCTCATCAGTCGGAATAGAACTTTGACCGAACAGCTTGATAGGATGATTTGTCTAAAAGGACATACTTTTTTCTTGAAATCCATTTCATGAACAGAAGAGAAAGAAATTCGGAGGTATTGTATGAGTATTTCCTTACAACTTTGGGATGGGAAGAAGGAATAATTCTTTAGAGCTGCTTTCGTCAGCATGGGATGGCTCCAGCAAATTCTTCCCCTATCTCTGTGCAAACAAATATTTTGTATGGTTGAGTAATACAGTCGGCTCCCACTTGGATCTCAGACCTTTTGCAATTCACAGGTCTGTTGTGGAGCCAAAAGCGTAAATCATCTCTTAATCTAAAAGACATTTTCTCATTTTTGCACTAGTGGGAATTTCTTGTATGAATCATTTTGCGTGGAAATAATAATAATTACAAGGTCGGATAGCTCGTTGTTAACCAATAAGTCAATTAATTAACTGACCATTGCTGCAGTCCTAATCACACTTACTAGGCTGTAAGCCCTGTTGAGTTGGGGGTGGGACTTCCTTCTGCATAGACAAGCTTAGAATTGCACTGTACGTAAATGGCATGGAGTTCTCACTGGAGATGGCATTCTGGGAAATAGTGGGAGAATCTCTGTGAGGTCACCCGAAAGTACCAGTGTCTGGAACAAGCACCTATTAACTAGTGGCTAGGTGGTCTGGTAGTGCTCTGGACTCCCTCAGCCTGTTATCTTATCAACCATTCTGTGCAAAACAGTCCCCACCTGTTGTGGTGTAAGTCCTTCTGGGTGGAAAGTTTGAGTCTGAGCTGGTGATATTCACCACTCACTTCCTTCACGAAGTTTCCAGGAATCCTTGTGTAATATGGGGTTGACCAGATGTCACATAGCTCAAGGAAAGGGGGGGGGATGATAGGCTAAAAGAGCATGCTACTCATTTCCCACTGTCGGGGATGTCAGCTGACTGTTTCATTTTTCTCCCTTTTCACGTACTTCTTACATTGATACTTTTCTCCAATCAGCATTGTTGTTAGGTTTTGTCCTGGGCTTAAGAGCCTGTGATTGATATGCAGGAGAAAGTGGTTTTTAAAAAAGCCTCACCTGCTTTTTATTTTTTTCCATTGTTGGCATTGACCTGTCTCAAGAGACAATGGAGTGTGCATCCAGGGGTGAAGTCAAACTGCTGCATTAGCAGCACCGAAGTGACCCCCTCAGGGTGCATGCCTGGGCAGTGTGTATGGAGGTCCTGGGCTGCTCAGACCACAAGACCCCCATCTCGACCTCGCTGAAGTGGTCCAAAGGAAAGCAGAGCAATAGATTTGGCACCAGCTTGGCTACAGGAGTTGCCAGAAGGAGGTGTACAAGGCACCATCCAACTGGGACACCACTCTGGATTTGTGTAGGCAAAGTATACTTCTGAAGATATTCTGCAAGGCAGCAGAGGTCTAGGATCAGAGTTTTGTTTCTGCTAGATGGGCTACCTTGCCAAGTGGATGAGCCCCACCTGCCCCTCACTTCACAGCACTTGCAGAAACCACCTTCTTTGACCATTGGGCCCAATATTTGTCTTGTCTGCTCCATCTGCTGAAGCCTGTCTTCGCATGAAGGGGATGTCCCTAACTCACTGAGGGTTTGAGACCCATTGGCTACCCTTATCTGTTTTAGTTGGCCAGTCAAATCTGTTTCCCGGGGTGTGGCCACTGTCGCATGCTGACAGCTTCTATGAGCCACAGGTGAACATTGAATGCAGGGTGAGAACCAAAGGTGGACAAACTATCCCAGAAGGAGCATGAAAGGAAAGTCCCCCCCCCACCGGAGGTTCTACCCCTTTCCTCACCCCATACACCCCAATTTTATTCCTATTAAGAACACAGGAGCAGGGCCAGATACGGAGCGGGGATTGGCACCCCTAGGATTCCTTCTTCTTCTTGTCAGCTATTTTAATATCGGTAGTTTTGTCATTATTAGGCACACTCTTAAAAGGTAAAGGTACCCCTGACCGTTAGGTCCAGTTGCAGATGACTCTGGGGTTGCACGCTCATCTCACTCTATAGGCCGAGGGAGCCGGCATTTGTCCGCAGACAAACCTTCCAGGTCATGTGGCCAGCATGACTAAGCCGCTTCTGGTGAACCAGAGCAGCACACGAAAACACTGTTTACCTTCCCGCTTGAAGCGGTACCTATTTATCTACTTGCACTTTGACATGCTTTCGAACTGCTATGTTAGCAGGAGCAGGGACCGAACAACGGGAGCTCACCCCGTCGCAGGGATTCAAACTGCTGACCTTCCAATCAGCAAGCCCTAGGCTCTGTGGCTTAGACCACAGTGCCACCCGCGTCCCTAGGCACACTCTTAGACACCCTTATTTCTGATTCGTTATCATTGTTCCTGTCAATTCAACGTTCTGGGGGAAAACTTTTTTTAAAAAAAAACCACTCTGTGTCTTCTGTTACATCTCAATAGAGCAAACAAAAGTGTACCACACCTTCATTTAGAAAAAGAAAAATTCTTTTTATTTCCTTAAAGTCTCAGGAACATCATCTTTTCTCTGACACCTCCCCCTCCCCGCAAATCAGAGCAGATCCCTACTCCATTCAGCGGAACTGAATCAGTTTGGCCTTTCAGCAGGGACCTTAATAGTTTGATTGATTGCCAAAATGATGACATTTCCATATACTCACTCTGCTATTCAGCCGAAAGAGTGGAAACATTGTGTGAGCTCAAACTTTATATTACCTGGTGTGGCTCAAAAATAAAGTGTATGATGTTAATCTGGAAGTGTAGCTGCTTTTCATCCAGCTTTGATCACAGTGTTTCAGTAAGAAGTTCAACAAATTGTGGGGAAAGAAGCTTGGGCAAAATTAAGAGAAAATTAAGTGGAAAGTTTATCCATACCATGTTCATCATATAAAGGCTGCAGAATCAAGTGCTGACTCACATACCGGTATATGCCACTAGAAAGCAAACATCATAGAGACAACTTGCACTGTCACTAGATACCACTTCAAACAGGGCAAGCTCAAGAAATTTTGCTGGGAGAGAAGCCCCAGAAGTGGTAGGAGGTTCAGCTTTCCACAGATTTCTCCTCCCACCCATGAAATTTGCCGGGTGATTCCCCCCTTGCACCACTCAACGCCACTGTGGCTCAAAATTTGGGCTGAAAGTTCTTTGTTGAGAACATTTGTTTCAGTACCGTCATAAGTCCTTCCATTTGTCATTTTGCTTTCACATCAGTAGTTTGCTAGAAAGAGAGAAATAGGTTAGACACTAAGCATGAAGACCAAAATGAATATAGCTACACAATGCTACATGTGTTGCAAACATCATGAGATTTTGAGCCAGTAATAATTAACTGGAAATGATTAGGAGGGGTAGTGAGCAATGAGCCAAAGCACACTTTCTTCTGCCTTGGGTTTCTTGGACAGCATTGAAAGTCCTGTCGGACTAATCAAGTGCTTGTTTTGCTAATGAAATCTCCCAATGAATGGGAGAAGTCTGTCTAAATGAAAAAAATACATTGAATGTTACAGTGCCCAAAGCACTTGACAAAAGCTTAGAGGGATATAACATCTGAGAACAATAGGCTGTTTTCAGTTGCAATTGGCTGATTCATTTATTCTTCTGCTTCTTCATTTTTTCCTAACCAGCAGGAGGGGGGGAAAAACTCTCCATGGGTCTTTACGGAGGGAACAGGAAGCCAAAATGGCTGTTCAACTACTTAGTGTCCCTCTTTTAAACGCACACGCACACACAGAGAGAGAATGTGTGCCAGCCCTTCTTGGCCCTTGGCCAAGTACTTTGCAAACAGCCTACTGGTACAGTATTTGAAATGTGCATTGTACAGTTTGCCAGTGTTTAGCCTCATTTGATTTTGGTGTGCGCGCAAGTTTGTGTGTGTGAGTGAGTGAGTGAGTGCATGTACTGAGTTCACGATCCATGACCTAATTTCCACCCAGTAGTTGAAGGATAGTAGGCAAATTGTGTCTGCTGTGTTAGAATTTACTGCAGTTCATCTTCAACTGGAAAAACAGGGGTGGGCAATGAAAAGATTTCAGAGCATTGCTGTTCTCTGCCATCCAAGGCCACTCGTTCTGCAACCTCAGAGATGCCTCAATTTAGCTCAAAGCACAACATAGACTGTGGTAGCTTGGTCCTTGCTCAACTTAAAGATTGCCTTGTACTCTGTGTGCCATCGTGGTCTCTTAAATCTGCTAAGACAGTGCAAGTTGCTGAATCAGTGCACCAAGTACATATGACACGAGGAAGCCATCAGGCTTTCTGGTTAGCTGACCATACTGATAGCATGGTCTCCTGTTTTCTCCTTGGCAGCTCCCCACCTCCACAATGCCACCTCTACAGCAGCCTCTTGGCAAATAGGAGGTGCTGCTGATCTCCTCCCACCCTTGTTCCCAGGGTAGATATTAATCCCCACCCCTTGTTCCTGGTGTAGATCTTCACTCACCCCTTCTTCCCTGGTGGAGTATGTGTGCCATTTTGTGGTTCACCTGAGCCTGGGCTGGCCCTTGTTGAGATTAACCAGCATTTCAGGTTCAGACCTAATGCTACATCACTTTTCAATTGTGCAGCTGCACAGGTGGAGGGAAGAGGAAGAGGGAGTTTACAAGTCCCAAGCTCATTGGTGTTGTAAGCCATAGTTTATTTTTACATCAGAATGCTGCCATTGACTAATTGACACTTCCAGCATTCATGAGAGAGAGAGAGAGAGAGCTACAAAATGCTGGGATTCAAATTCTCTTGCTTAGGTCTCAGGACCATGTCACATTTATGTTCTATACAGTGTCTAGAAAATAGCTGGCACTCTGTGGATGTGAAATAACAGTTGCCATTTTTTTAATGGCAGAAATAGTGCCAGGAGCACACACTCCGGTTTGAGCCTCATGAGTCACTTAGAATGTAATTGGATGGCTCTAGTTCTTTCCTCAGTTCTGAATGTAGCAGGGAATTGTATGAACTAAAAAATATTTTGTACCTTTTCCCTCTTCTTTCTCAGGCTGTGTTTTTCAGATGATGAATCTGGAGACCTTTCGGGTACTGTGATTGATCAGAGTTATTGAGACTGCAAAAGTACTTTACCTGTGATTAATGGTTTCCCAGGCTTTCAGCACTTTAGGCAACAGCATTTTTTTATATGGATGCTTACAGCATTACTATTAGGCTTTGGTTTTGCAGAATTAATCATTGCGAGGCTAGCCATCCTGGCTGCTGGAATTAATTCATTTGTCTGAGAATTAATTAGAGTCACACATCTATTGACGCAATTAATAATATAGTAACATTTGCTTGAAATCCATGAGAAAGAAAAACTTTGGTTTCGTTAAGTGATTTTTTTTTACATATTTGAGGCATAGCTTTGGCTGCTATAGTGTGATGATGTGTAGTGAACTCTCAGGGGGATATAATCTAGAGAAATTCTTGGATTTCTCAATACTGTCAACCTTTAAACTGAAATGGTAAAGGGCAGCAACAGATGTATCGCACAGTGCAAATGTTCCTTCTGCTTTTAAAAAAAAGACAAATAGAAGAGAAGATAAACGAGCCCACGCTACTTACCTCATTTCGTGCTCATTTTTTTGTGAGTGTTCACAATCACCTTCCATTTCCTGCTATATTCAGCACTTGTGATCACATCTGTGTTTCGGTGATGTTCTTTGCAGCAACATTTTCCTTTTGCTTAAATCTTCTTCATCACAGCCCTTGGCTCCATGTGTCCATATTGCCATTTGTTACCGGTGGCTTTCATAACCCACTTGATCTGTTCAGTGACACCACAACACATTGTGTAATGCGATGGTATCGTGGATGAAAATTATCAAAGTTTCTGGGTCACCACAGTCAGTAAGGCAAAAGTGTGGGCAAATGAGGACTGTGAGAGGACTGAAAATGCAGCTGAGAAGCACCAGGGTCAGCCAGAAAGACAAAAAAAAAAGGATATCAACTAGCATTGAAGCAGTGAGAATGTTTGGTGGGTATTTTTCCCACCTAGGATTCGTTCAGCTGAATGCGTTGCTTTCAAAGTGAACCCTGGCATTTGAAAATGTTTAGTGCATCTCTGACATACACTTGTGAACATCAGCCTTAATCCTCAACCACCAAACACTAGCCCACATGGAGAGTGGTATATGTCTTGGGAAATTCTCCTGTTAGATAAACCTTGCTCTTTTTCAGGTAGAGTAGTTTTTGTTAGAAAGAAAGAAAAATACATTTCAGGTTAAAGGAGAATAATACAATTACAAACATACTGTATATATTAAATATCTAAAAGCAGCAGTCAGTTTTAAAACCAAGAGCACCAGATCCATACATGAAAGCCTATTTCGAAATAACCTGGATGGTTATGTAGCTTCTCACAGCAGCTGCACTGGTCTCTACCGCCCCCCCCCCCCAAATGTTTCTTTAAGGGAGGATTAAAAAAGAAGAAGCCCTCAGCCACCTTATCTAACTTGGGTTAGCCAAACACACCCACCCTCAAACATTTCTCAGAATTTATCCTAACCCCACCCCGCAAACCATCAGAAAATCTACCTCCACTTTTTCAGGGATAGAATGGATCCCTCCACAAAGTGGAGGCAGGTTTTCAGGACACCGTGGGTTGTATCTAACATTAGTTTTACTCAGAGTAGAGTATACCCGTTGAAATTAATGGGCATGACCAATTTGGGTCCTTTCATTTCAGTGGATCTTAGTCAGATGCAATCCCTTTAGTTCAGAGCTTGAAAGACGAATAATCAATGTTCTCTCAGATTGGTATGGTGTGTTTCATGGGACTGAGTAGCAGTCCAGATTTGAGGTGAAAATACCAAAAACTCCAGATTAATTTGAGAGTAAAAGATCGAAAGTGCCTGTACATTTTTTGAGTATCTGTGTAGTTCTTCATGAGTGGAAATGGAAAGTGGCAAAGTAATACAGTGCTAGTATAAATGATGGAGGGAGATAATGTGCCAAGCTTTCGGAGCAATTTACCAGTAGTGGTAAAGGTCTAGCAGTTGAATAGCTACGCTGTGTACACTTCATTTTTACTTTGTGCTTGCTGGGGAAAGTCAACATAGTTTTTGAAAGCAGACATAAAATTTTGACTTTCTTCCCTGAAACCATGAGTGTTAGATTTTGCATTCCATCTAACCCGATCTATAGAGGTACCAAAATGCATTCATACCAAGTATGAATGGCATCCTTGGATGAGATATATGGCCATGGTAGTTTCTTTTTAAAGCACTCTCTTGCACTCTCATAGCATGTTTTGCCATACCGTATGACTGGGAAAGGCTCATTCACAATTTTGGGAGGATGCTGGCTGCTATTACTATTAACTCTGCTGAATCTTTGCTTTGGTGGATTGTTAAAACAGCTGCACTCCCCTCCGCCTGGTACTCCACTCTGGCTGGTAAGATTTAAAATTGTTGCTTGTTCTGTGTACAGTAGTCTGTAAAAACACAAACTCTCACCAGGAGTTATCCAGAGTGTCTGGACATGGAATATCCTGTCTCAAGTTTAAAAGTGTAATGATATTCAAGCAGTGTTGAAGGCTGCAATTCTAACTCCACTCACCTGAGAGTAGAGATGGAAAGACCTGTCCATTTTGATTCTCTCAGTTTCTCCTTTTCCCAATCCAATCTTAAATTCAGCTCTCCATATTCCTGCGGCAATCAGCAACTTTAAAAATATCCTCATGAAAATCCGTCAGCATTTCAGCGTGACTTTCTCCTAATAAACATATTTTTTTGCATACAGTTTTGACTCATAGACACATTTTCCCAATAATTTTTCCTAATGTATGTTGTTTTCACCAAGATAGTCATTTCAATGCACGCTTTTACCACATGTATTCACTTTTGTGAACGTTGTTTGTTTGGGGACCTGCATTACAATATTTGGATAAGTGTGAATTTCAATGGATGGCTACATTTTGGTTCTCATGATTGTTTTACAAAGTGTGAATTTGAAAGACTTGCCTTTAATGGGAACTGAATTGACTTTCTCCCTCATCCTTACCTAGGTACAAACCCCACTGAATACAGTAAGAATCACTTCTTAGTAGACATGGCTAGAATTATACTGTAAACCTGTTGGGTCTTACTAGGGTTTGGCCCACTGAGTAAACACTGGGTTGAGGATCATACACAGGCCAGTACTCAAAGGCACTCTTCTTTCTCTCCCCTCTTTCCTTCCTCTCTCTTCCGGCTCCCTCTCCTTCCTTCCTTCCTTCCTTCCTTCCTTTCCAGCTTTCTTCCTCTCCCTCATTCTTATTCTTTCTTTCCCTCTACTTCCTTCCTTATTTCTCCCTTTCTGTCTTCTCTCCCTCTTTCTTTTTCTTTCCTTCTTTATTCCCTTCCTTCTTTCCTACTCTTCTTTCTCTCCCCTCTTTCCTTCCTCTCTCCCTCCTGCTCCCTCTTTTCTTCCTTCCTTCCGTCCTTCCCATCTTCCTTCCTCTCCCTCTCCCTCATTCTTATTCTTTCTTTCCCTCTACTTTGTTCCTTCTTTCTCCCTTTCTATCTTCTCTCCCTCTTTTCTTTTTCTTTCCTTCTTTTTTTTTGTTATATATTTTTTATTAGACATTTTATCAACACACTTAGAAAAACAATACATAATACAAAAACAATACATAATGCAAAAATACAAATACAGCAAAAAACAAAAAACAACATCCACAACACAAAAACAAAAACAAAAAAGAGAAAGAAAAATATATCATCCCGAATCCATTTTAATATCCATTGTCTTCTGGCTTCCCCAGTTCCCCACTAATTGATTTTCATTTTTATAAACTTCTGTAGCAGTTTCTAAATCATCTTTCTTACCCATCATATAATCTCATTAACACTTCAACATTTCATCTTATATCATCCACCATAATTTCTCCCTTTCAATCTTCTATTATCTCCCTATTGCCTTATCTTCTTTATTTTCCTGGATGTTCAAAATCTAATTAACAAATACATTGCCTATATATAATTTGAATTTCTTCCAATCTTTTAAAACTTTATCATTTGTTTGGTCCCGGAGTCTTCCTGTCAATTCTGCCAATTCCATATAGTCCATCATTTTCATTTGCCATTCCTGCTTCGAAGGCAATTCTTCTTTTTTCCAATATTTTGCTATTAAAATCCTAGCAGCTGTGGTGGCATACATAAACAAATTAACATCATCTTTGGGAATTTCTTCCCCAATTATTCCAAGCAAAAAGGCTTCCGGTTTTTTCAAAAATGTGTTTTTAAACATCTTTTTCAACTCGTTATAAATCATTTCCCAGAAGCCTTTTATCTTAGGGCATGTCCACCACATGTGGTAGAATGAGCCAACATCCTGCTTACATTTCCAACATTTATTATCGCTTTTGTGGTACATTTTAGCTAGTTTAACCGGCGTCAAATACCATCTATACATCATTTTCATCAAATTCTCCTTCAACACAGTACAAGCCGTAAATTTCATTCCCTTCTTCCACAATTTTTCCCACTCCGACATCATCACATTGTGGCCCAAATCTTTGGCCCATTCAATCATAACTGATTTTGTTTGCTCATCTTTCAACTGCCATTCTAGCAACAAATTATACATTCTGGACAAATTCTTATGGTCTGTCTCTAATAATTCCGTTTCTAATTTCGACTTTTCTATTTGGAATCCTAACTTTTTATCTAACTTGAATACTTCATTTATCTGTACATACTGAAACCAATCACTCAGCTTATCTTTCAATTGGTCATATGGCCTTAACTTAAGGTGGTTTCCCACCTCCATCAAGATATCTTTGTATTTCAACCTATTCTCATCCATATTTGTCCTTTTAGGTTTCTTTGCCTCAAGTGGTGAAATCCACCTAGGAGTTTTTCTTTCCAATAAATCTTTGTATCTAATCCAAACATTAAACAATGATTTCCTAATTATATGGTTTTTAAAACCTTTATGCAATTTTACTTTATCATACCATAAGTATGCATGCCAACCAAACGCATTATCATGGCCCTCTAGATCCAACAAGTCATCATTGTCTAACAAAAACCATTCCTTTAACCAACAAAAAGCTGCGGCTTCAAAATAAATCTTTAAGTCTGGCATGGAGAATCCTCCTCTTTCTTTTACATCAGTCAAAAGTTTATATTTAATCCTAGGTTTCTTCCCCTGCCAGACAAATTTAGACAGTGTCTTCTGCCACTCTTGAAAACATTTCATCTTATCAACTATTGGTAGGGCCTGAAATAAAAACAACATTCTCGGCAATACATTCATTTTAACAGTTGCTATTCTTCCCATTAAGGACAATTTCAACCTTGTCCATGTTTCCAAATCTCTTTGGATTTCTTTCCATAATTTCTCATAATTGTCTTTATACAAATTCAAATTTTTTGACGTCATATTAACTCCTAGGTATTTCACCTTTTTTACACACTTCAGTCCTGTGCAGTCCTCTATATTTTGCCTCTCTTGCAATGTCAAGTTCTTATCTAATACCTTAGTTTTTCCTTTGTTTAACTTAAAGCCTGCCACACTGCCAAACTCTTGAATTATCTGCAGTGCTCTCACCGCACTCTGTTCAGGGTTCTGTAGAGTCAGTACCAAATCATCTGCAAAGGCTTTTAACTTATATTGTTTGGTACCCACTGTAACTCCTTTAACACCATCATCGTTCCTTATCATATTCAGCAAAACCTCCAGGACAGAAATAAATAGCAGGGGGGAGAGTGGGCACCCTTGTCTTGTTCCTTTCTCGATTCTTATCTCTTCTGAGACCACATTATTTACAATGATCTTAGCTCTTTGCTCAGAGTAAATACCATTAATCCCATTAACAAAATTTTGGCCAACCTCCATTTTTGCAAGATTTCTTTTCATAAAATTCCAAGAAATATTATCAAAAGCTTTTTCGGCATCTACGAAAATTAACATTGCTTTGGTGTTTATTTTTACTTCCAACCTCTCAAGAATATCTATTATAATTCTCACGTTGTCTTTCATATATCTACCAGGCAGGAATCCTGTCTGGTCTTTGTGAATTAAATCTTTCAACACCCTTTTCAATCTTGATGCCAAAATGCTAGCAAATATCTTATAATCCACATTTAGTAGGGAGATTGGTCTATAGTTTTTAACCTGAGTCTTATCCACATCCGGTTTTGGTATCAGAGAGATAAAAGCTTCTTTCCAAGTCTCTGGTGCTTTGCCCCCCCCTAAAATCTCATTTGCAACCTCCATCAATGGTTGTATCAACCAGTTTTTTAATGCTTTGTAATACTTGGAGGTGAGTCCATCAGGACCTGGGGCTTTGTCATTTTTCAATTCTTGAATTGCCGTTTCAACCTCTTGTCTTGTAATCAGTCCATTCAGTAGGCTCTTTTGTTGTGCTGGAATTTTCTGCAACCCATTTTCTTTTATAAATTTCTCAATTCCATCTAAATCTTCTTTTTCCCTTTTATATAACTGCTTGTAATATTTCGTAAAGCATTTCCGTATCTCAGCAGGGTTCTCAATAGATTTTCCTTCATCCATGATCTTTATAATTGTATTCTCTTTTTGTCTTTTCTTCAATTGCCAGGCCAGCAATTTCCCACATTTATTAGCCGATTCGAAAGATCTTTGCTTCATTCTTCTAATTTTCCATTCGATTTCTTCATTTGTAATTTGGGAATACTGCACCTGCAAAGCTTTTATCTCTTTTTGGATTTCCTGGCTTTTTGGATTATCCCTCAATTTTTTTTCTTTTTCTTTCAATTTATCCAAAATCTTTTGCTTCTTTTCATTCCTCTTCTTCTTCCAAATTGTATTCTGTTGAATCAAAAATCCTCTCATTACTGCTTTGCTGGCATCCCAAACCATTGTAATATCCTGTCCTTTATTCAAATTTAATTCAAAATAATCTTTCAACATCTTCTGGGCCTTATTATTTATCTGTTCATTTCTCAATAAAGAGTCATTCATCCTCCATCTAAAAGAACCCTGTAAGTACTGTTTTAACTCCATTAAAACTGCGTTGTGGTCTGAATAAGTTCTAGGGCATATCTCGCTTTTTGTCACTTTTGGACATAAGTCCTTTGTAATCCAAATGTAGTCCAATCTACTTCCTGACTTTTGCGAGTCCGAGAAAAAAGTGAACTCTTTTTCTAATGGATTTTTTAGCCTCCATACATCTACTAAATCAAAGTTCTCCACTAAATCAAAGAATGTTTTTGGAAGCTTGCCATCATTAGATATTTTTTGTCTTTGAGTTCTGTCCATCATAGTCGATACAGCCCCATTAAAATCTCCCATCATTATGATCTTATAATCCAAATATTCCAACAACGCAGTATGAATGTTCTTGAAAAAGTCTGATTTAGCCTCATTTGGTGCATAAATTCCAAGTATCAAACATTTTTCGCCTTGCAGAGATATTTCCACTGCAATGTATCTCCCTGCTTCATCCTTAAACAACAGTTTAGGATTATATTTTTCCTTTACATAAATGACTACCCCTCTTTTCTTGACTTTGTCAGAAGATATAAATTCTTGGCCCAATAACTTATTTTGTAAAATTCTTCTATGAGTCCTAATTACATGGGTCTCCTGTAAACAGATAATGTCCAAATTCTGTTTTTTAACTATGTGATAGATCCTCCTTCTTTTAACGCATGAATTTAGTCCGTTCACGTTCCACGAAAATACTCTTAACGCCATCTTGTCTTACTTTATAATTTAATCTTCATCTCCTGGTCCAGCGCCTATCCCTGCTCCTGCTCCTGCCAGCAGTTCTAAATCAAATGCTCCTGGTCCAGCTCCTGCTCCCAAACCTTGGCCTCCTCCAATTAATGATTTAAAATCCTCTGCGTGACTTTCCAAAAATCTTCTTTTATCTTCAACCGATCGGATCTTATATTCTTTTTGTTTATATTTGAATGCCAGGCCTTCTGGAAATTTCCATTTAAAGAAAATATTTTTCTTTGTCAGAATTGTTGTCAGGTCTGAATATTTATTTCTTTTAGCCAAAAAGAATTTAGGAATTTCTTTAAACAAAATTATCGTATGCTGGAGAACTTCCAATTTTTTCTGGTAGTGGTGGCCTAGTATCTTGTCTCTTTGCTCCTTTGTTTGGAAGACCACTATACAATCATTCAAGAAATTAGAGTCCTTTTTCTTTTTTGGGCCTACTCTGTAGGCCCTCGAAATAGTGGCTTTTATCTCTTCTTTGTCCAGGCCCCACCAATCAGAAAATTCTTGTGCGATTAAATCTCCCAAGTCTCCTTTTCCCTTCTCCAGCTCCGGCAAATTCCTAAGTCTTAATTGATTCTCCTTATCCCGTAGTTCAATAAAAGCAAGCCTAATTTGTGTTTCTTCCTGCAACTTCTCTAAGTCCGTTAACTTAGTTGTTTCAATATCTGTTACTCTCACATTTAAACCAGAGACCTGTGTTTTAACTTCCTGAAGATCTTTTTTCATCACACCAAATTCTTCTTTAAATTCCTGGAGACACTTTGTAGTAGCTTTTACCTCTTTAGTTAAATTTTGTAGGCTCTGCTTATTTTCTTTCATAAATTCCAAAATTTGCTCTTGAAAAACTTGATCTTTAGAATCCCTTCTCAATTGCATTTTTTTTTCGGTACCCGACATTTTTTATATATATATTCCACGGTTATGGTTGCCAAATTATTTGTAATCCTTCAGGCAGCTAATGTGCCTTTCCAAACCAAAAAAACTGTAATCCACAATGCAATTATTATGTCTCTAATTCCAAAAAGATGCCTTTTTTGCAGAGTCCCCAATTTTATAATCCGCTTAGCAGCTAGTGTGCTAGACCAGTAGAATTCCTGTCTTTAAAATTATTTTGTAATCCGCACAGCAGCCAACGTGCTGGAAATCACATAAATTCTTCCACAACCAAACCAAAAATCATTTGTAATCCACACAGCAGCTGATGTGCTGGAACACACTTTCTTTTTCTCCAAAACCCAAAATATTTTGTAATCCACACAGCAGCCAACGTGCTGGAATTTACTTTCGTTTCCTCTTAGTTCAAAACACCCCTGTTTTGCCAACAGAGGCTGCAATGCTGAAAAACACTCACTTTCCCCAGCTGGCTCCCAAGGTCACCAAGCCTTCATGTAGCCCAAACAACTGGGTAGGTGCTGGGAACCAAGCTCCTTTCTCACAGGTGACAAGTACTTTCTTTCTAAGCATAGGGGTATAGTCAAAATCCAACACAGTCTGTTGCAATCTTCTTAATATTACTTAGTTCCAACAATGTGGCAAGTCCTCAAGTTCCAAATAACACTATTTCCAATTTTTCAAATGGTTAAAAAGAGGCAGACTTCACAGCTCTTTCCCAGTTCTTTTGAGGCTTTGTTACACTAACAAAGCCTCTATTCTCTGGCTGAGCTGACAGGTCCTCCTTTCCAACAAATGACTCCCTTCCAGATCTTTATTGCTTAATTGCTCTCTTCTTAAATAGTCTCTTAAATAGTCTCCCCCCCCCTCTGTAAATTTGACAGGGGAGGTTTGACAGCTCTCCAGAAACAGCCTTAAACTTCAAAGAGTCTTTGCGGCTTCAGTGATTTTTGCTGCTGCCGCTTCAATCAAAAGATAGGGGCTGGCTTCCTTCTTTTAAACCCCTTATCCGTGGCCAATTTATTCCAAATTAAATCTAATTAGTATCCAGAATACTCACGGTACATTCTTCAACCTTTTGTTAAGAAGAATCGCCCGCTGTTGCCGTTCAGTCCTGCGGCTTCACGCTGTCAAGGGAAGTGCTGCGTCCACTATAGCGCTGCAGCTCCGACCCCCTCGCTCTCGGGGGCTCAAATTTAAGCCTTGCCGGGGAGGGGGGAGCCCGCAAACTGCGCTGCCGGATCGTCCACGTTCTCAAGAAGCCCCTCTTGAGATTTCTGGGGGCACCCGCTGCGCCGGAGCAGGGTGCCCAGTCCTTGACGCGTCGGGTTTAGCTCCGCTGAACTAAACCCCGACTGAATGGCCGCGCGGCGCGACCGGAAGCCCCCTCTTTTTCTTTCCTTCTTTATTCCCTTCCTTCTTTCCTACTCTTCTTTCTCTCCCCTCTTTCCTTCCTCTCTCCCTCCTGCTCCCTCCTTCCTTCCTTCCTTCCTTCCTTCCTTCCTTCCTTCCTTCCTTCCTTCCCTCCTTCTTTCCTTCAATCCTTCCCAGAGAAGCCCCACTCGCTTCTCTCTCTCTCGCACACACACACACACACACACACTGCCCGCCCACCCGCCGCCACAGCAAACCACCCAGGGGGAGCCTGGGGCCCTCAACGCACATCCCCGCCAGTGGAGGCGGCGACGGAGGCGACGCCTGCACGGTCCCAGGGCTTCCCCTCCGTTCCCACCCAGCTAGCGCCCGTTTACTTAACGGGCTGAATGACACTAGTTTTAAAATAAATATTTGGTTAGCATTTATGTGAACAGGAACTCCTTGTCCATTGAACATAACATAAGGACATAAGAAGAGACCTGCTGGATCAGGCCAATGGTCCATCAAGTCCAGCATCCTGTTCTCACAGGGGCTGAGAAGATGGCTGTGGGTAACCTGCAAGAAGGATCTGAGCACAACAGCAACAACTGAATTCACTAGGACTTACTTCTGATTAGGCAGGGCTAGGATTACAGCCTTAATTTTAAACTGTGTGGCAAGTCATTCATGCTGGCTGGGCTACCAGTAAAACAATTCAAGCCTGCAAACAGGTAACTTTTAATTCCAAGGAACAATTCCCCTCAGAAGCCCCAATAGGGCTTTGCTGCAGTTGAATTTTGTAACAAAACAAAACATGGGAGGACAGTGATGCTGTGTGTGGATTCCAAAACATAAGGGAAGGGAGGACAGCAATTCTGGAGAAAAAGGCTAGTGTACAAGCAACTCTGTAGACCAGGCATAGGCAAACTCGGCCTTTCAGATGTTTTGGGACTACAACTCACATCATCCCTAGCTAACAGGACCAGTGGTCAGGGATGATGGGAGTTGTAGTCCCAAAACATCTGGAGGGCCGAATTTGCCTATGTCTGGTGTAGACCTACATACAGGATAAAGATGCTATGACACATGAAAACAGTGACACTGAGGGAAAGAGAGGAAGTTCCAGCTGCAAGAACATTGTGTTCTTGTGTGGTGTGTCACAGGATATCCTTTGATCAGCTGGAATTCCCATCACCCATAATCCAACTATGTCTCTTACCAGGCATATTCCTGGTACAGTGGTACCTCCGGTTATGGATGGGATGTGTTCTGGAGGCCCGGCCGTATCCTGAAAAGTCCGTAACTGGAGGCACCCTTCTGCGTACACATGCAGCGCAATTGAGTGCTTCTGCGCATGCGTGCTGCGTGCAGAGCACTTCTGGCCTTGTTCGCAACCTGAAGTTTACATATACAGAGGGATACATAAGCAGGGGTATGACTGTACAGTGGTGCCTCGACTTATGAATTTAATCCGTTCCGATGGCACCTTTGTAAGTCGAAAAATTCGTAAGTCGAAAAACGCCATTGGAAACGTGATTTCCCATAGGAATGCATTGGAAATGGAAAAAATTGTAAGTCGAAGCAACCCTATCTAAAAATTCGTAAGTTGAAAAATCCCTATCTAAAACCACCGTGTGTTTTTTCTGGATGTCGAGACATTCGTAAGTGCGTGGCCATTACCCCCATTCGTAATTCGAAAAATTCGGTTGTCAAGTCATTCGTAAGTCGAGGTACGACTGTATTAGCAATAGCTACAGTGTCATTGTGATATTCCAGGCAGTTTTGTCTGTTGCAAGAGTTATTGGTGTGTATAAACAGCAAAGGAAGGTCAGATCAGGACAGATAAAACTTTTTTTTTATGAAACCAAGAAGCTTCCTAACATCCACATCTGCTGCGACTGCTATCAACGAGGGAGCTTTCAAACTCTGCAACTTTCAGAGGACATCTCTTTCATGCTGGCTTTCCAGTCGATAGGTCCCACTCATCCTCTCTCGGTTGCTCATTCTTCCTCCCTTCCTCTTTCTTGTGCAATTAAAATCTCCAGGCACTTCCATGGTTTATTGGGATGCAGAGGAAGACTTGGGAAAGTGCTAGATGTTTTTCTAAGTGGTTCCATATGGTCGTCCAGTGCTAGCAGAAGCTTACAGTTTGCTTCCAGTTCCCTCCGGTGTGCATTTACTTTTGTAGACAACGAAAGATCCAGTTATTTTCCCCATAAAGATTAGATTGGCAGAAAAGAAGACATTTTGCCTGCAAGAGCCTTAGCGCAGGCCAGAACGAGGAACACCCAGCTGCCTGGCTCAGACTCCTCTCTAAGTGTATCCGCTCCAGGGGAATAAAGAGAAAGATTTATGAATAGTTCTTCAGGATACTTGCCAGGCACAGTAGAAATACTCGGCTAGCTTCTCTGCACAAACCCTGCAATGTTTTGTTACTGTAAGAAGGGCATAGATTTATGGGATGGTGCAGGATACCAGAGGCGCAGCAGAGATCATCAGTAACAGAGTGGCTCAGTTTTGGTCATCAAGTCCATGGGCCCTTCGACACAGCAGTTTAATATGCACAGCATCCACATGGCACTGCCCTCATCAGGCATTTTCTTATGTAATCCAGATTTGCCATTTCCGCATAAAATCATATAATTAAAAAGAAGACATGGAAATAGTAACTCCAGCCTCCCAACCAAACCTGGATAGCCAGACAGTGGTTCTAAACCCAGACCAAAGGAATGGAGTTTTATTTAGCTCAAGGGCGTACCCACCATACGGCAAGTTAGGGCAGCTGCCCTACTCTAGAAGCAGGGCTGGTGGGCAGAGGCAGAGCACAGCCCGGCGGAGCGCGAGTTCGCCATTCCCGCCGCGCCGCGCCGCACCCTCCCTCCAGCTCCCCGGCGCGCCCTCAGGCAAGGCCAAGCGCGGCGGGGAACCAGGGAGCGGGGAACCCACGCTCCTCCTCGCACAGCCTACAGCGTCAGGAGCGCTGCCAAAAGGCTTCCTCCCTGCAACAAGGCGCTGCGGATTTGAGTTCCGCTCTCAGAGCCCGCGCCTCCTTTGCAGCAACGCGGTGAGAGGGCTTCTCCCATCCCACCCACTTCCTTCTCCCCACCCCCCACAAATACGGTACTGGGCACCCGCCCCCCTCTCGAAAGCTGCTCGATCATTGCCTGTGCCTGCCTGCAGTGCCTTCATTTCAAGCGGGCTCAGGGTTTGCAAGGCGACGGTTGTGTGCACAGCGCGCACGGATTCGGAATCGGCCTCGATGAACGCGGCGGGGCTGACTCAACAGATGCACTGCAGGGATGCGCAGGTTCTCCAGCGAGACTGGCGGGATTTCCACCGCCCCCTCCATTATCTCTACGCAGACCTTTTCCTGCCTCCTTCCCCCAAAGCCCCGTATTCCCTTTCCTCCCGGTAGACATCCCCGCTTTTTGCAACGCGGTTGTCAGACCCAAAGCAAAATAATTAAGACGCCGTCGGCAGAACCGCGGCTATCTTTTTGTGAGACATCAATTAGGGATAAAGGGGCAGGTTTGTTCCAAGGGATGCTGCGGTGCGACAATACTTCAATACTTCGATACGTGTCTTGTTACGTAGTAAGAGGTAACCCGTTTGCGATCAGGCTGGCCGCCACACAACCTCCCGCAGCCCATATAATCCTAGCAGAGACCGTTTTCCCAACGGAGTTGCTATATACAGTATATATATGCTGTGCTCTGTCTTTACTCGTCTTGCATTAACATATGTCCTTCTCTACCACACACATCTATTGCAATCCGCAAACCTTAAGCCACCAGCAGATACGCTCATCAAATGTTCTATTTTAAGAACATTTTAAAAGCATCTGTTCCCGCCCACTTTGTGGCCCCTCCCCTTCCGTGCCTTGGCCCCTCCCCTTGCCCCCCCCTAGTTTTGATCCTGGGTACGCCCATGATTTAGCTCGTGATAAAGTGGCAGAAAAGTGCTTCGTGGAAGCCCAGTGAGGCCCTGATAGAGGTCCCTGAATTTGATAGCAACATGCCTAACTCGTGCCATGTCTTATGTGCATCAATGCGTTATCTGGGAATCAAAGGAAAAAGAAGTGAAAGGTGGGGGGGAACGTGCTTTTGCTACTCTGCTGCTTACTATTCAAACAATATAGCTTGTATTTAGTAGCACCAATCATTTTCTAGGCGCAAATAGTCACAAATATATACCATTGGGCTGAAAACCTTTGTCAAGGGCAGTCTATGGTGAAGGAAAGGTGCTATGCAGATGCTCGGAGCCATCGTATCACCGTATATTCCAGTGTTTAACCTTTTCACCACACACAGTTCCTAGAGTTGGAATTTGGTTGAAACTCAGCCTTCCTTAGGGACGCGGGTGGCGCTGTGGGTTAAACCACTGAGCCTAGGGCTTGCCGATCAGAAGGTCGGCAGTTCGAATCCCCGCGACGGGATGAGCTCCCGTTGCTCTGTCCCAGATCCTGCCTACCTAGCAGTTCAAAAGCACGTCAAAGTGCAGGTAGATAAATAGGTACTGCTCCAGGCAGGAAGGTAAACGGCGTTTCCATGTGCTGCTCTGGTTCGCCAGAAGTGGCTTAGTCATGCTGGTCACATGACCTGGAAGCTGTACGCCAGCTCCCTCAGCCAATAACGCGAGATGAGTGCCGCAACCCCACAGTCGGTCACGACTGGACCTAATAGTCAGGAGTCCCTTTACCTTTACCACAACAAAAGGACACACACAAGTTGAATTACATCACGGTCCCATTTGACATACATTAAAAAATCAACAATGGCAAAACAATTGCTATGGGTTATTGTTGGTGGGCACCATTCCCCCCATTTCCCTTGTTTTTGCTGTCGGGTTTTGTGGAATAAAACTAACAAGGGCTAGCAGTGAGGCAAGATGCTTATTACAAAAAGGACAGATGAGCAGTGATTTATGATTTGGTTCCATTGAAATGCCTTGGAGCTATATATTTTCCGATAGACACTGGCCTGCAGGTCTTTGCAGAAACCGAACAATCATCTGTGAGAAGATGACTCAGATCCCTGAGTCTTTCACACTCTTTTCAAATAGCATGAATTCTGCTTTGTGCCTTTCCAGATGTGTTTGCTGGTGGTGTTGACAATGACACTGTTCACTTCCAAGAGATTCTGTCTCATGCTAGGGACCTTAACAGTGCAATCCTATACATGTTTACTCAGAAGTAAGCCCTAATGACTCCAAAGGGACTTACTTCCAGGTAAGCAGGAATATGATTGCATCTTAAACCCAGCAGTGCTGTCTCTACATCTCTATGATTGGGGCGAAGGGGAGTACATAACTATCATAATTTTTAGGGGAGGGTTTTGTGGTTTTTGTGGGGGGTTTTTTTTTAAGTGCCTTGACTATTGCATAAGGGCAGACAGAACTGAAATTCCAGTTTTCCACATGGATGTGCAAGGAATTTGTTATCTTGAAAAACAAGACTATAATGAAGTCTGTTTTGAGGAAGGATTTATTTAGCGAAGGCAGATGTTGTAGGGCAAGGAAGCAGTACTGAAGAAAGTATAAAAGGGCGCGTCAATGAGGTGAACAAAGGGTGACCATAATGCATTAGGGTTTGTTTGTTTTTTTACAAAGGGGATTAAGGGAAAGATGGAATTGAAATGTAGTTTGGAGCAGAACAGTAGGAAGTCTTTAAATATGAAGACTAGGGATAGAAAATTGATGCATAAAATTAAGGAAATAAATACATAGATTTTGGTACTGTTATTGTGGTGATACAAAAGTAGATAGGTTGTTTTCATGGGAAAAGATTTTCTTTAGCATTGTTAAAAGTGGTTCAAAGCAACAAACAAGGAGACAATCATTTGTCTGGCTGGTCTAGTTCTCTCATTTGTGACATCTCACATTTCACACAATGCCTCTGTGTCAAGTTTGCACCCTGTTTCAAGGGTCTTTCTGAAAGGTTTTCAAGCTGTTGACAAGGGAGCTCTTGAATCCCACAAGAGGACTGTGTGACATCGGAAAATTATGGTTTGGGTCAACCTTAACTTAGCTGAAGAAAAGTGAGGCAACAAGAGGTAAGGAAAGCAAACAGTCAGGAAGAGAAATGACCAAGGCAGAGACAAGAAATTTGGCACTGAATGATAGATTTTGAATATGGTAGTCATGAACATGCAAGTAGGATTTGGCAACTGCCTACAGATGATATTCTGAATTGTGTGCACACAGGATTTCTATGAAGCTGTCTTAAAAGTGCTGGGAGATGAGGATAACAATGACAATGAAGAAGCAAAGCTCAAGGAAGGATTGAATGAGATCCCAGAAATCTACAAACTGCACCAAGAAATACTGGAAGAGCTGGAAGAAAAAGTTCTCAATTGGTAAGTGATTTAGCAAGGCCTTTATGCCATCTCAGGATGGCATCCATTTCCTGACATCCTGAAATCTTTAGGAAAACCAAGCACCTATTTCTTTTGAATAGAGGGAGAATCAAAAGTAACCAAATGTGAGACAACTTGCCCCTGTGGGCCTCACCCTGAATGCTAAGAGGCTATCCTTCACCCTGAGGTTTTACATTATATCTGTTGCAAGAACATGGTAGCATTATATGTAATAACTCCAGATGCTATGCAGTCAGGCATTATATATCTGGCTACTGAATGACCTCATTTTCAATAGATTCCAGATATGTTTCCTCTACCATTAAGTTAAAGAACATTTTGCTGGAAGGTTGGGACATACCTGCCAAGTTCCTGCCTGAAAAATAAGGGATCGGCAGACCGGATGTAGCGCTGCCGCCATTTTGGAACTGGACAGAGCATGCTCAGAAGTGACTTTTGATGCTGCTCTGCCCAGTTCCAAAATGGCCACTGCGCCGGAAGTCGCACTGCGGCCATTTTGGAACTGGGAAGAGCAGCATCGAAAGTCACTTCTGAGCATGCTCTGCCCAGTTCCAAAATGGCCGCCATGCCAGAAATCGCTTCTGCGCTTGTCCAGAGACTCCAGACATGCGCAGAAGGAGCCTCCCCCGGCCGGTAAGTAAACCGGGGAAAAACAAAAAAAATCTGTTTTTCCAGCTGGGAACGGCTGGAAAAACGGGGGTTTCCCGGGGAATACGGGAGACTTGGCAGCTATGGGTTGGGATCCCGATAACAAGAAAGGAGGTCACAGATAACCTTCTGCAGTATCTGTGTAAGTGAAAGGAGATGGGTAAAAGCCACATGGAGCCTGAATGGATAGGGTGGGATATCAACATTTTAAATATATAGAACCTATTTATCTGCCATTAAGACAAATAATAGCCCACCAACCATATATTGTGCTTGTTGGACGTTTGACAAAATCCTTGTTTTCACAGTCCTAGGCCACCTCCCCAAACAGGAGGTTTGTTGAGGTTCTGCTGAGCCACCAGATGTGTCCAGTGGACTGTCTTCAGATAGGTGTGTTCCATCATGTGTGGACCTGGAGTATTAAAAAGGCCTGTTCTTCACAAAGCAGCTCAGGGCTGATAAATGGGAATGGCTGTGGGCAGCATCCAGTAGAGGTGGGACAGATCCAAACCAAAGACCCCTCTGCTGTTTCCCACAGTGGCTAATATGGCTTCCTTGGGAAGCCATGAATAGGAGATGAGGGCAATAGCACCCTCCTGTGCATGTTACCAAGCAACTGGCAGTTAGAGACATATTGCTTCCAGTGCTGAAGACAGGGTATACAGCCACCATGACTAGTAGCCAATGAGAGCCTTATCCTCCATGAATTTGTCTAATCCCTTTTTTTAAAAAAACCACCCAAGTTGGCAGCCATCCCCACATCTTGTGAATTCCATGTGTGTGTGTTCCTTTTGTCTGCACACTAGTCTTCCAGCATGTGACATCACTGGATGACCCTGGGTTCTAGCATGATGAGGGAGAAAAACACCTCCCTATCCACTGTCTCCACACCACACATAATCTTCATATGCCTCAGTCTATCATGACCTCTCTTACTTCCCTTTTTCCTAAATGAAAAAGCCCCAAACATCGTAACCTTTCCTTATTTGTTTGTTTGTTTGTTTATCCTGATGTGGCTTTAGGGAAGATCACCAGAAAGTGGCTGGGATTTTCCTCTCCAGGGAATCAAGGTTCATTCACCACACGGCTTACATTATGCAGTTTGATAGGAATTTGGCTTTGCTGGATGAAGCCCGCCTTAAAACTTTCCAGCTGGATACTGTCATCCGGGAATTTGAGGTAAGAGCCCTCAGTCCTTTCCTCACACTGCTTTACGACTGTCCTGTAGTTCTCTTTCTCACTCTCTTCTCCTTCCTTCCTTCCCTCCTTCCTTCCTTCCTTCCTTCCTTCCTTCCTTCCTTCCTTCCTTCCTTCCTTCCTTCCTTCCTTCCTTCCTTCCTTCCTTGTGTGCCCTCCCTTCAGAGCTCAGAAAGGGTCATGGGGGGGGGTATTTATGATGACTCAGTTCAGGGATAGCTTTGGAGGAGGGTTAAGTCTGGAGAAGCACCTATTCGATCCACATGCACACCTTCAAGTGAGAAGAACTGGGGTTGCTTGTGCACTTATGTGTGAAACGCAAGGGCTGCTAAAATAAAACAACAACAACAATGAATGTGTGATCATCCATTCTCACATAACTGTGGGCAGCTATGGGAGATGGAAGCAGCAAGAATTCTAGGTCAGGGATTGTCTTGTTACTGTGCACTCCATACCTGACACCAAATGTATGGGGACCATGTAATTCCTCCATCTTCTGTCCTGCACATTCCTGCAACCTGGCTTTTGCTAACTTGCCAGCAGTCTCAGAGGTTATCTTTCCAGCCGTCACAGGGAAAACCATAGGGCTAGTGTGCTCATGCTCAGTGTAGAAGGAATTTAGAATGCCTGAATGGGGCTAATGCAAACTTTGTCCCTCTCTTCTGCTTCCTGGCACAGTGACACTTCTGCTTCTGGTGGTGATGCACACAATGTCAGCCTTAATATATATCCATTTCTCCATTTGTAAAAGGTAGGGGAGGAGAGGTAGTAATATTTACTTATCTGACAGAAAAGGTTACGAGGATAAATTGGCTGCTGTATTTTAATGTGGCTTGGGCTGCCAGGCCCTTGAGATATGGATTATGTCTCCCTCTGCAGCACATCTGAAATATTAATAATGATAATTCATTAAAACGACCGTTTGTCAACATTTGCCCATGGATATTTCACTGTCTGAACTCTTGAGGCCAAAAATATAAAAATGAAGTCTAAAAATGGAGTTCGATCGGAAAGGCATACTTCTAATTGCAATAATTGTTTTTGGGGGCTTATCTCAAACTTGGTTATCATGTGGGCTCTACTTCCTTGTTGCCCAAGTGTTCGATATACTAGAGTCAAAAACTGCTTGTCTCAAAGGCAATGACTTTGGACCCAATAAAAATGAATGGTTCGTGATAGTATTCTCACCAGCAGGGATATATTCACAAAATGCATCTCTGTGTGTTTGATATTCAGAGCATATTCATACCACAGACTTTATCTGGTTTAATACTTACTCTCTTTCCCCAGAGAACCTTGGAAGCTGTAATTTTGTGAGGGGGCTAGCAGTGTCTAAGGGTAAAGTGGAAGAAACTGAGAACTCTCCGTTAGAATAAAGACAGGAAGGAGGTTTAGATGTGCTAACAGCACATGGCTTAGCTCTGCTCCCCCAGGGGCCATAGCTGCCAAGTTTTCCCTTTTCTCACGAGGAAGCCTATTCAGCATAAGGGAATTTCCCTTAAAAAAAGGGGTTACTTGGCAGCTATGCCAGGGGCTGAATATTCATTGACTGTGAGAAGACTATGGGATTCTACACTTACAACAACATATGGGGTTGGTTCATCTGAAAGCCTTCTAGACATAGATTCTTATTTGAAAACGCATTTTCTAGGGTCATATTTGCAGGGCAGACAATACTGTATGTGTTCCAAACACTTCCATCCTACCAAGTCTGTAACAGAGAATTGTCAGTCCGTTCACCAGCAGTGGGGAACGTCTGACCCATGGGCCTCATTGGGGCTGCCAGGCCTCCCCATTTGGCCTAGGACATGGTTTGGCCCACCATGTCCATCATCTAGTGTCATATGATGCCATTTTCAATTTGAGGAATCAATCTTCCTTTACAGCTGTGGCTGCATTCAAGGGAGACTTGCAAAGGACTCATCGGGAGCATATATAGAGTTCTTCCCAGAAGTTTAAATCACCTGATGTGATTTAAATCATATGACATTAGCTGACTGACAGGTGCATGGCTCTCTGTCTCTGCCCTTCACTAACTAAAATTCAAAGGATTTTTTGGTGGAAACCATAACGGTTAGAAGGGTATAAATTTATACAGGTATAAAGCCTGTATAAATGTGTAGTGTAGATACCAGGTGCAAATTATGACCCTGAATAGGGGCCAAATTCAGGGAGCTGCTCTCCTTTAGTAGTAGGGTCTTGGTTTTTGTTCTTCCTTTTCTTGTCACCAGCAAAAAGTAACACATTTCCTTCAGCAACCAATCCACTGCCATTTTCTGACCTCAGAATACCCTAGATACAGCAGCATTCTGGGGCACTGTGGGAGGAAAATGGCTGCTACCACAAAAAGATAGCAGCAGCCATACTTTTTTTAAAAAAGCAGCCATTTTCCTCCCTACTACCACCCATAGCTGCCAAGTTTCCCCTTTTCTCGCGAGGAAGCCTATTCAGCATAAGGGAAAATCCCTTAAAATAAGGGATAACTTGGCAGCTATGCTACCACCATGTCCCGGAAGAATGTTGTGTTTGGGGCATGCTGAGATCCAGAAAACTAGTGTGGGGGCTTCCTCTTTTTTTATATAAAAAAAAGTTCAATTTTTAATGTCCCCATAGGCAGCAATGGAAAAATAGGAAAAATGTAAAATTAAAAAAGGAAGATTTAACTGTTTCTGGGATCACCCCCCCCCCCCATTTTCACCACATAAATTTGTGGGGGTGGGAGGGATTTGATCTTAGCCCCAGTAATACACTCTCAGATTCTTCCTTGCCTAATTCTGATATGAATGCCTAAACTGTCCTCCCAGTTCACCAATTCAGAGCTAAATTAGTGCCTGACCCTATATCCAGAAAGGTCCCGACTCTCTCTGAGTTTATGCTTGGCAGTTGAATGTGCTCTATTCCCTTGGGATTAATGCGGAGTCTTGCCTTAATCCTGCTCTTCTTGTGTGGCACATAAATCAGTACAGCTCTTCTGAAGATGCCTTTGGTGTGTTTCAGATCAATGGTTCTTACTCTGCCCTTTCCCCATCTCCCTCGCAATGCCCCAGGAAGCAGGGTCAGAATGTATTTCACAGGAATGTCACAGACCCTACTATTAAGTAAGGGATAAAAGTTGCCGTGTTAATGCTTTTATCTCAGCTTGGTGTGTTACCCCTCAGTTCCGCTACAATTGGAGTTAATGGGATTTTTATTGGAGTCGTAAATCTGAACTCAGAAGCTTCCTGTGGGTTTGGGTTTCCCTTCGCGTTTTTGTATCCTTGATCTTCTCCCCACTCACAACAGTATCCAAATAGGAATAACACTCAGTAACTTCATTTAAAGGGATGGTGCTGGAAGAAAGGCAAATCTCTCCTGTACAGTCGTACCTCGGGTTACAAACACCTCAGGTTACAAACACTTCAGGTTACAGACTCTGCTAACCCGGAAGTAGTACCTCGGGTTAACAACTTTACCTCAGGATGAGAATAGAAATCGCGCGGCAGCGGGAGGCCCCATTAGCTAAAGTGGTACTTCAGGTTTAGAATGGTTTCAGGTTAAGAATGGACCTCCGGAATGAATTAAGTTTGTAACCAGAGGTACCACTGTATCACTTTTGAAACTGATCCTGATCCTGTTCAGATATTTGTGTGTGTGCAAAGTTGGAAATATTTGAATATGGGGATGCCAAAGGCTTGGTCAGTAAAAAAAGGTTGTCTGCTGCATCTTTAGTAATTAGGTAATTATGGCAGGTTTTGGGGGGACTTGGTGCTGCTCACGCATGGAAGTTTTGCACAGCGTCCACACCATCATCAAAATGACACCCCCTTTCCCCCTTTTTTCCTCCGTATTTGCCATTTCCACTGAAAATTTGATGGGGGGGTGCAAGTCTGCAAAACTTGCAAATCTGGATGAAATGAGGTGGGGGAAAATATGGAGTGGCATTTTGATGAGGACAGCATTGTGTGGATGCTGAGAAGATCCTCCATGCATGAACAGCACCGAGTGGACAATAGACAGCTGTGTTGAAGTGGCTATCACTGCATGGTGATGGTGAGGATCAGAAACTGAACAGACGCCACTTACCCTTTCACCGCAAATCCATGACAAGAAAAGCCGCAGCAGCAGGTGGATATCTCAGGGAAGAACTGCAGCTCAGTGGTGGAGCATCTGCTATGCGTGCAGAATGTCCCAGCTTCAATCCCCAGCATCTCCAGGTAGGACTGAGACAAAGTCCTGCCTGAGGTTCTGGCGAGCCACTGCCATTTACTATAGACAATGCTGAGTTTAATAATAATAATAATAATTTTGTTGTTGTTTAGTCGTTTAGTCATGTCCGACTCTTCGTGACCCCATGGACCATAGCACGCCAGGCACTCCTGTCTTGCACTGCCTCCCCCAGTTTGGTCAAACTCATGTTCGTAGCTTCGAGAACACTGTCCAACCATCTCATCCTCTGTTGTCCCCTTCTCCTAGTGCCCCCAATCTTTCCCAACATCAGGGTCTTTTTCCAAGGATTCTTCTCTTCTCATGAGGTGGCCAAAGTATTGGAGCCTCAGCAATAATTTATTGCTTATACCACACCCATCTGGCTGGGTTTCCCCAGCCACTCTGGGCGGCTTCCAACAGGAGATTAGAAATACATTAAAAAGTTTCCTAAACAGGGCTGCCTTCAGATGTCTTTTAAAAGTAAGATAGTTGCATATTTCCTTGACATCTGATGGGAGGGCGTTTCACAGGGCGGGTGCCACTACCGAGAAGGCCCTCTGCCTGGTTCCCTGTAACTTTGCTTCTCGCAGTGAGGGAACTGCCAGAAGGCCCTCAGCACTGGACCTCAGTGTCTGGGCAGAACGATGGGGGTGGAGACGCTCCTTCAGATGAATCAATGGTCTCATTTCAGTATAAGGCAGCTTCTGAATGTTCCTAAGTTCCACTTGTTAGAAAAGGAGCTAGCAACTCTAATGCAAACTCCCTGGGTTTCTCCTTTGTTTCCTTTGTTGAAGCTGCTATGGAAACTTAGGTGGAAAGTAGCAAACGGATGAGACAGTAAGTTGTGGCAACGTCGTCCCATCAGAGACATGGCTATTCATTTTTAATGGCTCCAGGGCCGGCCAAGGCAGCCTGGATTGTCGCAACCTGTTTCATAGTTCATCCGTGCCAGGTGACCCTTGTTAACTTTTGGCTGAAGTTTGTTCTCGGACTTGGAAAAAGGAGGAGGCGTCGTTGCAGTAACAAGATGCTTATTTCTACGTTACTTGTTTGTTTCCCTATCAAGATATTTCCATTCCGTTTTCAAGGCTTGAGACTTTACAAAGCAACCCACAACGTAGCGAGACAAGTACAATTAAAGAACATTGAGGATCCAAAAACACACAAACTCAGCCCTAAGATAACAAACAGATGGCCAAAATTAAATGTAGAAAAACAATCCAGAGAGCCAGAACAAACATCTAATAATTTAAGCAGCGGCAAGGATCAAAGGCTTGTTGAAAAACTATTCAACCGCTGGTGGAACCTAAGTACACAGAGAGAGAGCTAATCCAAGCTCTTGGAGCAGTGAGTGCTGCCCTTGCAGAAAAAGCCCTCTCATATATTACCATGAGTGATAGATGCATGTGTTACATCAGTGATTGGGCAGCTGTAACAGGCTGCTGGAAACTTCAGTCGGTGTGGAATCATGTGACCCCATTATGGTACCTGCTGCACAGTGATCAACTCCCGCCTGGAAACCAATGTCCCCACTGTGGAAGGACATGTGGATCCAGAATTGGCCTCCACAGTCACTTACGGACTCATTGTTAAAACCGTGTTTATGGAAGACAATCTTACTCGGCTACGAGTGATCGCCAAAGAGAAAGAGACCTGCTGCACTAACTGTTGGTTCAGCTCTGAGTGCAATTCAAGTTGCTGGTTGTTAGCTTCATAGCCATGGATTTCTTGGGACCAAGCTACTTGTGGGACCATCTCCTCCTATATGAATCTGCCCATATGTAGAGCTCTTGAGCATGTTGCTGCCTTCCGAGATATTATTTTATTGTTTTTCTACAAAAAATGTTTTCAAAATAGTTTACAAAAAAAGAAGATAAGTTACATTAGAAAAAATAGGAGCAGATTCCCCCCCCCCGAGACAATAAGATAATCAAAATACGGCACTCGACATCAGTTTTGTTTGAGTTTCTGCTAGTGATAACTTACACAACTCCCCTCACCTTGACTCAGCTCTGTGACAAAATACTTTCTACTATTTGAACCATGCTATGGCAAGCCTGGACACAGGTGGCACTGTGGGTTAAACCACAGAGCCTAGGACTTGCTGATCAGAAGGTCGGCGGTTCGAATCCCTGAGACGGGGATTCCCATTGCTCGGTTCCAGCTCCTGCCAACCTAGCAGTTCAAAAGCACGTCAAAGTGCAAGTAGATAAATACGTACCGCTCCAAGTGGGAAGGTAAACGGCGTTTCTGTGTGCTGCTCTGGTTCGCCAGAAGCGGCTTTGTCATGCTGACCACATGACCTGGAAGCTGCACGGCGGCTCCCTCAGCCAATAATGCGAGATGAACACCGCAACCCCAGAGTCTGTCACGACTGGACCTAATGGTCAGGGGTCCCTTTACCTTTACCTTTATGGCAAGCCTAGTCCCCCCCCCCCAAAGACTGTGTATACTTTTCCATGCTGTTGGTTATATTCAGAGCTGCTGTTTGGGGGAAATGAAACAATTTTCATTTGCTACTACATCTTAAAACTTCTGCCAGAAATTCTGTATTAAAAGGAAAAGAGCGGACCTGCTTCCTGCTCTGTGTTTACCTCGGTAATCCCTGCCTGCTTTTCCAAAGGAAAGTGGTCCTTTCACTTTTTAATACCATTCGTGAGCATGTCATAATAGAGAAGAACAGTGTTGAGGTCAATGGGCCACATCTCGCCAGATGTGTCAAATAGTCATGAAGGCACATCTATTTTCTCTGCTAGCCCTATGATTAGCTACTGAGCTCATGCCAGGCCCCCACAGTATACTCATGACCTTTTAGCCCAAGTGAAGAGACACTTGCCCTGTGGATTGCGCACAGCACTAATGTCAACTTCTTCTGGGAAACTTCTTGGATTTCATATTAGCCTTGAGATACTCATGCATTATAAATATCAAGCTGCTTGTGGCAGGAACCCTCAAGCTGGCTCCAGTCAACCAGCTTTAGCCACAAAAATATACAAGGGTCACTTGAAATCTGCAGTCGCATGGAGTCTGAATTCTGAAGTCTGTTTTGACTATCAACCAAAATATAAATAATCATTATTAAAATGTAATATTGGGTTTTAGTTTCATTTTGAAATATTGTGGGAAAATTGTCAGCTCCTGGAGACTACCTGGGCACATCTTTGCTCTGACAGCGCTTTAAATGTCTCTCTTGCCAGTCGTGTGAACCTGGATGGACGGCTGATTATTTTCTGATTGTGGATGTCTGAGCTCTGACCTTCACCCTTCTTATTTTCCTTCTCTTGAGGACAGCAGTTTCGTGGTGGCAGTCCCTTGAATGTGAAACATCAGCTCTTGAAAGTGGTGCAGCGCATATTCCAGTACCATGTGCTCCTCACAGGTAAGCAAGATATAAAACATGCCACTCCCATGATAGGAGGGTCCTCTGTTTGCTGGGTTCTTAGCTTATAGTCATCCTCAGGCGTTATCACCCTTGAAAGTCAACCTAGAGCTTATCCGCATGTCCTCTTGTCCCACTGTCTTCCTCCAGGAGGAACCGCTTTTTAGCGCTCAGTCGGTGCAAATAACAATTTGGGTTTTCCACAAAGCATTGACAGAGCAATAATCAATCTGAAGAGGCAGAAGCAGAATGAATTAGAGCAAGAATCCCATACACTCTGAGAGAATCCCAGTAACTCTTGTGACTCATAACACACTTAACTTAAACATTTCAACCTTTTGTTTTCCATTGCCAATGTTATCGTGGATTTCTCTCAGTGACAGCAACGCCACTGAAAAACGGAGGGGAGAGTCTGTAGCTCTGTGGCAGAGAACATACCTTCCAATACGTAAGATTATTGTCTTCTCCACTTTAAAAGGTTGCAGGAGTGTGAGGAAAGTCATGCATCTGAGATGTTGTAGAGTTTATGCCAATCAGAAAATACTGTATTAAACTCTATAGTCCTTCCTTCTCAGACAAGTCTAGGGGCAGCCAACATGCATTGGAAGGAAACAGTGTGCGGTAGCTGATCTCATCCCCAATGGACTCTGACAACAGACCTTGTGCACATGGGCTAGGCTCATGATCAGAAGCCACTTGCTTATACACAGGATCTGTTCCCAAAGTCTACTGAACACATGTATGTCAGGAACAAGGCCTGATCCTATGCTCCCGCTCCTCCCCATGAATGTTTAGCATCCCTTGTTTTGTGTCAAGCTGTATTTGTAATCCCAATGTTTCTGCCTGCCAAATGTCACCTTCATTATCACTGCTGGAAGCCTGGAAGCCATCAGGAGAGCAAAGAAGAATAGAAAAGTGAAAAGCCTGGCAGGCTGGGTCGAAAGCAACCTCATCCCAAAGCAAAGCACCAGCAAGATGACATAACATGCCAGATGAGTCCACAGGAATTCCAGCCATGGAGCATTTCAGACATAAAGATGGGCAAGCAACCAGGGTGGTGGAGGTGGCCCATGTCTTTTGGTAGAGAGTGACCTGCGATGAAGTTTGCAGGGGGCAGGCAATGGGAAGAAATCCCACCCATATTCAGCAAGTGGTAAAAAAAAGCTTCAGAACATATTAGAAAGAACTGAAATCAATGGACTAGAACAAAGGGAACTTCCCGAAGAGAACTTCACAGCGCTGGTTAGAAGTACTTTCATCTTGGTCCAAGAACATTGATCATAAGTCCAAAGAAATGCCGTCTTCCCAGTGGTTCCTGTTTTTTCTTCTTTCAAGAACAGCAGCACAAGTGACTACCAGATGCCAATAAGTGATTTTGCTGGGTGATTTGGTTTCCTCCACAGATGCTAAGCAAGGGGACGTTAGTTCACTACAACTATCTTAATAGGTCCATGCATCTGTTTAGCACATTAAACTTAACATTTGTTTGCTGTAAAAATATGTTGTAAAATGGCCAGAGTGGCTGGGGAAACCCAGCCAGATGGGCGGGGTATAAAGAATAAAATTAGTAGTAGTAGTAGTGAGATGAGTTTGGTGTATTCATATATTGCAGGAGTGGTTAAACTGTGGCCCTCCAAAGGTTGCTGGGCCAGAACTCTCATCATTCTAGGTCAGTGCCTGTACTGGCTAGGGCTGATGGGAAAGAGAGTCCAACTATATCTGGAGAGCCACTTTCTAGCCACCGCTGGCATAAAGCATGCCAGTAAACAGCTTGCCTGCTGTATAACAAGCCCTGTGAATGTCACACTCCCATTTGCTACCAGATACTATAATATGTTTTCCCGATCTGAGCACCAGTACAGCTTACGTGGACAGGTCTGACACTGGGTGTTAACAAGGTTTTCCTCTGTCTGCACTGATCTAAAAAAAGGGATCATTCTTTAGGGACTAATTCAATGTTACGTTGCCCTGTTCAACAAAAAAAGAGAAGTTTTCTGTCAATTTCATTTGCTAGGAAAAGGGAGGGGAAAGTTTTTCAGGTAGCAAGAAACACAGATACTCTGGAGTGCAGGTGCTCTGTAAGTGGGAAGACCTTTACTGTTAGTTGGTTGATCCCTGGTCAACTTTCCGGAGAACATAACAATGACCTCAAAAATCATTGACTTAGAACCACTCGTGGAACTGTACTGCTGGAGGGAGAGGTGGCTAATATTTGCTGCTTGCTCCTTTCCCCTGTAGCTCTCTCTGCTCTCTGAAAAGCTGCTCAAGTGGGCTTTGAGATCCTAAAGTTTAGGAGATTTTATGGGGGCTGCAGGGGAAAGGAGACAAAAAATTGCCTCCCCTCCTCCTTCTGGTGGGAACCTCAGCTGGATTGCAGTTCCTTCTGTGACTCTGGATCCAACCTGCTGCCCTTGCTCCTGTCAAGCAAATGTCTTGAACTCTGCAGTTGTTTGGGTCCACACCTCCTTCATCTGTACAAGCTGCTATTCATGCTTATGCCCCATTTACTTTAAGTATGTGTAACTGGCTAGTGGCTTGCAGCCACATTCTCTTGCCTTAATTCTCTTTTTCCAAGTAGGGAGATGAATGTTTGTTTGCTGGAAAGGGCTTAGAGGAACCCCCTTCCCCCACTTAAAGGACCGTCGCATCTCCTCCTGACAGGGGCCTATCATTCCAGCCTTGTTGCTCTCATTTGTATTACCAAACAAGAGTAATAAAATTCATTGCAGGATACACTTAGGAGGACCAGCCAAAGCACTACAGCTGCAGTGCTTCTGCCTTCCCATACACATTTGGGGGAAATTACCGTAGACCACAATGATTCATCCGGCAGGGATAAGCAATGCCTCAAGTCCCCAGTGACAGCTTTTGCGTATAGCGTACACAGATATTGCAAAGTGGTGATTGCAACAGCTCTTCCCCTAGTCCAGGGAGATCCAGAAATAACAGATTCCCTCATCTTCTTGTATAAACCTCTATCAGTAACGCAACTTGTATTCATTAATTCAGCGCAGTTGTAATCTGTATCAAGTCGCATACAGTCAAGGATTAAATATTGCTTTACTGGGTTAAACATAATTTCACAATTTGGAATAAGTTTGTGTTTATCTATTTTTAAATCCCTCATAGGAGTATCCACTCTAACTAAACTAGAATATAATTAATCGGGGGGGGGACATCGGGGGGGGGGGAATTGTTCCATTATCTTAGGCAGTTTGGAATTTTGCCATTCAAAATCCCATTCTTTTGACTCTTACCCTAGTACTGGCATCTTCTTGAATGAACTGAAACTTTTAAAGCTTCTTATGTATAGGAAAATGATGCATGTCCTCATGCATCCTTGGGAGTTGTGATAGGTGTGTATGTACGTGTGTGTGTGGCTGTAATTGCCTTTTTGCTTAGTTTTTTATGGGATGGTCATTGTCTTTTTGCTTAGTTTTTTATGGCAGTGTTTCCCAACCTTGGGCCTCCAGCTGTTTTCGGACTACAATTCCCATCATTCCTGACCACTGGTCTTGCTAGCTAGGGATGATGGGAGTTGTAGTCCAAAAACAGCTGGCGGCCCAAGGTTGGGAAACACTGTTTTATGGTATCTATCTTATTTTATCTCTTATCTATTCTGCTTCTCCACTACTTAAAAGAGCATCTCCTCCCTTGTGATCCTGTCCACCCACTTAGATCAACTGAAGAACCCTTTTTTGTATTTCCTGCTGCTTTCTGAAGTACAATGGGGCCATCTTTATTATGGGACATAGGATGCAGAACTTCTCTGCCTAGGGAAATCTGCCGGGCCCCCTATTTGATAGCCTTTTTTCCTGGGAACAGAAAACTGAGGTCTACAAGTGGTTGAACTATGGAATAGGAGGCTGTGGTGGTCACCAAGTTAGATGGCTTTCAGAGAGGATTGGAGGAAATCATGGAGAAGGCTGCCAGTGGTTACTAGCTATGAAGGCTATGTTGCGCCTCTACAACTTCTGAAGACTAGTTACTGGAAACAACAGAAGGGGAGAGCACTCATATGCTTGGATCCTCCTTGAGGTTTCCCACGGGCATCTTGGTGGCTACTGTGAGAACAGGTTGCTGGATTGGATGGGCCATTGGCCTAATCCAGCCGGCTCTTCTTATGTTCACAGAATATTCCTAAACTGCAAACCTGATCTTAAACCTTAGGTTTAGTGTGGTTTGCAATCCTGTGTATGTTAACTTGGAGGTACTTTAGATCCCACTATGTTCCTTAGGCTTAGTCCCAGGTTAATGTGCAATGGATTGCAGCCTGAGGCTTGCTGCCTTCAGTGTGACAGAATCAGTTCCACCAGTCTGAGATCTGGGCTGAAAACCCACCTAGATTAAGGGTTTAGTGTTTAGAGTGGATCAAAAGGAATTTATTTGAGACTTACTACCTGCTTTATATCTGATTGATTCCCCACAGATTACTTGAATAACCTTTGTCCTGATTCCGCTGAGTATGAAGAAACACAAGGTAATTCAGAATTTTAAAAATGATAATAATAAATATTTATTTTGCCTAATAAATAGCTAGTGTCTCTGTTTGTCCAGGAAGAAGTCTGTGAACAAACAACATCACTGTACTCAGATCTCAGCTTGATTTTAAGATAAATTACCTCTCTTGTTCATGTCATTTGGGGCCACTCACTCATCAAAACGTGTACTGTTCTCTGTTTTTAAGTTCCTTGTGATCTCAAAATAGGTCATATTAGATATTTAGAATGAACAATGTATGTGGTGACCAAATACTTAACATGAAATAATTTTACTATCTGAAACTTTGATCATGAGTAGTGACAACACTTTGAATTGTCAGGCCGCCATCCTATATACACTTAAGTGTGAATAAATCCCAGTGTGCTCAATGGGGCTTATTTGTCTGTAGACGTGTATAGGCTTGCATTGCAAATGGCCCTCGTAATAATTTACTTTTATTTGTTAAATTTATTAGTCGCTTTTTCTTCCTGCAGGCAACTCAATGTGACTTTCTGAAGCGACTTTGAAAAGCAGTTGGTTTTATGTTCATGGTCAAGAACTGGTTGTTACTACTCAGTTTGATTTATATGGAAAACTGAATCCATGAAAGGGATTTTACTGTGCAGTGTTCTCATTTGAAGCATTCTTAATGCCTTGCAACCAAAGTGTACAGTATATGTTTTGTCTTCTGGATTTGTGCAAAGTATAGGCAGTTACATATGCCAGATTGTGGCCAGATCCGAAACCTAGAAGGTTCCAAAATGTGTTGTTTGAACAAAGGGAAACACAATATTCTGCTTTAAAAAATAAAATTTAAAAACACCACCAAAGTCTGAACTCTACCATTGCATTTGTTCACTGACTCACATTTATTCAAGTAAATTTATCCAGTGTATTGACACCAGTTTCTGTCAACCTAGCAGTTCAAAAGCACACCAGGGCAAGTAGATAAATAGGTACTGCTGCAACGGGAAGGTAAACAGCATTTCCATGCGCTCTGGTTTCTATCACCGGGTCGCGTTGCACCAGAAGCAGTTTAGTCATGCTGGCCACATGACCCGGAAAAGCTGTCTGTGGACAAATGCCGGTTCCCTTGGCCTGAATAGCAAGATCTCATAGTCACCTTTGACTGGACTTAACCATCCAAGGGCCCTTTACCTTTACCTTATACCTTTACGTTACATATAGTGTATATTTGCAATAACTGTAACTGAGACAAATGTGCAATAGCCCCCTGTTCAATAGGAATGTTGCTTTCATTTTGTAGAAGTGAGGCTGAGCTGTAGCAACTTGTCTAAGGCTCCCAGACCAAAGTAATGGTTGAACAGGAATTTGAACATGTATTCCTTGAAAAGCATTGATTCCTAGGCAGTACAACTTATTTTGGCCTCAGCGAGACTCCATACCTAAGAAGGATATATATTCTTCCTCCTAAAAATCTGCACATATTTTCTTTTCTGAACCTCAGTTAACGTGTTCTGCTTTCTTCCACTGCAGCTGCCTTGCTCATCGTCTCCGAAGTTGCGGACCGAGCCAATGACAGCATGCAACAAGGGGTGAGTTCCACCTTGCACCGATGCCTCCTAAGTGCTACCAGTTCAGATATATCTCAAATCAACATTTACTTTTAATTATCTGTCCGAAATAAATATTAAAGTGTAAAACTTATCGCACAGGGTAGCTCCCCAATGCCCACTCAGAAGCAAGTCCTATTGAATTCAGTGTGGTAAGTGGGGCTAGTATTGCAAGCTTACTTCTGGGTAAACATGTGTACGACTGTGCTGTAAAGCAACAATGAAACATTCTGGTGTTAAAACAAAATACGACTATGCCTGAGCTAGGTGGTTTGATGTAGTATGGGAATTGCTTATAAATAGACGAAATAGCTATGCAAATTAGGGTTAAACGCTTCCAACATCAGGGCATCAAAGTCTCCGTAGCAGCTGCTTTTGAAACATTTCTAAAGATCTAACAATTGATCTGCTGTGTCACATCTAGTTTGGCTCCCACACAAATAGAGCTCAACCTGGAAACCTACAGTACATCGTAACTTTCAATTCCACAATGTAGCAGTTTTTCTTTTCCTTGTGCCACTTCTTTCCCCCACCTGCTCTAGCAGAGCTCTAGGGGTGTGTCTCAGCAGGCAGGGAATGGAAGCCAATGTTGGGACCAAAAAGAAACAACACCCGCAGTAGAGCATCTGTTTTGCACACAGAAGGTCCCAGGTTCAATCCCATGCATCTTCAGTTGGGCTGGAAACCATGAAACCCTAGGAAGTCTCTGCAAGTCAGTGTGGGACCGTCCTGAGCTACCTCAACCAACAGTCTCACTCAGTGTCAGGCACCATCCTGTATTGCTATTAAAGTTTGCTGTATCAAGAAAACTGATCTATGGTTGCAACATGGCAGCACACATTTTCTTGCATCCTAAGATATCTTCTTCTTTGGCGATCACTCGTAGCCAAGTAATATTGTCTTCCATAAACACAGTTTTAACAATGGGTCCGTAAGTGACTGTGGAGGCCAATTCTGGATCCACACGTCCTTCCACATTGGGGACATTGGTTTCCAGGCGGGAGTTGATCACAGTGTGGATTTGCCAAGCGTGCCTTCCTCTCCCTTGCATCCTGAGATCGAGTTTCTTCAAAGCCCATGACACCTTTGGTAAAGGCTGTTCTCCAACTGGAGTGCTCGCAGGCCAGTGTTTCCCAGTTGTCAGTGTTTATACTACATTTTTTTAAGATTTGCCTTGAGACAGCCTTTAAACCTCTTTTGTTGACCACCAGCATTACGTTTTCCATTTTTAAGTTCGGAATAGAGTAGTTGCTTTGGAAGACGGTCATCAGGCATCCGCACAACATGACCAGTCCAATGAAGTTGATGTTGAAGAATCATTGCTTCGACACTGGTGATCTTTGCTTCTTTGAGGCAACTCTTACAAGAGCCTGTGGTCAGGTGCTCCGAGACTTGCATGCTTTTTAAACCCTACAGTAGCTGACCACCAAAGAAACAAATTCACTTCTCAACTCTGGCTTTTAGATAGAAAATTCATGGACTCACGACACTTCCGTGGAACCACATGGTGCAGACTGTTATACTAATTCACCTGCTCTTATAGGCTGCTGGGGGATTGTGCAAGGAATCTTGTTATGCTTTTGAAAGGTGAAAACATCTGGGGAGGGTAGCCTGCCAAGGGTCTGTGAGCCAGATCCACCCGACAGCTTCCGTCTGGTCAGATGCAGCCCACCTTCTCTTTACATAAATTTAGGATTGCTGTGTGCCTGTGAAGAGGAAACTAAACTTCCACTTTAAAAAAATAAAAAAATGTAAGCCATGTGCTTTGTCAAGATGGAAAGTCAAAGCAGCTGCTTAAAATATGGCCAAGAATGTCCCCCACTTCCACACAGCTGGGAATCTCCGATTGTGGGATTTAAAATCCATGTCTCTGAAACATGTGCCAAGACTGAGCACAGCCAACATTTTCATGGTCTGTTTTACTGCCCAGGTTTCAGCAACATTTTCCTTGTGGACAAAAAAACAGATGGGTCCTTGCACTGCAAAGTCTGTAGACATTTGCACACTGCCATTTCCACTTCATTAAAGAGGAAGAAAACGGATTTGGCGGGGCTGGGTGCATTGCCACCTGCAAGCAGAGTTAGCTCTCCCTCCCCACCGCCATCTTTCTGGCTCGGCTCCTGTGCCTTTCTCTGAAGGTTGGCACGCATAAATTTTGAAGGTGAAATTTCCCCTGGCATAGTGCTGGAAGTGCTGGGGGGGATGTTTAATTTTTGCTCATCCAACTGCTGTGAAAGGCCCAAGAGGAGGGACAACAGAAAAGCTGGCAACTCTGCCAGGGGAAAGTATTTCTAAGGAGCTGAAGAGACAAAATCCTGAAAAACCAAGGGTCTCACTCTTTTTGCATCTGCTCAGCCTTAACTTTGCCCACAGAAGCTGAATTGGTATTAAGCAAGCATTTCCTGAAAATAAATGTTAGACCAGAAATCTAATTCCTTTCAGAATAGGACTAGGCTCATGATCCATTTTCTTTTCACTAGCTGCCTCCATGAAACCCACCAGTCCACCAATTGATAGTTATTGTTATGAAACTCTATGAAAACAGCTTAAAGGGGAAGTGGAGAGATGAACTAAGTCTACCACTGGCCGTCTCCCCTTAAACATACCCACCTATTTATCTTCTGCCCTCCAACTTTGAAACTGCTTTATGAAGCTTTGTGGTCACTAATCAAGGTGTATGGATCTCTTTCGAAAGTAAAATTTTATATATACCAAAGCAACAATGAAAAATGCAATAAAAATGAATGACGCTTCACTTCCTAGCATTACTTTTGATTGAATGAAAGGCTTTTAAAACAAATTATATATCTTGCTTTTTACTAACTGGCTGTTTAATTAACCTATTAAAATAATAATTACCCCTGATTCAATTGATATTTTTCTGTTGTTTAATGAAGCTAGCAAATTTTCTCAGCTAAATACCCCGCCCCCCCAAAAAAAAGATGCATTGTGAAGAAAATGCTTTTAAAAGCATTGATTGTATCATGAGACATAGTATCATCTGTGAACAGGACTTCCATTTCCCCAGACAGGGTCCTGATTAAAATTCAGTCCACTCCTTTAATTTGTGATTAATCAATTCATCATACCAATTAGTCAATTAATTCAGCCGTAATTATTGGCACTGGGCAAAACTTAACTAGCACTGTTCTTTTCCTTTCCAAGTCTCCTTCATAGCCCAATCCTGTGTGTGTTAAGTTGAAAATAAGACCCAGTGTCTTTAAAAGCAGTTAACACTGGAGTAAGCGTATATAGGCTTGCAGCCTCAACAAACCATCTGCCCAATTAAAATGTTTCATGGGAACAAGAAAACCTCGCTGCAATGGAGACGTGCAGACCAAGATGTTAGGAGACCAAACGCACCGGTGCTATGAATGTAATGAGAGCAATTCATTAAAAACTCATCCCTTTCGTACCACAGTACCATCCAACATTGTCACTGTAATGGGAACAAAGGTCTCATTAGATTCATTTTAAATACCATACTGTGGAAGATTACACAACTTGCCAGGACTCATTGATTGTGTCCAAGCTCTTCAATGCAGGTAGGCAGTTAATAGGGTCAGACCCCGTTAATGAGTTCTCTAATCTCTGCAAAGGACACAAAATTTCATTACTTACTTAATAGTTAACCTTGCTTGTAAAGACCACAGCTACATATCTATTGCTACTGAAAGTGCATCACAAAGAATCCTGTCAACAATTCTATGGCATTCAAAGGTGGGTTGTGTTGTTGAGGTGTTTTTTTAAGAATTTGCATAATATTTATTTACTATTTAAAATTCCCTTTTATCTACTTTCTCTCTCTTTTGCAACTGCGTTTATAACCCAGCCCAAAGCAGCTCAGGAAAAGTTGCAAAACAAAAAACAAAAAACTCAGTATAAAATATCCTATTTAAAATTCAGTTAATAACAAATGTAATGCAATAAACCACTTGTCGATGAACTTTGGATTGTGTGGCGTATATGACCTAGAGGAGATCTGAAATGGACTAGACTACTTCCCAATGTTACAGGCAAATATTGTGACTGCATCTAAGTAATTTTACTCTCCTGGTCTCCGAAGTAGACATTGGGATGGTAGTCTAGTGATGCTGCAGACAGCAAATTCTCTCATAAAGATCCCTTGCCCCTGTTACAGAACTAAATATCCAGGGAAGGAATGTTTGTCCACGGAGACAAAACAGTTAACTATACTGATGTTGTTATGTGCCTTTGTGATGGCAGGCAGTGAGTGAATAGCTGATTTCTCATTACTGCATCTCAGTGCCAGGAAATGTTTCATATGTTGAGCTTCTGTTGATGCAGTTCCTAAGTTATAGTTCTTCTTCCATAAAAATATGGCAACACTCCTATATAGGGGCCTTAGGCTACTTCGACAACAACCTTTTTCTCTGGAATTGCCATTCTTTGTTCACTTTTTATGGAAAAGGCAGATGTTGCATTTGATTATTTTCTGTATTGTTTGAATTTGCTTTTTCAGACCTGATTTGTGGTATATCTCCACCCCCAATAAAATGCTGATACCGCTCCATCCTGTCTACTGTGGGCAGGCAAACTTCTGTTGTGGTTTCTAAGGGCTCCTGAGTCTTTAATTAAACACTTCCTGTATGCAGATTCAGCAGGTTTTACTGTTTCCCAGTGAGGATAGCTGAGTGCCAAAATTACATATTTCTTTCCCCTTGAACAGCAGAAATGTGTTTCTGAAGTGGGAGAAACAATTAGTAGTCTCCTTTCATTATTTTTGTGTTGTTGTTTTTAATATACAAATTTTCGGTATAAAAACATAAATTACCAACTCTCTTCTCCTTTGTACGCATAGTTCATAGCTGCACCATACATTAAAAGCATATGGCTTTCCCCAGGTAATCCTGAGAACTTTAGTTTGTAGAGGGTGCTGGAAATTATAGCTCTGAGAGGGGTAAACTACAGTACCCAGAATTCTTTGGGAGAAGTCATGTGCTTTAAAAGTATAGTGTGGATGTGACCCTGGAAACGGAAATGGAGGCACTTAAGACAAGCTGTTCAAAGAGATAGTTCGCAGACTACATACTGCACCCAAAAGGAACAAATGTTTAATTAATGTTGCAGTGAACCTTTGTGGAATGCCGCTTCCTCTTGATTAAGCATTATAAGATGATCTAGATCACATTAACTTCTGGGCAATACAGTGCTTCTTGTATAAAGGCTGGTTCACAAGACCACGCTGAGGTGTTCCAGGGTTTAGTGACTCTCTGCTCAAGCCCTCCCATGCCACACCTATTGTGTGACTACTAACAGTTATGCAGCTGTTAATTGCCTTTCACATCCGTGCTATTCTTAATGCTCTGTAAAGTTGCTTTAAATTTATTGGTTCTCAGTCGCTGGCCACTTTGGAACCTCTTTTGGAATCGGAGAGCAGGGTAGAAATACTTGAAAACAAATGAATTTTTTGAAGTGCCTATCTGGAGCCTCCATGTTAATTCTTCTAAGCACACTTCAGAAGATTAATGCCTCAGCAATGATAACGCTTTCTAATGAGAAGGCAACCTTCAGCCCAGCCAGTTAGTGAAATCTACAGTAGGTGTAGAGCCAGCCCTATTACTAGGCAGAGCAAGGCAGCTGCTTCAGGGGAAAAATAATGGGGGGGGGGTCCCATGAAAGGGCAGCAAACTGTGACTTAAGTCTTTGTTTCTTTATAACTGCTAGACAGAGATGTTTGTGGCATTTCCTGCTTCAACTGCCCAAATAACTTGGCGAGGTTTGGATATTATTCACCTTAACTTGTAGGGAAGAGGGTGCCATTTGCTGTTCTGCCTCAGGTAGCAAAATGCCCTGTCTTGGTGCATTTTGAACTTAAATGGGGATGTTTTGAACACCTCCTAAGAATCAAAAGCTAAACCTTTCCTTGTTTGTTTTTGGTCCTTTCTCTGCCACAGGAAAATTTGCAGAAGCTGGTACACATAGAGCACAGCGTCAAGGGACAGAGCGACCTCCTCCAACCAGGAAGGGTGAGTTACACCTGGATTCGGTTCCACTTACTATAAGGTTGCCACCCTTTTTTTCTGTCAAGGCCCCAGTAGCTATTATCATTAGCAGCTTATATGGTAAGGCTTGAACTGCCCTCTGGACTCTCGCATCCCTGCAGCTTAGCAGAACAGGCCTGGGGTGGGATAGGGTGGTGGCAAGGATGGGTCCACCACACAGACGCCCCAGCAGGAGGTCTGGCAGCGCATCCTTGCAGGCACAACCTCACTGCCACCCTGAATCACCCCAGCCCCATCACCTCAAGGACTGCTTGCCCTAGAATTGATTATCACCCCAAAGAGAAAACCTGCTGGTGCTTTTAAACTCTTCTGCTGATGCCCTTCTCCGAAGACCTCCTTCAGTGGTGAGGGAGAAGGTCCTTTCAGCCATAGCGTCTCAGTTATGGAGTACCATTGCTGGAGAGGCTTCCCTTGCCCCCCAACCATTTCAACTTCTAGGCAGAAAAAAAAAAACACTTTGAATTCGCCCAGGCTTCTGCTGAATGACTACTCCTACTAAATTGTTTATGAATCACCATTTACATAAAAGTCTCAAAGCAATTTATATGCATGTCATAAAAACAGGCAAAATTCATTTTTTAAACAGTCCAAAAAAACAAAATGGGTTTAAAGAAAATACAAGACAAACACCTAAGGCAGAGATCTTTTCATGCAGCTGGGAAAGCTTGTCAAAACAAAAATATCTTTGGTTGTTTCTGGAAAATACAGATAGTAGACGTCTGTTGTATCTCCACAGGAATGCTGCTCCATAGTACAGGGGTTTTGACACTGAAAGCCCTACCCCAAGTTACTGTGGAACTGAGTTCTGATATTTTGGAGACCTTAAGAAGAAACTCTGCAGGAGAACGCAGTGGCCTACATCAGGGATAAAGTGGTCTCTCAAGTCACCTGGTCCTGAGCTGTACAGGGCCTTACATGTCAACACCAAAACCTTGAACTTAGCCTACTAGCAGATTGGCAGGCAGTGCAAATCCTGCAACCAGGTGCTATATATGCTAGTTGTGATTTGCCCCCACAAGCAACCTAGTTGCCACATTCAGCGCTAGCTGCCGCCTGTAGACCCATCTTTGAAGGCAGGAGGTACTGACTGAAGGCTCTGTTTTCCTCCTCAGGTGTTTCTTAAAGAAGGGACGCTAATGAAAGTGTGTGGGAAAAATAGGCACCCTCGACATTTGTTCTTGGTAAGAATACTTTAATCTCTTTCACACTGCGGAAACATGCAGGCAAGTGGGTCTTGGTGACTGAGGCTTGTGATCTAAACATCCCAGCTAGGAGGCCAGCTACAATGAATGCAGTGGGATTTGCTTCTGAGCAAACATGGTTAGGACAGCACTGCAAAGCTGCAATTCCATGCACCCACTTTGTAGTAATTCCCAATGTGCTTAGCAGACTTACTTCTGCATAAACAGGCATGGTATATGACTCTGTATATTAATTGTCTCATAACCATTATACCCTAACGATGGGTCAATAGGAGCCACCCCTTTGGTCTCAGGATTTATTTGGCACAAGGAATGATAATATTTTAATTTGTAGCAGGATTTATTTGTTTTTTACACCTATCTCCTATGCAGCGTTAATTAGGTGTGCCTCCTCAACCCATTGATTTCAATGTATTTAGGTATATATTAGCTTCCTTTGATGCTGATGGAAGTGCCTCTGTTGGGAGCAAATAGAAATTTGCTGGGCAGGAAGATTTCTGTCAGGACTGTACCACCTCTGCTACAGTCCTGACCCTGGTGTCCCTGGTCCTGCTGTGGCTCTTATTTGGAAAACAAAACAAAACTAGACAGGTAGAATGCAATCACACACATTCAATATCATGTCCATCTTGGTTCTGTTGTCGTTTAGTCGTGTCCGACTCTTTGTGACCCCATGGACCATAGCACGCCAGGCACTCCTGTCTTGCACTGCCTCCCGCAGTTTGGTCAGACTCATGTTGGTGGCTTTGAGAACACTGTCCAACCATCTCGTCCTCTGTCATCCCCTTCTCCTTGTGCCCTCCATCTTTCCCAACTTCAGGGTCTTTTCCAGGGAGTCTTCTCTTCTCATGAGGTGGCCAAAGTATTGGAGCCTCAGCTTCACGACCTGTCCTTCCAGTGAGCACTCGGGGCTGATTTCCTTAAGAATGGATAGGTTTGATCTTCTTGCAGTCCATGGGACTCTCAAGAGTCTCCTCCAGCACCATAATTCAAAAGCATCAATTTTTCATGGATCAATGCCTTGTCGTGGCGAAGAGGCTTGAATAACTCAGAGAAGCTATGAGCTATGCCGTGCAGGGCCACCCAAGATGGACAGGTCATAGTGGAGAGTTTTGACTAAACGTGATCCACCTGGAGAAGGAACTGGCAAGCCACTCCAGTATCCCTGCCAAGAAAACTCCATGGACAAAGACAACAGGCATATTGCTTCTAAAACTATGTAAGATCAGGCTGACACCTTATTTTCACTAAAACCTATTTTCCTGTGTGCTTAGCTCTGGAGCATGCAAAGTAATACAGTATATCCATGCCTGAGGTGCCTCTGAGCTGGAGAAGTGTGCCTTCCTTTGGTTACTAAGGAGATTCAGTTAGCCACTGCTGTACGGTAGTTTTAGCAGGCAGATCTTCCAGGGACCAGAATACTTCCTTGCAATAGTGTTCCTTCGCCCTTCTTGCTGCAATGCTGAAGAGGCAGTGGGAGATGTAAGCATAGGCTTGGCTTCAATTATGCTTTTCACAGTTGTCCTCATCATAAAAAGTTGCAGAGACGGAGGCAGTGTTATAGTTGAAACAAAGTGTGCATTGAAATGAGAGTAAATTTACCATTAAAGGGCTATGGGGTGGCAATTTCTCCATGAGACGTGAATTTAGGCTTCTGTTAAACCTTGTGTTGAGTGGGATAAAACTGGCTGCTCACTGCAGGGGGGGAAATAATAATAATCCCTTGGCATATGGAGATATTGCACAAGCTCATTCTTGTGGGATTTAACAGACATATCAGTGACTCTTTCTTTTTCTTTTTTAAATGCTTGCCTGCCAGAAATGAATGACATGGTAATGCATGTGTAGTATCACGAAAGACAAAACTGCTGGAGTTTAGATTGAAAAGGAAGAATAGGGATCAACAAATTTTAAAAAGTGAAACATCTGGGCCATGCAGTCCCATTCTTGGTAATTCTTTTTTTTAAAAGAAAGAAAGAAAGATTTCTAGGATGATCCAGGAAAATAAAAGCCTGAAAAACCTGTGATGTATTTCTCAAGACTATCGATTAAACTGAAAGCCATCGGTGGTTCTGGTAGGAATATCACAATCTGGATTGGTTGGGAGGCAGCTGCAAAGGAGAGGATGGGGAAGCTTCATTGCATGAGTAGTAAAGATCATGTAGACTGGAGATACTATCAGATTGTGATGTTTCTACCAGATTTTGAGGCTTTGTGTGGGGATGCAGGGGCAAGGAAGAAGACAGGGAAGTTCCTTTATGCAAGTGGAAGCCTGCTGTGCAAATGGAGCCAACATATTGGATAAAGCCCCTTATGTAGATTGTGCACCCATGTATTGTGCGGCTATGATAAAAGTGGAACTTCCCCGGTGACATTTTCTAGCATGGGACTGAAGCAGTCTGAGTAAATGTGTGCTTGGAAGGAGGTAACACTGAGTTCAGTGGGACATACTTCCTTACATAAAGGGCTGCTGACCAAAAGGCATTTCTGGATCTTCAGGTGGCAGAAAGGTGGTCCTTTAGAAACGACATTTTGCACAGCAAACACACATTATTATGTTTGAAATAATTTGAAATCCACATATAGTGATCCATATGTAGGTTTCATTCCATGCCCCGCATGTAAAGTGGCTGACAGTTCAATGCCTACAGAATATTCCAAAGGTATTTAAGCTTGGAGGGGGTGGAGAGTGTAAATTCAGCTGCATACCCTGGTGATCTTTGAAAAGAGGGTCCAGCGTCTCTGTAAACAGATAATGGACTCAGGAAACAGGCAGGCATCCAGTGAAAGAGAGCAAACAAACATCCTGCCAGGATGCACCAAATTCAACAATACTGCACAACTTTGTGGCTGCAAACTACATCCAGCCTCCCAGCCTCGCATAGGTTTTCCCCATTCATTATTCCCCTTACCAGTTAATGAAGTAGTTCTCAAGTTGTGGGGTTGGGATCAAATTTGAAGGTGCTGGAACATTTGGAGGAGGAGGCACAAGTTCCAGGGTGCAGGATTATGAGTCAGGCTACACCTTGATCTCTCAGAAGCCTGTATCTGGGTAGATTGAATGGGAATGAGCCCTTAATGATTGTGTGTGTGTGTGTGTGTGTGTGTGTGCGGTGGCTACTTGTGGGTTGTATGCTGATTCGTGAATATGCAGACATCCTTGCACACTAGAGGAAGAGGTACATTTGAATCCACCCCCAAAATCCAGCACCGAAAAGGGAGCATAACCTTAGAAGGGAGCCCAACCTCAAATGCTGAGAGGCACAGACTAGGCTCATGCATATAATTCATATCACAGAGCACTACAAGCAGGCAGGATTAAAAATCCTGGGCACATAAAAAATGTCCTAACCTGGCACTGAAAACCAAAATGAATACAATGTCTGTGCCAGTCTGACTGGGGGGGGGCATTCCAATGCTGGGAGGCCACCACCTAGAAGGCAGTGTCCTTTAAGGCTGCATTTTGCAGATGAAACTGAAGAGGGCCTCCTCTGAAGATCTAGATACAACTGGTCACAGATGAAAGAAGCCAGCAGTGACAGAGGAAGCACAAGTGATTTATGTTTCCTGTTTTCTTGTTCTTTTTGGACTTTGCATCAGAGGAAATGCATGAGTCCCTGCTTTTACTACAGCGTGGAAATAATCATCCACGCTTCTTCCACAGTTCTTCTGCAGCTTGTTTGAACATCTCAAAATTGTTCTTTCCCACACTTTCTCTAGGAAGACTGCTCCAGAAGTCTGATGTCCAACCTAAATTTATGAATGCTGTTTTATAGTCATGAGAAGATATTGTACAAATATATTGTCAGCTTTACCCTAAATAACTTCTTTTTCACACATGCAGACACCTACACACCAATATACACTCCCTGTCAGACTGTCTTCTGAATTTGCAGTGATTCCAATCTTTTCATCTACAGTGGTGCCTCGACTTACGAATTTAATCCATTCCGAAGGCACCTTCGTAGGTCAAAAAATTCGTAAGTCGAAAAGTGCCATTGGAAACGCGATTTCCCATAGGAATGCATTGGAAACGGAAAAATTGTAAGTCGAAGCAACCCCATCTAAAAATTCGCAAGTCGAAAAAACCCTATCTAAAACCGCCGCAGTTTCCGTTCGGATGCCGATAAATTCGTAAGCGTGCGGCCATTTGCCCCACTCATAAGTCGAAAAATTCGGTTGTCAAGTCATTCGTAATTTGAGGTACCACTGTACAGTGGTATCTCCAGTTAAGAACTTAATTCGTTCTGAAGATCCATTCTGTTCTTAATCTGACTTAACCCACTTTAGCTAATGGGCCTGCCGCTGCGCCGCCAACGCACGATTTCTGTTCTCATCCTGAAGCAAAGTTCTTAACCCGAGGTACTATTTCTGGGTTAGCAGAGTCTGTAACCTGAAGCATCTGTAACCTGAAGCGTCCGTAACCCGAGGTACCACTGTATACAAAAAGGCTAAATGCATGTCATGGTGTTTCTGGAAGATCTGACTGGACAGATCATAAAGCTCACTGAAATTTGTTTTGGGTTTTTTTATCTCATGGAAACAACTTTTGAAATTGATCTCATCCACATATAAGAGCATGCATGAGGTATAGGGTTCTTCCCAGAAATGCTATCAACAGCCCATTCTGAAGCCCATTCCATATGTACATGCTCACTGATTTACTTCAGATACAATACCATCTGTGCCAGGCATTATTTAGGAAAACATCGCCTCTCCTTTGTCTTATAAACTGGGAAAAGGGAAAACATTTTGATAGGCACTTACAAAATTACTTAAGTCTGTTGATTTCAAAAGGTCTCTATTGAGCATCACTTAGCTGGCTATTGGCACTAATCCTTAATGGTATTATCTGGGTTTCCCCTGCTATATATTTGTATGCTGCCTTCGTATCTCTGCAGGTTAAAGATGTCTAGAAGCATTTTCAGTCAGTCAGTGAGTCAAGAACTGGCTAAAATATTGTTATAACGGTAGCAATGAAATAGCAATGGGGGGAAATTGCTGGTACGTAGTGCCGGTTAGATACTTACACCAGCGTAATCTCATTCATACTGCTCTTTTATACAGATACTCAGACCCTGCACGGATATTTAGCATTACCACCCCCCTCCTGGTAAGCTGAAGAGCATTAATTTGAATTTCATAGTGGCAAGTCATGGCTAGTGAGGCCTTAGAAGAGACTGCAGACACATTTCCTTGAATGTAAAGGCAAAACAGATGGGAAATAACTCTAATGGGCAATTAACAAAACACAACCACCATTAATGTTTAATAAAACTGAGGGATACTAATCATGGCTGCCATAGCAACAATGCGCTAGGGGTGGCTTCCTTAATCATCGCCAACCATACAGTGTCTTTGGTTTTGTGGAAATATTTCTCATAAATAAAATAAGCAGAATTTGTAGCCAAGGGGTGTAGCAGTGCATGCTGGGAAGGGCCTGACAATGCCTCAGATGAACTCATTTTTTTTGTTGGCGGGGTGCCCTTCATTAGCTGTCTTTTCTGTGACCTGGAATGACCCTGAACATTGTGGCTGCATTATAGACAAAGGAAGTGTGTGTATGGCCTTCTCTGTAATTAAGCAAACTTTGAATATGCAAAGGATGCTGCAGCCCAATTCTCTTATTTATTTATTTTTTGCACCGGCACCATCGCATTTGGGAGGTTGAATTACTAGCTGCAGGAACCAAGAGCATTTTTGTGGCTTAGTAACAAAATTAATTTCTCTTGATACTCTTCCTGTGGCATTAGTTCCCATATTTAATCTGTTTTTGAAATAAATAAATAAATAAATAACCACAGTCGAATTCATTTCAGTGAACCATTTCTTAATAGCTGAAGCTTTTCCTCTGCTAAGCTCACCAATCCCCAATTTCCAAGAGGCTGTAATGAATTTGTCTCTGTGGGTATGTTTAGCCCTTGTTAAACAGGGATAGATAATGAGATCACAACAACGTGGGGGTCACCAAGATGATTAGATTAATGTTGGCAGGGTGGGTAATTTATGAAGCAATAAGTAAATGATACAAAAACTTCCCTGACAAGCCATTTGTCACCTTGTCATATGGAAAGTCTGTGAGAAGCAAACATGGGCTCTTTGAAAGGATAAGAAAAGAATATATTTCTCCTTGTGCCATAATAAATCTGATAGACAACGAATAATGTGCAGGGAGCAGGGTGGGTATATAGCATGGAAGGAACTAATGATCAGGATTCGAGCATTCCAGTTCTATACAGATATGTTTTCCAGTGTTCAGAGCTATAGTGCGTGTTTTGCCAGGTGTAAGGTCCCAGGTTGCATGCCTAATACCTCCAGTTAAAGGACTGCATGTTTTATGGTTAAAAAGGCAAACTGCTGTTAAAAGTTGACAGTACTCAGGCAGAACAAAGATCCTGTGTGAGTCAACACTATGTCACCATGAGTCATGGTGGCTGGAGTTTGTTCCTGGATTCTACACTTGTGTGGGTGCAATATACAGAAACACAGATAAACACACTACATTTCCTTGTTAAGAGAGCTTCTTTCCTCTCCTATTGTCCATAGGGCTGGTGGCACTCAAATGGTTCCCCCAGTATGCTCCAACCCGTCAACTCACCCGTTTCCCCCAGTCTTTAAATATTTACTTAGTTTTAAATGCATCACAACGTCTGATTTCCCTCACAATGAATTCAGTCTTACTTTTTAATATCAGTTCTGTGACTTGTGCTTTTCAATCTTCAGTCTTTGCCTATCCATGTGCCTCTTCAGGTTCTTGCTTACATGGCTGATCCCAAGATAATAATGGGGTTCATCTTTTATACAGAGATTTTATTAAGATGTTCTGGCAGCCTGATTAAATAATCCGGCAGTAGTGGCACAGTAGTGGATTGTTGCTTATTTTTTTTTTTTTAAAAAAAAGATTTGACCCTGTGGGGATTCATGGAGTGGAATCATACAGATGCTATTCAGGGAATGATGATAGCCTGAGAAAAGGTACAGGGGGAGGAAAGCCCTGATTTGCCTTCTCCCCGATATAGCAGATTATACTTTAAAAGAGAGATCTTCTGAATCTTCTGCCATTTTGTCTAGCTTCACCCTTACCACCTGATAAATCCCAGTGTGAGGTATGAAGCCATGGTTTCACACAATAGCCTCACCCAGGAAGAACACAAACCCTATTAACTATCAAAAGTTATATAGAAAAGTAAGAAGTAAGAAAAGTAATAACGGTAAGGAAATGTATTGTGAATACTGGCTAAAGCACGCTAAAAACAAGCCCGCTTAGATAGAATCATTCAGGACACAGTGGTACAGTTGGCTAATGTCACAGGGGGTGCGTTGCAGCTACTCTAGAGTAACGACTCTCCAGAAAGTTGCCTTTTCATGCTTTTATGGTGTGCAAACTATTTACAGTGCTGGAGCTGTACAATGTACATGTTCTCAGTTGGAGTCAGAACCTCGGAATGGCGATTCCCGCGTTCTTTTCCAACAAAGCAGTCTGGGAATCGCAAATATCCTCCCCCGTTTCTTTCAGCGCAATTCCGGAACTGGAGGGAGAGGTCTTCTTGCCGTGTTTTCCTTCCTCCTCCTTTCCCTCTCCCTTCCTTCCTCTCCCAAGCGGGGCAGTGGCTCTGCGACCCTGCCAGAGCCATGTCCTCTACTTCCTGCTTCCCCGCTGGAGTCTTCCCCCTCTCCGCTGCCGCTGGTACTCAGGGAAGAACTGGTTCTCAGGATGGGAGGGGGTTGTCTGTACCCCCTGTGCCTCACATCCAACTTATGGCATTCAGCACTTAAAAAGATGTGTGCTGTTATATAAAATCTACAGATAGCCGTTCAGGATTTCAGCTGAGTGTCACCACTTACTGTGAAATAGCCGTGCTTTACTCGCTTTTACAGGGTATCTGTGTAACATCATAATCACAACATACTCCTCTCATGTTTTCCATGTTCAACTTCCGTTGCCCCATTTGATTTTAAAACACACACACACACACAATGGAACAGTGGCACACTTTCCCCTGTGGTGCAAACATTCAGTAGCTTTCCTGGCTGGTTACGGCCTATTTCTCCCCCATCCCTGTTAAAGATTCCCCAAATATTGCATATTTCATTATGCTGGGGGAATGTCTATTCCCACAACAAAATTTCCAGAAGAACTGTCTGCTCATTGCATTATAAACGGATAATCTGAAAATGCCCCATATCATTTGACCCACTGGTAGAAGTTACCCAGGTGTCTGGTTAATGTGAGCCGGGTAAAGCCGTCACTCAGCCGCTCCGTCACATGGCAAATCCTCCCACCCGCATTTGAAACACTTCCATTTGGTCCTTTCAGGAATTTGGCAATCAGGCCGTTCTCCAGATAGTTCATCAAGTTGCTCCTTGTAGTGGACCTAGAGAGTACCAGTGAGACTTGTGAGGTATGTTGCAAGTAATTGATTTTGTCTTTCTCTTTGCACAGATGAATGATGTTCTGCTGTATACGTATCCCCAGAAGGATGGCAAGTATCGCCTGAAGAACACCTTGGCTGTGTCTGGCATGAGGGTAACGTTAACACCCTCTCTTTTGTTTAGCACTGCATTTTCATCCAGCTGGAGCCTTTTAGTTCTCTTTGGCTGGAAGGAAGGAGAGGCATTTTATCTTCAAGTTATCTTTGTTTGCTACAGGAGCTGAAATGAGAAAAGTATTTAAAGCGCAGGAATTTAGAACAAGTTCAACAGCAGTGGGCCAGGATGTTAATAAAGTCCTAATGAGGCAGTTTGCAAAGAGGCTGGTCCTGAATAATGTAAATCAAAATTGATTTACTATCTAGTCAGGATTCCCTTTGATTCTCTTTGCAGCTACTGAGAGTTGCTTTAGCTAGGGGTTAATGTAGGAGCACTAACAAGAAGCCCTCCTCCACATCAACAAGTAATGAAGCAATGTGCTGTTGGATGTGGCAGTGTAAGAAAAGTTTTGAATCAATTTAAATTAATATGTTTATGAAGAAAGTGAAAATTATTCATTGCACCTGTGCCTCCCCCCTTTTTTTTCTTTAAGACATTGGTGAGGGGGCAGAGTATTTGCCTGGTTTGTGAAGTATTCAGAACATTTAAAATTTAAACAACAGGGAAAGTCCTGTGATATCGGTTTAGCTTAATTTCTCCACACTGCCTAGAACAGGCATCTCCAAACTTAGGCCCTCCAGATGTTTTGGACTACAGTTCTCATCATCCCTGACCACTGGTCCTCTAAGCTAGGGATCATGGGAGCTGTAGGCCAAAACATCTGGAGGGCTGCAGTTTGGGGATGCCTGGCCTAGAAAGCTGCTGTCCGAAGCCTTGCTGAATGGATCCAAACCTTCAAATGCCTATTATTCTTTTTCATCCTTTAAGAACAGGCATCCCCAAACTGCAGCCCTCCAGATGTTTTGGCCTACAACTCCCATGATCCCTAGCTAACAGGACCAGTGGTCGGGGAAGATGGGAATTGTAGTCCAAAACATCTGGAGGGCCGAAGTTTGGGGATGCCTGCTTAAGAACATTCCCTTTTCCACCATCTCAGTTCCAGAGAGTGGGATCCAGTGGACCAGGTGGTCTTGACCTGGCATTGTAGCCAACTAAGTTCTACTCTACCTAATTAAATTAAAACACCTTAGCAATGTCTGCTGGTTTCAATAAGTGTGACTAAAAGAGAATTCAATCCTTTGTTTCTCAGCTTCGGTTTCCCATTCATAACATGGGAATAAATAAATTCATAACATGCTGGCGTGCTCTTTGGAGGCTCCATCTGCTGCCTCCCCAGTAGCCCCCTACCCCAATTTTGCCTCTACAGAGGCCTCTTCGTGAATATGAAGCACTGCTGGTCTCCTCCCACACTTGTAGATCTTTATTCCCTCCCCCTCCCTTGTTCCTGATGTAGACCTTCACTCGCAAAGCCATTTTGAGGTTTGCCTCAGGTGCCAAAATGTATTGGTGTGGCCCTGCAGCTGCCTGAGGTGATGCGTTGCTCCCAACAGGGTACAAAGGCGTCCACTCATTCGACTGGCCTTCCTCCTGTGTTTATTTGGTGTTATGTCTGGAGTTGGGATCCTTGAATAATAGGCAGGGAGGGTTTTATAATGTAGCCGTTGGAGCCGTTGGATTGGCCGTTGGAGCTGTCCAATCTGGCTCCAGAAGGGAAGTTAGAACTAGCCTATCAGGTGTGACCTTGGGTATGAACAAAGGATATATAGCCTGGGTCTGGGAGGGGCCAGCCAGGCGACACACCCAATGACTGACTCTTTTTACCAGTTACAGGTAGGTAGCCGTGTTGCTCTGATGTAGTCGAAACAAAATAAAAAATTTCCTTCCAGTAGCACCTTAGAGACTAACTAAGTTTGTCATGGTGTGTTATGGTCCATGGGGTCATGAAGAGTCAGACACGACTAAACGACTAAACAACAACAACAACACTGTGTATCTGAAGAAGTGTGCATGCACACGAAAGCTCATACAATGACAAACTTAATTGGTCTCTAAGGTGCTACTGGAAGGAATTTTTTTATTTTGTTTTTACCAACACACTGAAATAAACTCCATGAAACCAATGGCTGTTCTCTGAGTATATTTCACTTGGCATGCCTCCTTGGAAAATCCATCACTTAGTTTTATATTATGTGAACACCTAAGAAAGCCTGTCTGTGTTGATGGGCACTTTGAGACCTTCTTGGGAACCAGAGGCCACCACTTTGCCCCAGCTTTATGACAATAGGAATTTAAGTGTCTGCATGCTCTGGGCACGGATGGTTTTTAACAGATTTCCTTCCTACCTACCTACCTACAGACAAATGTCCTTTGTTTTTAGGTTAGCCGTCCAGTGACAGAAAAGGCACAAAATGTCCTGAAGATTGAATATGCTGAAAATTGCTTAACTCTATCAGCAAGGTAGGCAATATAGCACTATTCGTTTTTCTGGGGGGGAAATTGACTCCCTAGACGAGTGCAACTGCATCCCAAGACTTAGCTGGCATCTCACTATATTTAAACTCCATTCATATCCATGGTGTCCTAGTGGATAATGGGCAAGTGTTCAACTATAAAGAAGGCATTCATTTTGAACGTATAGCTCAGAAGACATAACTGTCCCAGCACTTATAATGAGCCGAAGGCTTTAGCTCAGCACTTCAGAAGATCTTAGACAGAGAGCGGAGAGCAGAAAATCTATTTCTAATAGACTCGTGGTCTGTCTCTTGATCTTTCGTAACTTCCCTGCTGTCACGCTTTGCCTCTTTCGCTTCTTATAACTTCACTTGTCATGTCCCTGAGGTAACTGGTGGGCTAATAAAAAGTCATAATTACCTAATTCTGCCTGGTGGGTTTTAGGGCATTTTATAGCGCTTAAATGAAAGAGGAAAGATGATTTTTTTATTTAAAAAAATACTGACAATGTAATGGAGGTCTCTGTTTACAAGGAACCTTCCTAATGAATTAACAACTATTAAAACCAAAAAGTGCATTGAGATCACAGGATTGCCGGCAGTACAAATGGAAACTTGCTGCTATTACTGCATCTGGACTTGGTGAAGAAAAGTTTAGGTCTTAGAAAAAGCTACATTCATAAGGTTTTGCCTGTATACCCTATCCACTAGCTCCCTTTACCTCAGTTGGCAAAGAATCATAGAGTAGGAAGAGACCACAAGGGCCATCCAGTCCAACCCCCTGCCAAGCAGGAAACACCATCAAAGCATTCCTGACAGATGGCTGTCAATCCTCTGCTTAAAGACATTAAAGAGCAGCAGTTCAGATAGGAATCAGAAGAGCACATGTTTAGAACCACACTCAAAAGTGATTTTTCCTACCTTTGAGCTGTTCATTCTCATGATGTAGGAATGAATAAGATGGATGAGTTGCAATTAAGCACTGTGAGAAGGAAATGGCAAAAGATTAGAATTGTATCAATGCATGGGTCTTAGGGACCCATTAGAAGCAACTTTTAAGAAATCAGATGACCCCTGAAGTCTGCCATAGGCACAGATCAAGACCACGGGGGGGGGGGGGGACATCTGTAGGCAGAGCTAGCAGTATATCTGGCCTTGAGATCACTCTCATCTTTGTTGTGTAGCTGGCTGGAGTTAGCTCTTATGCAGACTGCAAATGAGATTCTTTGTGCTTTATCTGTCTGTCAGACACACAAGCCCAACCAGGCAGTGCCCCTGTAACAACGCAACTTTAGATAGTCTTGTAGGAGGCTATTCAGCAAAATTATCTTTAGGCTGCTGTGAAACCCTGCTTAGCACTGAGATTTGCAGGGTCTTCCTCGTGGCTAGTTCCCGTGCTGCACTGATGTTCCTTGCTGCCTGCCACAGTGCAGTAGCAACCAGGGTCCACGTTTCCGCTGTTCTTAAACCAGGAATTGGCAAAATGTAAATCAAGATCAACTGCTGGATCTCTGGGTAATTTGAAGTGAATAGGCAAGGATTTCTGGCTCCCAAACTGTTCAGCAAGACCACAGCAGTATGAATCCCCCTCCCCAATTATACTGTTGAAATTGGGGGTAGGGGTGAAGAGGTAACCAGGAGTTATTTTTGTGTGTGAAAGGACTGTAAGCTTAGTTCAGTTCTGGTTCTCGAAAAACAAATTCCTGGGCTGAGAATTACAGTACTGAATTCTAAGTGTATCTCTTTTGCACTTGGTGGAAGAGGGTTCTGCTAAAAAAAACAAATATTGTGGTTTGCTCATCACTTGATAGGCACAGTTAAAAACAAACCAGCTTTCACAATGAGGGCTCAGGAGGCCACAACAATATGATGGTGGTGGTGGTGGTGGTGGTGATGATAACAATACATTTATTTGTACCTCGCCTATTTTCTGATGGGACTCAAGGTGACTTACAGATCAGAAGCAAGATACCTTGGGTGGTACTTCTGGTAGTTTTGGCTTCTGCATCCAGAGCTGTATGCCCTTCTTCGTCCCCAGCAAGCTACTTACACAGAAAAGATCAGTGCTAATGAACAAAACCTCAGCCAAGTATTCTCTCCTCACTTAAGCAATATATCAGTCCAGAAGCAGTTTAATGGAGCAGAAAGCAGATGGAAAGTGTCTGTGGAAGATCAGGCTTTTGTTGGCATATAATCCCTGATCAGATGTTCTGGCTAACTTTGCTGTAGTGCACGCTGTTGGTTTGTGGGCTCGTTCTTCCCTCTTTGTCAAAGATGCTTTGAACTTTGTGGCAGGTGATTCTATGCTGCGGTTTGTCTATGCATATATCTGAGGGTTGCCCCATATTTCGTGCTGAGCATATCTGGCGCACATGCATCAAAACCACCCTGTGAAGGGTGGCATATGAATTTAATAAATAACAACAATAAGAATAATAAAAAAGTGAGGAGTATGACAGTAGTTGTAAGACGTTCATCTTGCAGCAAGTAAATGTTTTTTTTTACAGACAGACACAGGCATCTTATCCAATTGACACCCCTGGCTAACAATATGCAATAATGACAGCTAAAGACCCATCCACATTGCTGCTTTCACCTGCAATTCTTTTCAAATCCTCTTTCATTTACTCCCTGTCATAAATGAACACAGTGATTGTGGGCCAGTCTTCTGTTAGTGCAAGGACTTTTGCTAGTGCAGCAGGGCTTTCCTGTCCCTATCTCCTGTGCCCCCCTAATTGGCTTAGGAGATTGAGAGAAACTTCAGTACCGCATGTGGGGAGGGATCATTCCATCAGACAAGCATTGCTTGCCTGACAGAGCAATCTTCTTAGTGCTACACTGAATTCCTCCCATTATTTCCAAAATGCACGTATATATCCAGAGATTTCAGCTAGTCTTGATTTAACATTTCAGATGGGTTGGGGGGGGGGGTCTTGTGCCTTTATCAGCTGGATGAAGCTCTCCCTAGCATTCAGACACGGTACTGGGGCAGAGGGTAATCTACCCATTAAATTTTTGTTTGTTAATAAAGGCACAAAAGTCCTGCTGGAAAAAAAGTTACAAACCGGAAAAAGCTTTCTGACAGTAAGAGCTGTTCTGCAGTGGAACAGACTTCTACAAGAGGTGGTGTGGTGGACTCTTCTTCCTTGGAGGTTTTTAAGCAGAGGTTGGATGGCCATCTCTCTTGGATGTTTTAGCTGAGATTCCTGCATCGTAGGGGGGTTGGACTAGATGGCCCTTGGACCCCTTCCAACTCTCAGATTGGCGATGCAAAAGTCAGAGGTCTTTAATGGATGGAAGCCATCTTGCAAATAAGGACTTGGGTGCAGGAATCACATGGAGGGTAAATAAGGCTGGGAGGCATGGAGGCAAGGTGACGCAAGGTATCTCATCTCATTATGCCTCTGTCCTGGGCCGCCTTCTCACCAGCAGGGTAATTGAGTTTTATAGCAGCTGATGTTTTTCACAGTTAAGTGCTCATGGGGGTGTGGGGATTCAGCCTCAGTCAAGCACCATTGATCAGCTTCTGGTTTTCTTCCACAAAAGATAAACTAGTCTCAGATGTCTTTGCCTGATACCGCACACAAGAGCACAGGCTGGAGAGATAACAGGGGCAATGCTGCAGGCCCAGATCTGATGCTAGTGGTGATTTTATACAGAAACTAAAGAGCAGGTCACATTAAGATGTTGTTGCTGCTGCTGCTGTTAATTTCTATTTATTGTCTATGCCCACCACAAATTTCCAGGGTTGGTTACAGCAATTTAAAACACAGCATTAAAACCAGTGTAAAATGGAATACAGTCACAGTGGGTCCTAAAATACATGTATCTCAAGGGTCAATTCTTTGTAAAGGTCAGAGGGCTCAGAACTGCACACTCACTGAGGAGCAAAGTCACCAGCATCCTACATGCTTTTGATACAAAATTCCCTTGGTCTAAATTTGGAGTTTTTTTTTTTTTTGCAAAGGGGAACTTAATTTAACTTCTTGTAATAACCATTGGTCTCATTCCCTGCCAGTGGTTACACCAACCAAACTGCAACGTTAGTATCGTGCAACCCAGCAGTACTTTATAAAATCTAGGACTTCTGACTGAAATGCAGAACTCTTCAAATGGCATTTCACACGAGACTAGAAAGAAGCGGGAATGCAGCGCAGGAGGGATTAGGCGATCAACCCTTTATAGATGCTCTTCAGCTTGACACCTTGGCTCTCCTTTAACCCTCGCCCACTCTTAACTCTCTTAAGGCTGCTCAGCCTACAAGCTGTAATTTCTGCTTCAGGCACTTGCTGTCTCTCAACTTCAAGACAGAGGGAGATTTGTAGCACCAGCAAGACAAAACTTCCAATGGAGCAGGGTTTTGTGACCACTGAGTCATTTTCTCACAACTAGATGAGAGGGCAGGAAATTCATAATTAGATCGTCCATGTTTTGGGGGGGGGAAAGCAAATGCAGTTTTGCTGGGAAGGGGATTCAGCTCTGATCCATGGCACTGGAGGAGAGGGGTCCTTAGGGCTCATCCAGGAAAAACCCCGGTTTAGCACTGAATTGGAACCAACAGCAATCAAGTTTCCGCAGTTTGTCATTTGTTCCAATTTAGCACCAAAGAGCAGGTTTTCTGGGGGAAAGCAGCGGGACAAAGGCAAAGCCACTTGGGTCCAAAACTGCTCAGACCTGTGCTTTCTAGGCATGGGACAAGCAGAAGTGCGGACAAGCCCTGACTTGCACATATTTTTTGTGCTCTAAATCTATTTCTTCACACACTACCTGCCTTCAGCTGCTATTTGCCCTATGGGGCAAATACAGATACCCATATGCCAGTTGCAGAGGGCCAATTCCTACTGAAGTCCTGGCAAAGCAGGTGGAATAGTTTTAACTGCCTAAGAATTGCTCTCTGGAAGCTTTTCATAGTGCAACAGTGACCTCTAATGATCAGCCTGCAGAAGTATGAGTTTACTGCTCTTGCATGCAAGTTTTGGAGTTGTCATTTTTTGCAGCCTTGACATGTCGTTGGTATCAGAAATGTATTTTTCCCAAGGGAAATCCAGCAAGTATTTTTGTAAAACAAAAATGTGTTTTCTACGACTCATTTGTTGTTGTTGTTTTTTAATTGATTTGTATGTGACATAACCCATTGCAAATTAAGACTCTTTTCGAAGCACCCCAAATCAATGCAGATTTCCTCTGCTGAAGGGCACATGGACAGACTGTCATGAATGGGAGGGCTTTGCATGACCTCCATGGACAGCCAGAAGAAGAGCAAGGGAAAGGAATCTTAAGGACAACATTGTGCCGTCAAGAAACAGGATGCCTAACTCTGACCGAGTTGCTTGCATTTCTCTCCACAGCTCATGCTCTGAAAGGGACGAGTGGTACAGCTGCATCAGTAGATGTATCCCGGATGACTACAGAGTTCACACTGCAGCTGCCTTTCACAACAGTGTTGAAGTAAGAGCAGGTTCCAGTGGCTTGTCTGACCTATTTGAGTAGGTTTAAGAAAACCCTCCATGAGCTAGGGACTTCCCTTGCATGTGAAGAAAGGCTCCAGCGGATTGAGCGGACAAGACCAATAGTGGGTCCAATGGTCAAGAAGGAAGTTTTCTGCACGTACTGTAGAGAGAAGTGAGAGGCAGATGGGGCTTGTCAACCTGGGAAGGTAGCCCACCTAGGACAAGGAAAACTCTGGTGCTAAACCTTGCGGGTTATATTTGGGAGAGTAAACCCTACACAAATCTGGAGTGGAGTACCTAAGAGGGTTGGATGGTGCCTTGTATGCCTCCTTCTGGCAACTCCTGCAGCCCAGCTGGTGACAAACATATTGCTCTGCTTTCCTTTGCATGATATCAGTGTCGTCTGGCCAACGCAGGACCTCCATTCACACTGCCCAGGCTTGTGCCCTGGGGAGGTCACTTTGGTGCTGCTAATGCAGCGGTTTTACTTCACCCCTCCATTGTCTCTTGAGATAGAGGGATGCCAATGACAAGGAAAAGAGTCCCCTATGGCCAGGCATTTGGATTATTTTCATGTAAATTGCCCTGCCAAGGCTAGACAGCAAAGGTCACCAAAGCATGTGTGTTTAATATTCATCCATCATGCGGTTGCTCCTGGAATTTTAACATTCTTTCCAGTTTTATTGTTGTGCAATGAGATACAGAGGGGACTCCAGGTATCTTGCTGTAATGAGGCTAGCATTAGTTGGTGTTTTATTTTTTGCAGAGCACTATTATGTGGTAGTCCAGGATTCACAGACTAATGTGTGATTTGGTGGGTGAGTGGTCCTGCTGAGGCTGCACTAGAGGGCCTTTTGATTATTTCCAACCCTAGTTCTCTGTGCTTGAATGTGTTTTGTTTTAACTTAATTTAAATATTTATAACATGCAAGGGCAACAGACACTGAAATAATATTAAGCCAAAAATCACATAAAACAAGAAAGAGAACAAAACAACAATGCAAGATTCTCTGTAACTTGTAAAGTTGGCTTGAAAGATGTTTTGCAAGAACATAAAAAATAAATTCCAGTGCAATTCTATATTACTTCCCACTTAACTATCCCCCTTTCCAGATGAATCTCCCTGTATGCGCACCCTTGTACAAACTGAAAGCAAACTAGCATCTTGGGAACATTTTTTCTTTTAAAAAAAATCCTCTCGTTTTTTTAAAGAACAGATAAAGATTTGGAATAAGAACCAATGCATTCAATAAAAATCCAGGCTGAACACTAGATTTGGGGTTGTTAATGAAATTAATCCATATACAATTTGTAAGATGTCCTAAAACATCCTAAAGTGACAGTTTAGGACTGCTTCACATACAATTTCCTACCTAGAAGTTGTGTGCATGTAGACACTACTGTGTGCTGCATTCACCTCTTCATTTGCACATATAGCAAAATGGACATGCATTCACTCATAATAAACAATAGTGTGTATCTGGCCTAAGTGTAGCTTTACAACATATGCATTATTTTCTTTTAGGCGATCATAAAAAGTAACTTGTCTGGGTTTGAGCAATAATATGCCTCTCCGTTCAATTAAATCCTGTGGTAGTCGCCTGCTGTGAGCAGTTCTAGAGACTTCGTCTGGATTCTTAGGGTGAATCCAGAGGCAGCTCCCTACATGCAGCCATTTCATGCTTCATTTGGAAGCATGGGAAATATTATAGGGTGGCAGACTTTGGCCTCTTCTGACAATGGTGTCAGAAAAGAGGAAGTGACTCAAAGATGGTGCTGCACTTGCATGTTCCATTTGCCGGAGAAAAATATTTCCAAGACATCTCTGTCTGTATCTATTGCACATCTATCGCATCACTGTCTGAATCTACTGTTCTTTGAGACAGCATCATCCCAAATGCAACCACTCTTTAGAAGTCTGCACATAATGCACATGCAAAGCACTGCCTTGGAGGCACTGCCTACCCCCTCTACTGCCATTGCGAGAGAGATCAGGAAGCAGGACCCACCAGATCAGGTTTTTGTGGGTTGCGCATTTCATGCTGAATGGTGAAAAGACTGGGGCTAGCACTGAATCCCAATGCACATATCCGCCAGTGAGTATTTCAGGTGAAGCACAGCCTGTTCTACGTGGCAGAGCTAAGAATAAAGCCAGTGCATTTCTGCATTATATTTTCAGCTTCGGGAAAGGCTGGGAATGTCCTTGGGTGAGAGACCTCCAACCTTGGTACCTGTGTCTCACGTAATGATGTGCATGAACTGCGGTTGTGACTTCAAGCTCACGCTGAGACGTCATCATTGCCATGCATGTGGGAAGGTAATTCATGTTAAACCTGGGTGTTTTCACATATCTTAGCAACTAAGAGCGCTGTGCTCAAAATTTCTTCATTGCACCAAGAATTTTTCTAGCAGCTTATGACACATAGGACTTCATAACAGCATTGCCCTGTGCATGAACACAGCTGGGACTGTAGTCAAGCACAGATCAGTTTTACAGTGCTTCCAGAAGGCCTGTGGAGGCTGATCCCTGACATGGTGCTGCTGCTGCTGTTACTCATTTCAGAAGATGATGGGCAGGATGTAGCTTTATTATAAAGAACGATGAGGACAATGGCCACACATAAGTGGAAGATGACAATGTGGTTATATCCAGGAAATAGAATTAAAGAGACTTGTTTCATTACATGAGTCATCTCAACCTCTCTATCCTGTCCTCTGCTAAATGCACCTGGTTCCCACTTTAGGGCATATTGCATTGAGTGTTGGGTGAATATGCAGTGGTGGCAGTGATGAGATTGGATGGTCCTGGACTGGATTAGCTTTTAAGTCTCTTTTGGTTGTTTTCTATTCATGTCTCACTGGTCCACAGAATGTATACATACCATATCTTCTGTTCTTGTAGATTATATGCAGAAATTGCTCAAGAAATAAGTATCCTTTGAAGTACCTCAAAGATCGGCTTGCAAAAGTCTGTGATGGCTGCTACACTGAACTGAGGAGGAGAGGTGAGTCCTCTGTCCCTCCTCACATACCAAAAGCAAAAGGCTTCTTGGAGCGCAGCACTTTTTGATTATACTTTCCTGTGGCCATTTTGCCCCCATGACAGAGAACTAATTTTGTGTTCATCGAGCAAGATTGTGATTCAGGCAGCAGGCATGAGCTGGTTACTGCACCAGTTCTCTTTGGAGCAATTAGCTATACCCTGCCACTCCTGGAGGGAAAAATTATGCTGTGTTTTATGTAGGGTCAGTCAGTACACGAAGATCACATTTGTTCCCAGATAATAATATCCTAGAAGCTTTGACTGTGTGAAAATGGCCTTAATTACTGTGGGGTGTTTTTATGCATTGTTGCTACATCCTAGTCAGACCAATGGACTGTTGTGTAAAGAGTTTAGAGATCCGGTTTGGTGGTGTAGGTTGAGTGTTTGACTTGAACTGAGAAGCCCAAGCTCAGCTAGACTCCATCTTGCAATCTTGCCTAACAGGGTCATTCGGAAGGTGAAATAAGGAAATCTGTGCATGCTGTCCTAAGCACTCTGGAGAAAGGGTGGGAAACAATTGCAAGAAATAATAATGAAGTGCTTTGAGACTTGATCCGTTACTTGAATACAGAATAGGGTCGGCCTACATAGCAAATAATTCTTTCCCCTTCTTCCTATATCTATTATTGCAGAGCGACCACTAAGTGTGAGCTTCCCTACAAGTTCATCCAGGTTTTCAGGCAGTGCCTTCTCTTCTGTCTTCCACAATATCCACTACTCATCCTTCAAAAGACAAAAGAAAATCCCTTCAGCTCTTTTGGAGGTAGGATCAAGGATGCCTGCAAAAAGGCAAGGAAACTAAAAGACAGGAATGCTCATGTTCTTTGATCAGTATTTGTAATTTTCTGCATTGCAGAAATAGCCTGCTATGCACATCACTTGTATCACTGTGAGCTTCTACTGGGATATGCTGTTGTACCAAGGGATATTCTTTAGTCCAGGCATCCCCAAACTGCAGCCCTCCAGATGTTCTGGCCTACAACTCCCATGATCCCTAGCTAACAGGACCAGTGGTCAGGGATGATGGGGACTGTAGTCCAAAACATCTGGAGGGCTGAAGTTTGGGAATGCCTGCTTTAGTCCCTTTCTAACACTAGAATGGAAACATGTAAAAAGTGGGGGGGGATTCTCATGTTTCCATCTGAAAATAACAATTAAAAGCATTTTTAAACAGACTTTACATACGCACAAACACCCAATATGGAACCATATTTTATTTTTCACTTCCTTGTCAACACGCTTTCTTGTCAAATTGATCACAACTGAGATGTATAAAAAAGAGGGCAGCATGAACAGATTGAAATGTCACAGGTTGCAACTTAGTATTGTCCCAAGTTACCTTGCCATGATCTTCTAGGGACAAAATTTTGTCCATTTTGAAACCAAAGCTGGTATCAAAACAATACTGCATTTTATTAGTAGTTATACCCAACAATCCCAGAGGGTGAAGCAGAAGCAAGACCCAGCTAGCCCAGATAAAGGGTTTCTCAGTTGAAACAGTTTCTCACTGTTAGTTTCTCACAGTCAAAAGAATATATGGACTCTGCAGTGGACTTTAGTGTCATTAGCTGCCTTGGGTATTTCTTATTTTTGTGAAATGAGATATATAAATGTAACAAATAAATATGTGTTAGCCTTACTTACTAGATTCACACTGCTAAACTTATCTGATTGCAATAAAAGCAAATAAAATTCAGATATATGGACATATTTCCCTTTAATTCAGTTGGAAGCCTTTTAAAGTCAAATAAGCACAGCAGTGTAGCTTTAAGGAATTGAAAACACATTTCAATGCACAAACATCAATAAAAATAAACTAAGTAGTCCATTTTCAGATGCAGCATTAAACTAGGGTTTACTGTTAGTGAATGAGCTTGCCCTACCTCATCTGGTGCAGTTGTGGGATCAGAAGCATCTGCTTCTGGTTTTAAACTAACCACAGCTCCATTATATTCAAACTCATGGGAACTGTGGTTAGTTCAAACTGTGGCTTTATCACCCTTGCTTGTTCACTTACCAGGGTTTAAGCTAACCACAGTGAGCTGTGGTTTAAAAATGGGAATCAGGTGGTTCTGACCTCATTGTGGCTGCAACAGAAGAGGAGAGGGGTGACAAAAGTGCACTAGGTTAAGGCTTGTGAACCCCTGCAATGCTAATAAAGACCAAACCACCCCTTCCCAACAAAGGACTGCAGTACAGTGACAAAATACATGTGAACTACAGCCTCTGTATGCACTTGGAAAAATATCCAAGGTGAAGCATTATCAATGTCATATGCTGTATTGCTTATTGTGGGGCTTCCTGCCAGAAATAGGAACTATCAGGTCAAGAGACACTAGCATTCAAGAGATGCCACTGTGAATATTACTAGGATAATTCACAAGAATGGTCATATACTCCAGTTTCATATCTTCCAACTACATGAGTGCCACAGCATGTTGTGTTTCAAATTATTAGTAGCTAGAACTCTCCTAATCAAGCAGCGTCGACATTACTTTCCATCTCACTGAAAAATGCTGTTTTGCCAAGTAAACATCACACTGTGCTTTTTAGTGTTCTGGACAACCACAGCCCGATCATATGCATGGTTATTCAGAACTGCTGTGCCTTATCCGGGTACACATAATCTAGCAGTATAAATGGGCAGCATGACCAAATATTTTGGAGCACACACATAGATTATGCAAAGGGTCCACTTGGTTGCAAAGCGGTATGCTTTTAATATTCTTGCTACCATCATGGATGCTTGTTTAAGAGGTATGTACATATCAGAATGGGAAACTATTTAAATCAGAGGAGGGGCAAATTCTTGGTCCTTCAAATTAATCTGTTCCTTTCCAAGGCATTTGTTGTCATAAATGGTTTGGTTCTTGCCCATTTACAGGTGGCAGCTTCAGGAGAGGGCTCTTCTATCAGTGGCTATCTCAGCAGATGTAAGAAGGGGAAGAGGCACTGGAAAAAGCTGTGGTTTGTCATCAAAGGGAAAGTGCTCTACACCTACACAGCGAGTGAGGTAAGGTCTGCTGTCATCCAAGATCATTCTTAGGCTATCTATTGTGTACTGCACATTACATGCACAGAACTGGAAAGTGTATCTGGCACTGTTAACTCGTTGTCCCCCACCAGCATAAAATGGTTATTTTAAACCTGTAAGACACTTCAGGATTGTTAAAATGTGCCACTGAACTTCGCTATGATCGTCAAGTGGGACATTTCCAAAGATGGTTATCTGGAACCCAGCTTTGTTTATATTTTGCTGAGGCCCCAGGGCATACTCACATACAATGAAACGGGCGTACTCTTTCTCAGAGCTCAGGTCTCTGTGTGTAGCACTCCCTCCCTCTAAAGCCCATCTCCCCTTCTACACTGATTTCAGGATAAAGTCGCTACAGAGAGTTTGCCTTTGCTGGGTTTCACAATTGCCCCAGAAAAGGAAGGCGGAAATGTGAATGCAGTTTTCCATCTTTACCACAAGCAAACTCTGTTTTATAGCTTCCGAGCAGAGGATAACAATTCAGCACAGAGGTACTGAGTGTTTGATCTGCCCACGATAACATACTAACCTGTGGGGGGAAACACTGTTTGCAATGCTTCTAGCTCTTCTAATGTGCTCTCACTTTCTTTTCAAAGCTCTTTGAATGCTGCTAAATGAACACAACTGCTTTTGCATCAGCTTTACATAGTGCAATCTGTTAACACAAACAGTCCAGCAAGCATTAACCCAGCAACAGAATTGGCTTGGCCATGGCAAAGGGTCTGAGATGGTTTGGGTTGATCAGATGCAGATAGGGAAGTTCTGTGAAGGCAAATGAATTTCTGGTGTAATAATTGGGAGTTGCTCAGCCTAAGCATACCATGTTACTTGGGGCCAATGAGTATTATGTCTTGGTCTTACAATGCTGCTGTAATTGCTGTAATTGAACATACGTGGGAATACATATTATGTTAGGGTAGGTTTGTTTCCCACCAAACCATGAATGCTTGTAATTTACAGTGCAGACCTATGCATGTTTGTTAGCAGGCAAGTCCAATGGTGCTTTCTCCAGCTTACATTTGCCTGTAATTGTAGCTAGTCATAGGTTGGTATGGAAGCTATGCACTTATGCAAACACAAGTGAATGTTTATACAAATAAGGGATAGTGTGAATCCTATGGTGGAAAATGCATCAGGCGACGCATTCTAGTATTTTCCAAATTTCACCTGTGTGGCATATTATGTTTTTAATAATAATAATAATAATGTTGGAGCAATGGAACATACAAGCAGGTGGTTTACGGCACAATCCTACAAATATCTACTTGGACGTAAGGACCTCTGAATTCAAGGTGTGTAGAAGATTGCAAATCTGAAACCTATTTGTATCTACAGCTGTCCATACATTATAGCAACCATCTTCCATGCAGACAGGGAAGTGGGGAAGGTATCTGGCATCCTAGCTATAGTACAGGTGATGAAAAGCCTGTGTTGCAAACTGAACAATGTTCCTACAACCCCAAAAATCAAGTCTAGGCTATGCATCGTTCTGCGTATGCATTTTAACCTTTGCATGAGCTTTTGAACAGAGACATACAATAAGATAATTATGATTCTACTTTTTTTTCTTAGATGGATTGAAGCCATGGAGGAAGCATCTGTATTATAGCAGTTATCAACCAAGTGGACTTTGAATGAACACATTTATATTTGCAACAGCACTCTTCTGTTGGAAGAAACTGTATATATCCCCATGTGGCTAAACACACAGGAGAGAACTTGTATAAGACTATTTTGTTCCTTCCTCAAGCTTATTTCCTTACAGGTGGAAACCTTTAAAACAAGGAATATTTATGGTCCTTTTTTCTATCTCTGCAAGTTCAAGTTCATCCTTTGCTGTACTCCGCTCCCATATAATACAGTTGCATATTTTCAAGATTTAGAATAAATGTATGCATTATTTCTAAAAGATACGCTTAGTCACTCATAGCAACTGGTTCAGTCCTATTTACGCGAGTATCATCAACTTGTTTCTGTGTCAGCCATGAAACTGAAGTATGGTGTCCTAAATTTTCTTCAGATTACAGCTTCTTATCTAAAGAACTCTGGACTGACATACCACTAATCCATTTACAGTGCCTGGGTGAAACTGTGTCATGCTTATTGGAATTCCTGCCAAAGAAAGTGTGCATAAACCACACAATGGTAAACCATTTCAATGGTAAGGAACAAAAAGGTTAATTCAACCTGGCATTTACATAGATGGTGGGAAGTCTTCTTTCTTACCTGTTTCATCAGTCCTCTGCAAGTCCCAACCCAATTCTACTGAAGAATACATCCATCTCCACTCCAGAGGATGTTAATTCATTGTAAACCTTCACATAAGGTTGTCTGAAACTGATTGTATCTAGAATTATTAAACTGTTTTAATCGCCGAGGGCATTGGATTTTAAGTAGTAATAAGATTCATAATCCAAATCTAGTGTCAGCAGCACTGAACTCCAAAGGCAGAAAAAAACATTTTACTGTATTGGTGGCAAGACAAGGAAAGCTGGGGGGAAATACTCCATTCAGTTTACACCAGCTCTATACAGGCACTCAGGCTGCACCCACACCATACAATGAAAGCACTCTTGCACCACTTTGATGGCTGTGGCTTCCCCCCAAGGATCCTGGGAAGTGTAGTTTGAGCATTGGGAATTGTGGCTTAGTGAAGGGTCTCATAACAACCCTTTGCCCGTAGTTGCCAGGTTTCTTTGGGGGAAGCCATGAATATTACAGTGGTGCAGGAGTACTTTAAACATATGAGAGTCAGAGTGGCAATCTCTTACATCCCCATCTTCGATGCATGAAGGTCTTAAGGCACAAACCTGTTGTATGTGCATAGGCTCCTTGGCCAAGTTAGAACCCTGATCACGTAAACATCTAGAAACCTACAAGTCTAAGGCAGGCACCCTGCTTAAGACCTTTCCTGCAATGTGTAAGGTGGGAGAAAGCAGCAAGCACAAGAACAGGGCCAACTGCTGTTCATATGATGGCAACCATGTGCTTCTGAGTGCCTTTGGGGGGCTATTGCTTCATCCAAGGAAATATACGCAACTACACTCTTTAACTATGCCATTCACTTCAAGAATGGTGGCTGGTATTCCACTGTATTCTGCCAACAGAGCAAATGTAAGCATACTGTGGCCATTGCCACAAATGCTTCCTTGTCTAGCAAAAGAATTACAAAGATGTGCAGCAGCCATTACACCTCACAGTGTATCTCCAGTGGGTGCACATACTCATACTGCTCCATGGGTTTGCAAGCTACCTTGAATCAGGCTCTGACAAGTATTTAAATAGCCAACGTGGTATAATGGTTACCATATTGCACTAGGACCAGGATTCAAAATCCCACTCAGGCATGATGCTCACCAGGTCACTCTTTCTCAGCCTTACCTACCTCACAGGGTTGTTGTGAGGATAAAACCGGGGGATGGGGGGAGAGAAGCATATATGCCACTTTCAGCTCCCTGGAGGAAAAGAGGTGTATAAACATAACAAGAAATTAAGTAAATGAAAATGTAGGTGGATTTCACACAATGTAGCAAGCTGGTTATCGAGATGAGATACTGTCTCCCTCAATGCTCACTTGCAAATCTGGGCTTTGGTTCATTCTTTCAATCAGAGTGCATCAGTAGGTGATGGTAGCAGGACCCACATAAGAGGCTGATGTGATGTCATAAAGTCAGGTAATAAGGCCAGTAACACAAATAAACATCACACTGCTTTTAGAAAAGCAGTCTCTCTTAAAGCCTAGAGAAGCATTTTAGAACTCCAGTGGCAGAACATACTAAAACTGGATTGCTCTTTCAAGGGTTTTTATGAGGATGGGCCTCATTTTAAAGCCACTGAAACTACCAGAGGGAAGCCATGTTTTAAGTATGGTACCCATTGATCCAAAGGGTTTGTGCACCATTTTGCTTGAAAAGCTGTGTTTTATACCCAAGTAATGGAGAGGGGAAGGCATAGTATTGCACTAAAGTGACATAGCCTAATGCTGCATTACCAAATAACTGTTTAGGTTAGGGATTTTAAGCATTGTGCTAATCAAATATGATAATCCATGTGGATATTGCATTGTCAATACTATCAGTTCTACCATAGACAATACACTGCTGCACATTTCTGTGCCAGGCCTTTATTTCAAATGCTTATTGTGAGATCTTTTAGGCAAGCAAATCCAAGTAGGACTTGGACCTTAGTGGCAGTCTTTGTGACACACGGCATCTTGTGGTATCTTTCAGGAAAGGAGATTTTCATTCATTTTTAAAGTTGCCTTCAAAAATTTCAGATGTACAGTAAAGTACATTTTTGTTAAATAATAATAATAACCTTAGTATTTATATTATGTTCTCTGACCTGAACTCCTAATTAGACTTTTGACTGGGTTAGATCTTCCCCCATTTGTATAAAGGTTCACACGGATTCAAACACACAATTATTTGTTGTGTTTCAATAATCTATGTGTTTTTGGGGAGGAAATCAAAAACACAGTAACATGGATTTGTTACTTCACTATCAAGTTTTCTATTTCATAGAGCAGATAGTATATAAAAATGAAGTATGAAAACACAACTTTCACATTACCTTCAAATAAAAGTTAACTTTCAGTCACTCATATTTCCGTTTACAAATTTGGCTTTGTTAAAATCATACTATTATGAAATGGGGGTGCAGAAGGGGGGGGGGAAATTGCACTGACAGGAACAGAATGTTAAATACCAAATGTAACAAACTAACAGTGCAACCCTGTCTACTCAGAACTAAGCCTGATTGAGTTCAGTGGGACTGACTCCCAGGTTAAGACTGCAACTTAGTGGAACCGCGGGTTACGTAGCATCCTCCTTACAAATGCTTCGGGTAACGAGCTCCACTAACCTGGAAGTAGGTCTCCTGGTAGCGAACTCTGCCCCGGGATGCGAACGGAAGTCGTGCCCCAGTGGCACGGCAGCAGCAGCAGGCCCCATTAGCAAAAGCGTGCTTCATGTTAAGGGTTCCGGGTTAAGAACGGACCTCCGGAACGAATTAAGTTTGTAACTGGAGGTACCACTGAACTTGGTAATAAGTTCTACTGAACTTAGCGGGGCTTATTTCTGAGTAGACAGATATAGGATTGCACTGTAAGTAACAATGTTTTTGCTTTGGTTTGTTTTTTTTAAAAAAATGGACTACAGAATAACAGTATTATGATATTTTGGTGCTAGCATTTAACTACTGCTGTAAGAAGTCTGCAAAGGAACAAACAACTACTCAAATTTCATTGTAAAAATACAGTAATTACTTAGTTCTTGTTTTAAGAAACATGGAAAAATAAAATGAGAAAATACCAGGTCCCTAGGAATTTGTTGCCATTTCTTCTTGGTTTGGAGTTACATAGGTTAATGTACATAATGTACACAAAACTTTCCAAAGAAAGCAATAGGTGATATAGGGAAACATTTCCCCTCATTGTTAAAATTCTGTGGTACCCACTACTAGATTAAAAAACTTTAAAAACTGGTTTATTCAAAATTTACATTAGAAATCACAACGCATGCCTCTCACCTACTGATAGACAGGAAAGAGGCAGGACGCTAACGATAATATCTATAGATATGCTACTTAGAAAGCCACTTTACAGATTGACAGATAAAAAGGCAGCATAGCCTTTTTAGGTGCCCTCTTAAATGCCCTGGTAGCCACACCTCCAAGTGCTCCTAAAACTTATCTTAAGAAGTTTACTGAATGGGTCTCTCAAGTTTTTTAAAAAAACACAAAAAAAACCATTTTAAAAGGTTTCAGACACAGTAAAAAACATGGCAGTACTTTTTAATGGGCCCATCTAAGATGCAGAAAACTTCTGCTGATCCAAAATAGGGCAAGCTTGTTTCCTGGGACTGGCCAATACAATCAACCTATTACTTTGCCATCTGTACAGGCTTACAGTCAGTTTCCAGGCACAATTTAAAGCTCTGCTGTTAACATTTAAAGCTCTAAGCTGGTACTTCCCAACTGGTGGTCCGTGGGCTGCAGGGGGTCCAAGTAACCCGCCCAGGGGGGTTGTGGCACCATTCACGCAACAAAAAGCACCATAGAGATATCAAACTTTTCAAAAGTCCATGGCTTTGGCTTTTGAAAAAACAGGGGGACTGCCCTACTTGGGAACCACTGCTCAATGACAGGATACCTGAAGGGGTCAGCAAACTTTTTCAGCAGGGGGCTGGTCCACAGTCCCTCAGACCATGTGGTGGGCTGGACTATATATTTTTTTTGGGGGGGGGGGTGAACGAATTCCTATGCCCCACAAATAACCCAGAGATGCATTTTAAATAAAAACACACATTCTACTCATGTAAAAACACCAGGCAGGCGCCACAAATAACCCAGAGATGCATTTTAAATAAAAGGACACATTCATTCTACTCATGTAAAAACACGCTGATTCCCGGACCGTCCGTGGGCCGGATTGAGAAGGCGATTGGGCCGCATCCGGCCCACGGGCCTGAGGTTGCCTACCCCTGCCTGAAGAGAATACCTCTCGCATGCCTGACATCAGGACGCCCCTGAGGGGAACTTCTGCCCCTTGAGAGGCCGCATTCAAACAGCCGCGAGATACCGTTGCCGAGGATGGCGCGGGCGCCGCCCGGCGGTTGAGGTTATTTTGCCTGCGGCGTCGGGGTTCCTGGAGGCGCGCGAGGCGGACGGCTCGCCCGCAGTCCGTTACTCGGGTTTGCAAAGCACAGGCCGCGCGCATGGAACCCGCAGAGCTGGAATTGGGGGGGGGGGGAGAGGAAGCTGTGTGGGATGGTACAGGAGGCACGCGGGCGCTCGAAGCCGCCGCCACCACAGGTAGCCCCTCCCTCTTCTCTGCCGCTTCCCCAGCTCCGGCCCCGCCTCATTAGGCGGAGGGGGTGGCGGTGGGGGGAAGAGATGGAGGGGGCCGCGTAATGCTGGGAAGAGGAAACGAGGGGACGCTCCCAGGCGGCAGAGGCGGCGGCAGCGGCGCCCGGCGGGGTCACGAACTCTGACCTTTCGGCACAAGACTCCCGTTCACCCCCCCGCCCAGAAAATAATAATAACAACAACAACAACAGAGCGGCTCTCCTTTCCTCCCCCCCCCGTTTCTGCTCCGTGCAGGGCAAGACGTTAACCCCTCCGGTGCCGCTGCCTCCGCCTGCCTTTATCTCCCCCCTCACCCCACTTGACGGGCCCGCAGGGTGGGGGGGCAACCCAGGCCTGGCCGGAGTCCCGTTGCGAGGCAGTCACCGCCGGGCTTGTTTGGCGCCAAACCCTGAGGTAAATGAGCTTCCTTATTCTAGCGGGTCGCAGCGCGCTTCGGGTTCGGAGGGGCGACGGTTCTCTCGAGGCAGAGAGGGAGGCGCCGAAACAGCGGAGCGTCCGGGGCGGGCGGGGTGTGTGGGTGTGCCGGCGGAGATCGGCGGGCTTCGGGCGCTGCGCCTTTTCCTTTCCCGGGGTCTACCGTGGCCGCGATGCCGCGAAAACTGCACCGGCTCCGAGTGAGGGAGAAAAGAAGATGGAGTCTGAGCGGGCGGAGGCAGTGGCTTGAACCCGACCCTTTTACCTTTGCCACCGGGAGGGCGGAGGGGAGGGGGCGGCGGGTATTTTGCATACGGGGCAGCCCGTCGCCATCTTAAGCGGACGCTTCCCCCCCTCTACCACCACCACCCGCTTCTCTCCCGCCCGCCACGCTCTGGGCGCCCGCGACCGGGCCCGGCAAGCTGCGGGCGAAGGAACGTTAGGGAAGGCGGGGAGACTAATGGCGGAGCTTTTGGACTTGGCTACCTGCCAACTCCGCCATCTTGTGCTTCAAGTGCCTTTTCTCCTTATCTCTCCCCCCCCTTTAATAGGGGGGCGGAGGGGGGGAAGTGGCCTGAAGGGCGGTCGCATTGGCCAATTATACTCATTGTGGCGGTGGGAGGGCGGGCTTTCCTTTCCGCTGGCGACGAGAGCCGATTGGTTGGGCCGCGAGAATGCGCGAAAAGGGGTTCTGTGGAGGGCGACTCTATACCCCTCGAAAAATAATACTGTAAAGCCTTCGTTCCTGCCATCGTAGTTCCTGGCTGAATTAACCCCCCTTTTCCTCAGTTTATGACACAAAAACGTTGAACAACCGTATCCTGTGGGAACGCAAGGTTTAGGGATGTTTCTCTTGCCTAAAGCCAGTTCAAGAACATCGTTTTAATTGCGTGTCAGAGCTCAGACTGCAATCGTAATCTCGTTTACCTACGAGCAAGCGCCACTGAATTCAGGTGGACTTGCTTCTGAGTAGAGATGTTTAGGATTGCGCTCTTAGCCTGTCCCCACTAACAGAAATTTACCAAATTTTGCATCTGTGTTTCTGGAATGTATAAATTGTTACAACCTTAAGCCTGTGATGTGTACTTTAAAAGAATATTTTGTTGCAAGTACGTTTCAAATACTGTATATATTTTGAAAATGATTTTAGTATGTCACACAAACCCACAGAAGAATTCAGGAAAACGGATGCAAAGCATACTTTCCAAAAAAGGTAACCTGTCACTAGCTTAAAAACAGTTCAACCCAGGCTGTCAATATTTAGCGAGAGGGTTCCAGTCACCAGCCATTTGGGTTTGCGCAATAAAAGTGAATTAAAGCTCTTGGACACAACAAATGCACTTTTAAAACCCTCATTTTTGCAGTTAGAAAAGTGACATGGAGAGGCACTAAAAAGTGTGGGGTAAATTGTTGATGTGTAACCAACCTCACAAGCAAATCAGAATGAAGACTTGTAGTCTTACAACTTTCCAGCAAACAATCCTGAACAACTGCTTAATGAATAGACCTTACTTACCGATACAAATAAACTTTGTGTAATCAAATGAGGATGAATGCTCAATAAACAAATCATTTTGAGGAGCTCATGGGCCACAACTATAGAATGAATGTGCTTTATTCCTTTAACCCATGTGTAGCCAACATGGTTTTCTCCATATGACATTGGACTATAACTCCCATCAGCCCCAGCCAGTAGGGGAGTGTTAGTCCAACAATATCTGGGGGTACAACATTGGCTATCCCTACTTCAACCAAATGTAATTTGTAAGTTTAGATCATTACTATTACTATAATTAGTTACCCAGTTCCATTAGTGATGACACTACTAGGGTTGCCATATTTCAAAATGTATGTGAACCACCCTGAGACCTCTGGGTGTAGGGTGGTATATAAATAAATTCAGTAAATTCAGAAATAAAATACTGAGCTTTTTAAATGGAAAACTGCTCTTAGTCCTGTTGGACCCATTTCTCCCTGTTGCATTGCCTAGATGGAATGATAGCAAGAGGAGAAGGATGTGACTGTTTCTTCAGATTATGGTGGCTCTGTTTTGTTTGCATCCTTTCTCTCTGGGGTGATGGGGAGAATTTGGTCCAATTCCTTGCCAGCACAGCTGCTGCAGGGAGACTTGTACCAAGAGAATGTGCACAAGAAGATGTGGTGATGTTTACCAATCTACATTATTATGCTGCTGTCCTGTGCCACCTGTCCATCTTGCACTACACCTCTTCTTCAGTGGGAGGTGGTTGTATTGTCTTCATCACTCCTGGCAACAACATAGCACAGTGGAAGAGGACCATCCTAAAGAGGTGGTGGCGGCTACAATTCAGCAATGGTCACACCACTGGTGCTTTGGCATCTGGAGGAAACAGATTTGGGAAGAGGATTGGCCTTTAGCTAGTATCCATATACTGTATCAATGTTAGTTCCCATTCTACTTTTGGAATACTTTGTCACTTAAGAGTGACCAAACTTGGGTGCACCTCTTTACTCTTTTGTCTAATTGAGTGTCTGCCATTCATTCCTATCTCTCCCTGTAGCACATAACTTTGGGGAAGGGACAGCATGTTTTGTGTCAGTTCACGCATGGTGGTGAAGTCTAGAATGACCAACCTATGTGAACTTAATCTGCATCCTTCAGTGCTTTCCAGGATCGCCTGGAACATGCAACAGTTTTGTGACAGATGTGTGGGTCCTTGGTAAGCAGAATAATGTGAAAAAGGTTCACTGTATATGATGCAGGAAAGTGTGTTGTGCCTGCCTCCATGAGATCCTGTAATATACAGGCCTGTGCTCTGGCTTTCTTTCCTCTTTACAAAGTAAAATGATAGTCATTTTCTTAGTTGCTTTATTATAAGTGAAATCCTAAGATAATTTGCAATTTTAGTGGTGTGAAAAGATATGGAAATCAGCTTGTTCTCTTAGTTCTATATAGTTGTCACTTTATAGTTCCCATTATCCCACCAAAACCAGTTGGATACACCTGCATTTCCTCAAAGCTATGTGAAAGTAAGAAGTGTTCAGTCCTCTGTTGCAGTAAGCATGGAAGCATAATTTCTTTGGCCTTGCTAAGCAGCTAGTGAAAGCTTGCAAAAGCAGATAATGAATACTACTGGTTGTTTCTTTCTTAACTAGGTGGAGATGGTTATTTCATGAAAGTGGCAAATGTTTTCTTATTTCATTAATCTGATAAAATTAACACTATTTCACATACTGAACACAGGATTTAATTGACAATAATAATGCCTTTTCAAAGGTGCTTAGATTGTGGTTGGGAGGAAAGGTGATCACCTCACTCTGAATGAGCTGGGAGATACTCAGTGGACGAGATAATATTTCTAAACAGATGTGAGTGTCTCCCATGGTGGCATGAGCTGTGAATCTCTCAGGGGTCTGTCTCTCACTTTGCATAAGAGACATATCTGCAATGTGTGGAGAACTTGAAAGAGAGGAGGGGCCTCTCCATGTTGTGCTCATCCACAAATAACAGTTACTAATAAGATATTCCTGGTCCTTTTGGCAACCTGGTGGTGGCATATATGGAGTTCAGTACATCTTTTATTTTAAAAAATGTTATTTTTACTTTTTCCATGAATAAAGCAATTTAATGATTGTAACATAATAGCCACTGCTTTATAATGAAATGTTTTAAACTATACTCAGTACTGGCTTGGGGTTGTATACTATACTATATTTAATTGTTCTTAGTAATAAAATGGCAAAAGCTTTAATTTTTCTGTTCCTGATAGAAGTTATTGGCATCTCTCCAAAAAGGTTCTCTAATGATCCTCCTTCACCATGACAACCAATATGGAGGTGCTGGCTCAGCAGATAGTGGAGACACAGCAGGTGGCTGAGGTGAGTGAAGGATGATATTACAGTAACTCTTGACTGCTTTTAAAAAGAAAATATAATTTCTATTGTTTACATATGGTCAGATCTAAAGTGGAATTTTTTTCATAAAATGCTGGTTATTCCACCTGAAAATATAAAGCAATATTTTTCAATCTCCATGTTTTGTCCTGAACTTCATTTGTATATTACAAAATGTCCATCAGGAAAGCAGAGGGTAATGCCCTTCCCCACCTTCTAATGACAGCTTGTCATACAGCGCTGCTGGGTGAAAAAAATGTGGGGCTGAACTTAATTCTGCAGCCATCCCCCTACATCTTGCATAGTCCTAGAAGCCTGGCTGAAGGGCCTAGATGAGACCTGTAAAAAAGGTAAAGGGACCCCTGACCATTAGGTCCAGTCGTGACCGACTCGGGGGTTGCGCGCTCATCTCGCATTATTGGCCGAGGGAGCCGGCGTACAGCTTCCAGGTCATGTGGCCAGCATGACAAAGCCGCTTCTGGCAAACCAGAGCAGCACATGGAAACGCCGTTTACCTTCCCGCTGTAGCGGTTCCTATTTATCTACTTGCATTTTGACGTGCTTTCGAACTGCTAGGTTGGCAGGAGCTGAGACCAAGCAACGGGAGCTCACCCCGTCACAGGGATTCGAACCGCTGACCTTCTGATCAGCAAGCCCTAGGCTCAGTGGTTCAACCACAGCACCACCTGGGTCCCTTTTTGAGACCTGTAGGCATGTGCAAGTCTTTGAACATGTCTAGTGTGCCTTCTGCTGCTTTGTCTATATAGATATTTATTATGCTTTTAAGCAGATCTATTTGCTGTTAGCTGTGAACTAATTTATGTTTTTCTGATTAGTATAATAATAATAATAATAATAATAATAATAATAATAATAATAATTTTATTTGTATCCCACCCTCCCCGGCCAAAGCCAGGCTCGGAGCGGCTAACAACAGGTAAAAAAGCACAGTGTACATAAAATTGCACAGTCTATTAATTAAAATACATTCTAGAATCAATTCAGAATCAAATTAATGGCAACCATTGGGTTAGAGTTCTATGAAGATCCCAGCCAACACATTTTTTAATTTCTGTACCAGGCTTCTAACTTATAATAACACATACAGTGGTATCTCAGGTTACAGATGCTTCAGGTTACAGATGCTTCGGGTTACAGACTCCACTAACCCAGGAATAGTACCTCAGGTTAAGAACTTTGCTTCAGGATGAGAACCGAAATCGTGTGGCGGCGGCGGCGAGAGGCCCCATTAGCTAAAGTGGTACCTCAGGTTAAGAACAGTTTCAGGTTAAGAATGGACCTCCAGGACGAATTAAGTTCTTAACCCAAGGTACCACTGTAGTAACTATTTACAGAATGGGTATTAAGTGATTGTGTATTTCTGTCAAGGAGGTCATAGATTATACTGTTGATAAGTAGTTGCCCATTGTCTGTTTTAAACCTGCATTGTAGGGTTCTATTTCATTTATGCATCCTTTGCATACAGTAAGCCCTCAACTTATGTGGGGGTTATGTTCTGGGGATAGTGCCTAAACCCAACATTGTGTATAGTCAAAACCCATTGGGTTCAATAATGGGTAGGATTGTCAAAGTCATTTTCCCTGGAACGCTGCCCCATTTATTTATTTATTTATTTATTTATTTATTTATTTATTTATTTATTTATTTATATGATGCACATAAAGCACACAAGTTAAATGTGTGTAGGTTGTGGGCTTACTCTATCTTTTAAAAATGGCCAGGAGCCTTCTCACCATCTTCATCTAGTGGAAATACTGTGTTCATTTTTCTCAGATTTAAATTCAGTGACCATATATGGAGGCTAGATGACTGTTTATTAATAAAGATTATATCCCAGTTTTTTTTAAATCTGCATTTGAAATTAAGGTTTGTTAAAATTTAATGAAATGTTCCTTGAAGTCAATGTAAGTAGAATCATGCTGTTAAAATGTTATTGGTATTTTGTGTGACATAGTCACATTGTTCAACTAGTTTCCTCTGTTGTTCAATATAGTTACAAATTGTAGTCCTTTGTTTTGTCAGCAGCATTGCAATGTCTACTTTTTACATTTGGGTTTTCTGTCTTGTGTTTAACATTGCCATGTACAGTAGTGCATTTGTTGTTTAACAAGCTGTGTAGTTAATTGAGTTAATTCTGAAATAGTCTCCAGTTCAGAATAACTAAGTACATCTATATACGTTATTTATTCAGATTAGCAAAATACCCATGAAATTATTGGAATGTATGTTATATTTGCTTATTTGCATTACGGGAGGAGACTGACATTGAGTGGGCACTAGGACACCACCAGGTGAATGTTGTTGTTTTCCATTCATTTGAAGAGAAAGAAAACGTTAACTTTTAGAGTGAGGACAGATTTATCTACTTACTGCTAATGTAACAAGGACCCTCTATTCCTAAGTGAAATATTGTACTCAAACCTCTATATATCCCATGGCTAAAGAGGCAACATATATTGACTTCACGTGGTCTGCCATTATTTGTGGTTGCCATACTCCTCTTTCTTTCCTTGAGTTCTCTGGCACACATAGAAAAATCAGGGGAGTGGTTGTCGCTCAGTGCTTTGGTCTTTGGAATGGGCATGAGCAGTGAGAATCTTTGTTATCAAGTTAAAATATGGAGTCAGAAGCCAAACACTTCTCTCCCCTGAATCTTCTGTTTAATCCAGAGTGCGGAAGAGGGGCAAGAGATTGGTTTCTTAGTTGGCACAGTGAAATACATCCCCTGAAAATATGCAGGGAACTTGGAGGAGTTTTGCTTTGAGCATGTGGGAGAGGAATTGTCACCAATGGTGACCTATGACCTTTTCCTTCCTGTCAGTTTCCAAACTATGCCTATCCTAAGTACCAGTAAGAAACTAGGAAGTACCAGTAAGAAACTAGGAAGTACCAGTAAGAAACTAGGAAGTACCAGTAAGAAACTAGGAAGGCGGACAGACTCAGACACAAATGAGCATAACATTATGTGGATTGGGGTTTTGCTTGGAAGGGACGGTCTTGTGAGCTGCTGATATAGTAAATCACCCAGTGCTGGGGGGAAAGCATTGCAGTTCAGCACAAAGCATGTCACTGAGAGTGCCATCTTTAATTTAACCACTTTCTGAACAATAATTACCTGATGCTATGCATAAATTTATGCAGTGAAAATATATTGCATATAATGTTTTGTAATGTCATTGTTTCAGCACTTTAAAAAAAGTTAAATCAACATAATGTGGTGCCCACCCCCTCACAAGTTTCTGTGATTTTCAGAAATTTTAGTGTGTTGTGTTAATTTACAAGACTTATAGTTATCTATTTGTTGCTGTTGTTGTTGTTGCTCCTCCAGAGAATTAAAATGGTGGCTTTTATTCTTCAAACACGTACCATGAAATTAATGGATTTATCATTATGTGCAATAAAGCTGATTCCAGTGCAAAATATTTGATGGGTGCACAAGAATGTAGTGTTTGTTTAGCTATATTAAGTTAATGAACCGTAAAGATAAAATATGTCCCATAGGGAACAAAATAGTTTCCTTTTTTCATTTTACTGGTCTGAAAATTATTCAAGAGCTGGACAAATTATTTTCTCTTGAATTTTGCTACTTTGTAGTTTTTATTGAGCAGTAGTAGTTGGGCACAGGGGAGACAAAGAGAAGGAAAAGCTTTGTAACCTGGGTACATCTCCCCCAGTGAAATTAATTGTATTATTAGACAAACTGCTTCAGCAGCTGGCAAAACAGCAGGAACACGTCGATTCTGCTTCCTTGGTTACAGGGAGTGATAGTGTACTTGACCTTCAGAGGAGCAGGGTCATAGAGAGGGCATTTTTAAACAATTCTGTCTGGTTTTGTGATTGGAATCTTTATAAATGGAGCTCGGATACAAACGTTTGGGAACAGACTAAAACTGATCTCTTCGTTTATCTTCGATTGTTTTGGCCAAAGATCTTTGCTGAAGAAAAATGTAAATAAAGCTGCAGAAGGATTTGACACTGTAAGTACTAGAGTCTGTACAGTATCAAGCGAGAGGCTCCAGGAAGCAAATGATTCAAAGGTTATTGAAGATGGGAGTGTTGTTATTTTTAAGAAAAAACATTTATGTTAAATGTATAGTCAGTTCACTTTGCTTATGGATCATTTTCCTAATCCTTGTAAATGTTTTAACTTAACAGCAATTTTAACTAAGAGTGTATTGCTAATATTGCTCCTAGTTTAAATTGATCTGAAATATTCTAATTTCACAGTAATGGCCATTTATCTGGAAGCTGACTTCTATTTAATAGTTTGAATGATTAGCACTACTTGTTCTCTTAAATAGGATGTACAGTATTTTAGCACAGAATTTTAATCCACAGTTTATAGCAGTTTCTACAACAAGCGTATTAAGATTTAGTATGTATTTCCTGATAAACTAGAATATACTGCCTTTTGCTCAACAGAAATGAAGGGTTATTACAGGTTAAAATTTCAGAGTAGGAATAAATCTGATACCAAGTAAACTGTTTACCTACCTATTGCCAAATGCTGCATATGACTAACCTTTTTCTGACCTGTGTATAAAGGTGAGATTTAAAGGGAAACCAATGGGTGCTGACTGTAATATTTGTAGAACTACAAATATATAGGATTCAGAATAAATTAGTTAGAACATGTTGGGTAGCTTTAAAAGTGGAGTTAAATATTTAAAGTTAAATGCCCTTTTTTACATATTGCAGCATCTTCTCAACATTTGTTCTATTTTGTCAGTGTCAAAAATGCAAAGTTAGCTTTTAAACAGGAAGCTCTTGCACTGTGCTTTTGAACTTTCAGCATATGTTCTTTCCTTATGGATAACAATAGCATTCTGCAAGTCTTATACCATTATATTGTGTGGGTGATAGCTAATGTTAGTCATACACAGAGTTAAGTAACGTTGGTTACTGGGGCGGGGGGCTGTTCTGAGTATGACTTTATTGGATATCACCTGTTTTATTTACGGTACATAGCTGGTTTGTTTCATCTAAGATCTGTAGGCAGTACAGCACCAAGCTGAGGAGCTGCAAACCACTTGTATATTTCATTTGTGTATACCTAATTAACACATTTTGCATAAAATTTTAATATGGTGGCTTTGTGTGCTTTTCCCATGATACTCCCTGTAGCTGCAAGACTACAAGTGACATTCTGAGGATATTTTTTCTTGGGAAATAATAATTAGTTAATTGTGTTCTTAATGTAAAAAATAATTAGTAACCAGATAACACTGTTGCATGTGTTTCATATTAAAAGGTCATTCCTTTGTATTTATTTTTATTTATGCAATGTTTAATTACAATAGTCTCAATGTGGTGTAAAAGGAACACAATACTATATAAATAAACATTGGTTAAAACTATAAATATAAAATTAATTCAAAATGCCTTCAAGGTACAAAAAGAAAAGTCTCCAGTAGCCACCGGAAGTTCAGAAGGTAGGGGACTTCTCTCACCTCAATTGGAAGGGAGTTCCATAAAATGGCCCCACAATTCTGAATGCATGGCTGCTGGTAGATACAAGCTGTGTATACAAGCCATGGTGGATCACTGGCAGTGACTTCCCCCACAAGACCTTAGTGGTGTCTTCAAGAAATAAAGGATCAGGTGATCCTTGAGGTATCCTGGACCCAAGGTATTAAGGGCATTGTAAATTAACACAAGAACCTTGAACCTGGATAGGGATTGTTTTGTCTTAACATGCTTTTTGTTCTGTATAATTTATATTTGCTTAAGGGAACAATTGTGAAAGTAAGAATTTCTGTCTTGTATGTGAAAATACACTGAGCAACATCACTTATTTGATGACACTTGGCCAGAACTTTCTGTTTGGTCAACTGACAGATGCATATTCCTAATTTGCAAAATAATAGCTACAAAATGCTTTATAGTCATATTGGTAAGACTTGTCTGAGGAGTCTCTCTCTGTGTGTCTCTCTCATGCTTTCTTTTGCCCTAGATTCTCTTACATAGAAAAAAAATGGTTCTATCACAATGGCTAAGTTCAGATGCAGTACCAAGTTGTTGTTTGGCATTACAGTGGTACCTCATGTTGCGTACGGGATCTGTTCCGGAGCCCCGTACGCAACATGAGCAGTGCACAACATGAAGCGCCATGTTTGCACATGTGCGCGGTACAATTCGGCGCTTCTGCGCATGCACATGACGTCATTTGTCGCATCTGCGCATGCGTGAACTGCTGAACCCGGAAGTAACCCGTTCCGGTACTTCTGGGTTTGGCGCGTACGTATCCCATGTCGTACGCAACCCACAGCATTTGTAACAAGAGGTATGACGGTAAATATGGGAGTCTTGGTCTTGCATGCTCCCTTCTCCTTATGCTATCCCTGACTTTGGCTGCAGTCCTATCTATATCCACTTCTTTGGGAATAAATTGAACTCAATAGGATTTACTCCTGAATAGATCTGTACGGGAGTGTGCTATTAGTCATGCCAAACTATAGTTTGTCGTGAACATCTGAACTAAGCAGGCCATAGAAACAATCTGAGCATGCTGTGGAGGAGGGAGTGCATGATTCTGATGCTCAATTACTTTCTTATGGTGAAAGAAAGCAGGCTGCAACTACAGATTGATGAAGGGTTGGACCCGTCACTGATGCCAGAAGCTACATTTACCAGAGGCTTGTTTGCACAACCTAAGCAATAACCCTTAGTGTCCATTTTTTCTTTCTCCCATGAAAGTGAATGACTGTCATTAGTGCCCCTCTCATGCCCTGACCACTTAGTCTTCAGTGGCAACTGGATGCAAAGCAGGGCCTCTGATGAATATGGCAAGCAGGCTCATGTTGGAACAAAATTATCCTTCATGTATCCTGGATTCAACCATTCAGGACACAGGTGGGGAATCCCTAGCCCCTTTTCAACCCTGCCCATTTCCTACAAGGAAATTATCCTTGTGGATGATCATTTGCACAAAAACGCCCACTAAATTGCTGCAAACAGGGATTTTGTGGGTAGCAGCTGAGGAGCAAAGGGTTAATCCTCCCTTTTCCACAATGTCCTACTCCATCCTCAGCCAGGTGATAACCAGCACTTTGAATTGTGCTCAGAAATGAAATGGTAACTGTAAGGGAGCCAGCCCCCATCATCCTGACATCCACCTCACCAAGGACAGGGAGCAGCAGTGGGGAGGGGAAAGACTCAGATGACAAGGGAAGCCAGTGTGCGGAACAATGGGAAGGCTCAGGGAAGGAGAGATGTAGGCAAGGGCTCAAGGATGCTGGAGAGCCCTTCCACCGCCTTGACAGGGAGGAGACTGAGAGGGCATCGCTCCTTCCGGCGCAAGAGTTAAGGAGGTCAAGAGGGAGGCGTTTTGGGGTGCCCTGACTACTTTGCTGGCGTAGAAACAGACGTACGCCATTGCCGGATTCTGATTCGGAATGGGAGGTCATGTTTTAAGCTGTCTCTGCACTGTAAATACTTTGCACAATAAAAGTATTTAAAGGCAAAGTGGACTCAAGCAGAGTTACTCTAGAGTAGCCACGACGACCCTCTGACAGCCATAGCTGCCAAGTTTTCCCTTTTCTCACGAGGAAGCCTATTCAGCATAAGGGAAAATCCCTTAAAAAAAGGGATAACTTGGCAGCTATGCTGACAGCAACCAATGCTGATTGAACAGTATGAAAAGTATTTGCGCTGAAAAACGGGCCTACAACAAAACTCTGGCTTCCAAATTTTGTATCAGCTGAAGTTCCTGAACAGTTTTCAGAAGCAACTTTCTTTAGAGTTTATGTGACCAACGTTAGATCTGCTTTTTACAGAAAAGGGCACAGTTGGTACATCTCCTGAAGCTATGCAAGGGCCTTCTTTCCCACAGCCAGTTAGTACTCCTGAGAGGCTGTTGAAGAGGCTTACCAAATAAAAAATAAAAAAATCTAGTACAGAAACAAAAATTACTTGGTATCATAATGGAGCCAGGCTAATTCAGGCAACATTTCCTGCCATCAAACTAGTTCTTCTTTGTTGTATATGGTAACAGCCCCACCAAAATCCTCTGAGGCAAGGCGTGCAAGCTGAGCAACTGGATTGTAATGGAAGCAGTCTTCCCTTGCTGGCAGTTGCCAGGCAGCAGGTCCTCTGAGGCAAAGGACCAAATAAACAAATCAGAATGCAGATAACTCAGATTTATAACCCGGGTCATAGGTGTGTAATTGCAAGAAAAAAGAGGTAGATTTCAGTAACAAAAACACTCCAACCTGTAAGGTGCAGTGGCTGTGTTTACATGTCACACAGCGATTTAGCAAAACTTGCACAAGCAGGAAGAAGCATAGTTCTAAGTTGCCTTGTTTTGAATTTGACCATATTTAGCTTGTGGGGTTGAGAGAATAACGGGGGGGGGGGAGTGTTGTCCCTGTCAATCTTCTGAGAGGGAGGCTTCAAGTCCTTGTTCCTTTCCCTGCTGGACTCTATAGTGTTAAAAGGAACAGGCTTAAGGCTGACTTCCAGCCCTGAACCTAAGCATTTTATAGCTATATAAGGTAAGCAGGATGTTTCTGGAAACTGGTAGCCATTTTCCTTCCACCACTCCTAATAACTCCCCGTATTAGTGGGAGGGGGGGTTTCTTTGAACGCCACAACACACATTCATGAAAACTTAATGCCCACATAAGAGTCCTATAAGCTGTCTGTGTCTTAGCCTGGCCAATTCCTCCTCCCATTCCTTTTCTTTTTTTTCACCTCAGCTGACCACATCCATATGCCATTGAAATGAGCTCAGGGTTCTTGAACCATTTAGGCTGCTGGTATATTATTTGGAGAATGAGAATAATGTTTTGTATAACTCTACATACTCAAGGAGCCCCCTGAGTATGCAGAAACCATCATTGTTATTTTTATATGCCCCAATTCATTGCCAAAAGGATAGTCACTGAACCACCCAAGTTCAGTATTAGAAGAAACAAGTGGATTTGCAACACAGTGCAGCCATCTATCCTTACCTCCTAAGAGGAGTGCTCCTGTCCTGGGCTCCCTATACAGCCAGGAACAGGAGCCTTGCAGTCCTCTTCAGGTCTCTTGGGCAAAGGGCTCAAAGGTGGGAAAGGCATCCTCAAGGCATTCTCCAAATACTCCAAATACAGGGCTGCCTGCTCCAAATCTGAACCTCTGTTTTCTTTCCTTTTCTCCCACAAACAACTGATGTTCTAACATTCTATGTCTGTTCTGCTTCCAACACAGTCTCAGTGACTTCTGGCTCAGTTGGTCTTCCCCGCTCCCCCTTTTGTTGAGACAAACTGTTGTTTGTATTTTGTAACCTTGCAGACATTTTTGTTACTTCGAATAAAACAAACAAACAAACCTCTGCATATCCAGGAAGCCCTCATCTAGAAACCACTCCTTTATTTTTAAATGACCCTATTTCATTCTCAGGCACTCAAGCATCTGAGTTCACTGTTACAGAGCGTGATCATGATGACTCAATATTTGGTTGGTTGTAGAAGGAAACTTCTAACTTTCCTTTCAAAAATGGAAATGTCTGTGAATGTCTTTATTTAAATGCCCAAACAATCAGTACTACCCCATATTTAATCTTGTATATGATTTCTGGTGATCAGTGCAATACTTACTCCCTTATACTAGACAAGTAGCATCTTATCTATAGTCCTAAATTGGGGCATCCGATTTCATGGCTGATCATCCTGTTAGAGGAAGTGTTAGTCCTTGGGGTATGGGAGTATTAGTGAATTATTTCAGTTACAGTGGTACCTCTGGTTAAGAACTTAATTCGTTCCGGAGGTCCGTTCTTAACCTGAAACTGTTCTTAACCTGAGACACCACTTTAGCTAATGGGGACTCCTGCTGCCGCCACGCCGCCAGAGCACGATTTCTGTTCTCATCCTGAAGCAAAGTTCTTAACCCGAGGTACTATTTCTGGGTTAGCGGAGTCTGTAACCTGAAGCGTTTGTAACCTGAAGCATTTGTAACCCGAGGTACCACTGTAAACTATTCCTGCTGGAAGTACCTAGTATTTGAGTTTTAACCATTTTCACAATTTTGTTTGCCATGCATTAAATCAGTTTTTAAATTATTCAATATAGGTGCAAACTGTACAGACAACATTATCTGAATCTCCAGTGATGACCAGCCCTTCCCAACGCATCCAGATAATCTCCACAGATTCTTCAGTAGCTTCACCACAGCGCATTCAGGTATAAGGGTTTTCCCATGGGTGAATTTGGTTATATCATCTGACTTTTCTCTCTAGCTGTTAAAACTGTATTTTCAATCATAAAACAATTTTATGTTAAAATAATCATAGTAGGAAGGGATCTTGAGGGTCATCTAGTCCAACCCCCACTAATGCAGGAATCTCAGCTGAAGCATCCATGACAGATAGCCATCCAACCTCTGCTTATAAACCTGCAGTGAAGGTCCATCACCTTCCAAAGGACTCGGTTCCAATGTCAAACAGCTTTCACTATCAGAAAGTTCTTCCTGGTATTTAATCAGAATCTCTTTTTTTGTAAGTTGAAGCCATTGTTTCAGTTCCTAGTCTCTGGAACAAGAGAAAAAAAGCTTACTCCAACTTTCACGTGACAGCCCTTTAGATATTTGAAGATGGCTATCATGTCTCCTCTCAGATGCCTCCTATTCCGGCTGAGCATACTCAGTTCTCTCAACCATTCCTTATAAGGCTTGGTTTCCAGACTTCCAGATCATCTTGGTCGCCCTCCTCTACACTTGTTACAGCTTGTCAATATCCTTCTTAAATTGTGATGTCCAGAACTGGACGTTTTCTAGATGTGGTCTAACCAAAGCAGAATAGAATGTTACTATGACTTCCTTTGATCTGGAGCTAGACTTCTGTTGATGCAACCTAGAATAGCATTAGCCTTTTTGGCTGCTGCATCACACTGTTGACATGTGTTAGGCTTGTGGTCTACTAAGACCCCCTAGATCCTTTTTCACATTTCACAAAAATTCCCTATTTTCGTGCAGCTGGTTCTTTCTGCCTAAGTGCAGAACCTTACATTTGTCCATATTGGAATTCATTTTGTTAGTTTGGGCCCAGTTATCCAATCTGTTAAGGTAATTTGTTGTTTAGTCGTTTAGCCGTGTCCGACTCTTCGTGACCCCATGGACCATAGCACGCCAGGCACTCCTGTCTTGCACTGCCTCCCGCAGTTTGGTCAAACTCATGTTCGTAGCTTCGAGAACACTGTCCAACCATCTTGTCCTCTGTCGTCCCCTTCTCCTTGTGCCCTCCATCTTTCCCAGCATCAAGGTCTTTTCCAAGGATTCTTCTCTTCTCATGAGGTGGCCAGAGTATTGGAGCCTCAGCTTCACGATCTGTCCTTCCAGGGAGCACTCAGGGCTGATTTCCTTAAGAATGGATAGGTTTGATCTTCTAGCAGTCCATGGGACTCTCAAGAGTCTCCTCCAGCACCATAATTCAAAAGCATCAATTCTTCGGCGATCAGCCTTCTTTATGGTCCAGCTCTCACTTCCATATATCACTACTGGGAAAACCATAGCTTTAACTATACGGACCTTTGTCGGCAAGGTGATGTCTCTGCTTTTTAAGATGCTGTCTAGGTTTGTCATTGCTTTTCTCCCAAGAAGCAGGCGTCTTTTAATTTCGTGACTGCTGTTTTAATTTTGTGACTGCTGTCACCATCTGCAGTGATCAAGGAGCCCAAGAAAGTAAAATCTGTCTTCTGAAGCATTAGCTACCCCTCCCAGTTTGGTGTCATCTGGAAATTTGATACACATCCTCTCAATTCCTTCATCTCAATTCCTTCATCCTCTCAATTCCTTCATCCAAGTCATTTATAAAGACCTTGAACTACAATGGGCCCAGGACAGAATCCTGTGGCTCTCCACTTGCTACTTTTTTCCAAGATGATGAGAAGCCATCAGTGAGCATTCTTTGGGTTTGGTCCGTCAACCAGCTACAAATCCACCTAACAGTAACCTTGTCCACCCCATGTTTTATCAGCTTCTCCACAAGAATATCATGGGGGACTTTGTCAAATGTCTTCAGTTTGGCTTTGACAGCAATACAGTATCACTGTTGTTGTCGTCCCCCACCCCTACATTTTTTACTCATATGCTCTCAATCTGCCTTGCATGTTCCAAGTCATGGATTTCTTCACAAGTGTACACATCCTTTACACAAAATGCTATCCCTCATCCCTTCCTATTTGGTCTATTCCTTTTGAATAGGTTATACCCCTCAATTTCTGCATTCTAGTCATGTGTCTCATCCCACTAGGTTTCAGTAATGTTTATTAGATCATATTTGCCATCCTGTATTAAGAGCTCAAATTCACCTTGCTTCCCATTCTCTGTACAGTAGTCTAGAGACAAGTGATACCATGAGTTATTCCCTCCAGCTGTTTTCTTCTTATAGTTTCCTGCCCTTTGACAGGTTGCTGTAGCACCACCTCAGTTTCCTGTGCATCAGTGAAGCTGTTATCCCCAGTACCAGCTGTTTTCCTGTCGTCTGTACTATTGTCTCCTTCCCCCTCAAGATTTAGTTTAAATCTCTCCTGATCAGATTCGCAAGATTCTTAGCAAGCACATTCTTGCCAGCCGCCATAAGGTGCAATCCATCTCTTGCCAGAAGTCCTCCTTCAACAAAGTGGAGACCATGGTACAAGAATTCAAACCTTTCCTGATGACACCACATGTGCAGCCAGTGGTTTACTTCCAGTTTTTTCCTTTCTCTTACTGGGCCACAACCTTCAACAGGAAGGAAAACCAGAAAAACCACCTGAGCCCCAAGGCCCGTCAGCTTCCTACTCAAAGTCTCATAGTCCCTTGTTATACATCAAGGGTGTGTTGATACTAGCAGTATTGTTTGTACCCACATGAATCATCAGGAAGGGGTTGAGGTCAGTAGGCTTTATAAGACGTGTCTGTTGCATCTTGAATCTTTGCATCTGAAAGACAGCACACCTCCTGTTGGCTCCGCACACTACTGCCTCAGTCCCCTTCAGTAAGGAGTCACCATTACACATCTCTTCCTCATCTGGGGAGTGACAGGAATTCTTCTGTACATTGTACCTTATGTAGCCACCTCAAGTACTGAGGTCTGCAACTGCTGTCCTTGCTCCTCTGGTCCAAAACCAGTGTCCTAGATGGGGGCACGTAATCAATTTTGCAGCTCCAGTGATAGAGCATGGCTCATGACAGCCCTGCTTCTGTATGTCCTGTTCCTCCAGTGGTTCGTCTTATGCATTGGACATTCTTCTCCCTTCCTAGGGGCACCCCTCACCTATTACTGTTCCAGGATGGTCCATTCTGCTCTATCAAGAAATTCCTCATCTTGTCCAGTAACTCAAGTGTGAGTTACAGTATCTCTGCAGGTGTGAGTTTTCTTGGTGCAGGTGTAGTTTTGCACATTCTCAGGCAGGAAGACAAGCATGGCACAGGTGTTGCAGACCACTGCAGCAGCTTTCTTGCGATCCAGGTCTCTTGGTCCTAGATCTTTCTTCTTCTATGTGTTCAGTTTCATCCTTAGTGAGAAGACAGTATTATTACTAATAGTTATTAAAATTGCCAGATTTTGTTTCATTATTGGAACTGTATTTTATGTTTACATCTTGCCACATAAATTATTCTTGCTTATTTGTGCCCTGTGGATGGTGTGTGCATTGGGTGGAATCCAGTTGGTCCTTCTCCAGTTGTTCCAAAGGAGGCATCTGCAAATGGAGATGGGGAGGCCAGTTTCCTCCTCTCTATTGCAGTCCAGCACACACACACACACACACCGCCCGCCCCCGCCCCCCCAAAAAAAACTGTTTTGGAGGGTTTGGGAACCCTTCAAAACAAATTTTCAGGAGGAATTGTGGGCTGTAGTGGGGAGAGAAAACATACAAAAATAGTCTCTTCTACTGATCCACTTCTCACTGGATCAGAAGCCTTTGCACTTGTGCAAATGCACCAATTGGATGTAGCCAATTCATATTCCATACTAATTTGCATTCTGAGTTGTCACATACATATCATGTACATAAACATTTTTTACTTCTATACCCTTTTGTGGCTTAACTGCGCATATAACCTAGCAATGGAGGGAAAACAACATCATTTTATGAAGTTATGAAATATGATTCTACTAAATTGTTAAATCTCACATTATAAAATATTTCCATTTTTGTTATAGATTGTCACAGATCAGCAAACAGGGCAGAAAATCCAAATAGTAACAGCAGTGGACTCATCAGTCTCCCCAAAGCAGCAGTTTATATTGGCTAGTCCAGACGGAACAGGAACAGGGAAAGTGATATTGGCTGCACCTGAGGCTTCCAATACCAAGCAACTTATCTTTACCACCACAGATAACATTGTGCCAGGCAGAATACAGGTAAACACAGCAATTAAATAAGGGTATATGTGTCAGCCATTAAGCAAAGGAAACATTACATAGCTTATTAAAAATAAAATCTTTGTTTCATGGGATGATATATGCAGTGAGTATAAGATCTAAAAGTGAAACAAAAGTAATCATATTTACCACAATAAATAAATAAATATGAATTCTAAACAAACAAAAAGAATTGTCTCTGAGAATGATTTATGTGTTATATGAGGCAGAAGGTATATAGTTTTTCCTGGATTGTTATATATACTGATTCAATGGATATGCTTAATGATCAGTTATAACATGTCTTGTTACAATCTGATTCATCTAAAATGATTTACTGTTGAAGGATTGCTTGTTTTATCTGAAAAAAATGTAAGCGCTACCACAGTTGAGGTGGCTACTGATCAGCTCCTCACAGGGTTATTTACCGTACTTAATTATACAATAATTTACAGCGGTGCCTCGACTTACGAATTTAATCTGTTCCGAAGGCACCTTCGTAGGTCGAAAAATTCATGAGTTGAAAAGCGCCATTGGAAACGCGATTTCCCATAGGGATGCATTGGAAACGGAAAAATTCATAAGTCGAAGCAACCCCATCTAAAAATTCGTAAGTCGAAAAACCCCTATCTAAAACCGCCACGGTTTCCGTTTGTATGTCGAGAAATTCGTAAGTGTGCGGCCATTTGCCCCATTTGTAAGTCGAAAAATTTGGTTGTCGAGTCATTCATAAGTCGAGGTACCACTGTATATCCTGCTTCTTCACTCAAAGTGGCTAACAAAATATAAAAACAAACACAATAATAAAACAAACCATAAGTAAAACAAGTTACCAAAAAAACTAAGACAAAAAACAGCTTGAGAGAACAAGAGCAATGAGAGCCAGAACAATAAATAAATTAAATTAAGTAACAAGCAAGTCAAAGGTTTGAAACGACCTTCAAAATATGGCAGAATGCAAATGGAATGTTATTTTGGGGCAGGGAGTTCCAGGTGCTGCCACAGATAAACCTCTTGTACATTGTCACAGAACAGCTGGTCTTAAAGGATAGGCTAATTCACATGGGGAGAGTGGGTGTTTCAGGCAGTTTGATTCTAAACTGTTTAGAGCTTTAAGGAAAACTGGCACCTTGAATTGCACTCAGAAATGAAGGGGCAGCCGTGAATATTTTATTGGCAGCATTCAGGACCAATTGAATTGAATTGAATTTTTCAAGGGTAGCTCCACATAGAGTATGTTACGGTAGTCCTGTCAATATGCGACTAATGCATGTTGGACCAATGGTAGGTCTGACTGCACCAGTAATGGGCACAGCTGGCACACCAGCTGAAGCTGCACACAAAAGTACTGCAGGCCACTTGAACATATTGTAACAAGACCAGATCCGGAAGTACTCCTACCGGTAGGCTACAAGCCTGATCTTCAGAGGAGTGCATCCTGGCCATAATAGACTGATATTTTATCCCTATACTAGTAGGCCTACGGGCGGATAGTACCTCTGCCTTGTCCAGATTTAATTTCAGGCTAGGCAGTCCATCACTGACTCCAAACACCAATTCAGCAGCTCTCCAGAAGGAGATGGCAATAAGATAAAGAACTGAATTATAAAAATTGCCTCCAGAATATTGCCTCAAGGGAATGCTAGTCTGCAAGACTTTTGGCTTGATTAGGAATGTATGGAGCAAGCCTGCCATATGATGCCAGCCAGAAAACATTTAGTTGTGGAGCTGCCACTAATGTGATTTTTCTCTTTCCATTGGCCTGTTGTTAATCCAATATAAGGTTTTTCACGTTGTCTTCAAACCACACCTACACCTCTGTATTCTTTCCCCCTTTTTTCTCACTGTATTCATATTTGCCCATTTCATTATTTTTTAAATCTCAACCTTTCTGTATTTTTGTTACTTACGCACTGCTGCTACTTCTGCATGGAACATCTCCCTTTCCAGAGTCTCCATACTTTCCCCCTTTCTTTCCTTCCAAAGTACCTAAAATCCTGTCATTACTTTCACTTTTCTTCTATGTTAACTTGAATGGGACTTCTTCTGATACAACAGTATGTTTAAAATATGTATGCAGCTCTTTTTTCATTTAATTTGAGATGGAGAGTGGTACTGTAAGCGTTCTTAATATTTCATTTTAGATTGTGACTGACTCTGCCTCTGTGGAACGTTTGTTGGCTAAAACTGATGTCCAGCGACCCCAAGTAGTAGAATATTGTGTTGTCTGTGGAGACAAGGCATCAGGTATGTTCTGTAGGATAATTATTAGATGTGGTGCAAGAAATTGACTGTGCTCACTGATGTCAAAAAATGGCACTTGTGGATTGTTAAACAGATGAATTTGATTCTAGAACATTGTTCTGGCAAAACAGCTCAAGCTAGATATTGCCCAGCAGAGTGTAGTTCTATTCCATTTCCTCCTGAGAGTAAGTAGCAATATTCTGAGGGCTTGGAGAAGAATAAGCTGCCACATGTCATAGGTTGTGTTGAGGAAGCTTCTGATTGATGACATGAATTGCCTGGCCATGTTTGGGTGTGCCTGGCATAGCAGTTTCACAACAGATGGAAGTTTAATATCAACCCCTAAGAGCTGTAATACATCTTGATCTTTATGCAAGCAAAACTCAAGCTTACAATCCAAATCAACCCTCAGTATTTATCACCATCAGGGTAAGCCAGTGTAAGACTATATTGCAATTATAGTCTGCTCAACTACTTTAACTTTAAATTCTAGTATTTTGATGCTCCTATGTACACCAGTTAGCAACAGAAACACAATAATAAGGCCATTCTTGTTTCCTGAGCTGAATGAAAGCATAGTTAGCATTTTCTGCTTTCTAAATATCTGTGGGTAGATACATAAATTCAAAATCTTGCATAGGGCTAAGTTTTCATTTTTTTAATGCAGAATTCAGCATTAATGCCACTTCAGCTGTCCACCTTGCTTTAGTCAACTCATTGCTGCCTAACAATCATAGGAGGGACATTGTTTGAGGAAATAGCACCAAAAACTTATGCCAAACAGCATTATCCCCCAAGAGAACTTTTCTCTTAATAATAATAATAATAATAATTTATTATTTATACCCCGCCCATCTGGCTGGGTTTCCCCAGCCACTCTGGGCGGCTTACAACAGAAAAATGAAATAAAATAATCTATTAAACATTAAAAGCCTCCCTAAACAGGGCTGCCTTCAGATGTCTTCTAAAAATCTGGTGGCTGTTTTTTTCTTTGACATCTGATGGGAAGGCGTTCCACAGGGCAGGCGCCACCACCGAGAAGGCCCTCTGCCTGGTTCCCTGCAACTTGCCTTCTCACAGTGAGGGAACCACCAGAAGGCTGGACCTCAGTGTGCAAGCAGAACGATGGGGGTGGAGACGCTCCTTCAGGTATACTAATGGTTAATTTGTGTTAATGGTTAACCATTAATACTCCTTCAGGTATACTAATGGTTAACATAATGACTCCTAATTTTGACACAAAATCAGGAACGGCCAACATGGTGAGGTGGTGCTGTGCAGGCACTTGGCCAACAGCAGCATCACTGCTCTTTACCTAGACAGGTCAGTGGCAAGGTCAAGACTGCTTGGGTATATCAGTGCACCTGTGCAGCCCCAACCTGACCACCACTCTGTCCCACCCTTTAGGTTTGCTGCTATCAAGGGGCGCTATGGCCCCCACCTGCCATGTCAGCCACTCCTGCACAAAATTCAATGGCTAAATTGTTGACTGGAAGGCAGACAAATGCATCATGCCAATCTTAAAGCCCTGATCTGTTATATGGTCAAGACTTTTTGCTTACAAGAAACCCACAGCTTATTAACTATAAATGCCTCAAATGTGGGGCCCCAGGCTACTTTAAGGAGCTGTTTCTCCCACGTGAATCTGCCTCAATGTTACGATCATCCTCAGAGGCCCCTTTTCAAGTCTTCCACTCTGGCAAGGAGATTGGGCTTATAGTTGTGGTGCTCTGATCCACTTGGTACTGAGTCTGATGTGTTTCATTTGCCCATGATAAGCTGGCCCTACACTGGCATATATTTAACTGTTCTGTGTTTTATACTTTTAAACCTTGTTTTATTGTGTTTTGAATGCTGTTAGTTGGTCTGCCTTCAGGCTGAAAAGCTGGATAAGAAATATTCTAAATTAAATAAAGGCTATGAGTAACCTTTTTAGAATCGTACTAGTACATCACTGATGGGCTTAAGCACAAAATACAACCCAGTCTAACTAACAGAATAGCATGAGACTTTTTGTTTGTGTGTGAAATCTGAAAATGCAGGCAAATACTTGAGGGTTTTCTTCTGATTGGAATACAATGCATATTAAAAATGTGAAAAAACTGAAAAGCAAACCTCAGCAACATCTGAACAAAGTACCCTGCATATTATAAAGATAGTTCTAAAATCCATCTTCCTGTCACATTAGTTGTATATTCTTTATTTCTGGTTTTTTTTAGGTCGTCACTATGGTGCTATCAGTTGTGAAGGATGCAAAGGCTTCTTTAAAAGGAGTGTGAGGAAAAATCTGACCTATAGTTGCCGTAGCAACCAGGACTGTATCATCAATAAACACCATCGGAATCGCTGCCAGTTTTGTCGGCTAAAAAAATGCCTTGAGATGGGAATGAAAATGGAATGTGAGTTTAAAATACACAGAGTGGTTCTTTGTCTATCAAGTGATAGATATGCATAGACAAACAGCCTGTTCTGTCAAGTATAGTTTAGAGGCTTGTGGTTAAAATCAATTTCTATTGTTCCTTTTTATAATTTTTCATTATCCAAAATCAAAATTTCTTTAATGTTTTACATTCTAACTCCTAGTTTTTGGATCATTTGCATTGTGAATGTTAGAAATAAGCATTAAATGACATAATGGGTTTGTTGTTGTTTTTTACTTCAACCATGTAGCAGCAGTAGTTGAGGTTTGATAATATTCCAATCACAGCATTACAAAAATAGCTAAGGTGCTATTCATAGTGAAAGGTTTATCTAAAGGTCAGATACCTTGAAAAATGGCAGTATGATAATAAGAAAACAGCCACAGGGCATGAGATCCAATACCCTGACAGTACAACTAGGCAGAACATTGGGACACTACTAAGAAAGACAGCATGACTTGACAGTGATGAGTAACATCTAGGATGGGCATGAAAGTTAAACGATGATAGAAGCAATGAGGTAACTTTTAACTGAATAGAAGCTGCTTTGTAGGTAGCTATTATGCTTAATAATGCTGCCATGTCTGCAGGTATCCAGTCCTGGTTTAGGTTTGATTCATAGTGCCAGAGCGCACAGAAATGCCGTTTACCTTCCCACCACAGTGGTACCTATTTATCTGCTTGCACTGGCGTGCTTTTGAACTGCTAGGTTGGCAGAACTGCTAGCTGGGGCAGAGCAACAGGAATTCACCCTTTTGCACAGATTCGAACCGCCAACCTTCCTATCAGCAAGCTCAAGAGGCTTGGTGGTTTAGACCACATTTCCACATTTCTGAGATTGAACTATTGGGTAGAACTGGAACTGGTGCAAAGCATTCACTTTCACTGAACCAAATTGAGCTAAGACTGTACGCAAGCTAAAGTCCTGCTTTAAGAATTTACATGTGTCTTTGAATGAATTATTTACTGTTAAAGCTCTATATCTTTATGTGATTTAGCTGTACAGAGTGAAAGGAAGCCGTTTGATGTGCAGCGTGAGAAGCCAACGAACTGTGCTGCTTCAACAGAAAAAATCTATATCAGAAAGGACTTGAGAAGTCCTCTAATAGCAACCCCAACTTTTGTAGCAGATAAAGATGGGGCTAGGTATGTGACAAATGAATCTTGCTGAGGTATATGTAATTCTGAGCTCTTTCAAAGTCACAGAACTAGAAGATAGCGTTTAAAACGTGACTCAATTGGTTTCTAATTAGTCCCTAGTTTTGAGATTATTCTTTCTTGTGAGTTCAAATGCTGTTATAATGTATCAGTATGGAACTTTCCATACTTACTTGGATACTACCTGTCTTACATGCTTAGGACTAACACAGGAACACCGCAAGGATGTTTGCTTAGTCCGCTCCTTTATACTCTTTATACCTATGATTGTGTCGCTGCCCACCTTGGAAATAGGGTTGTCAAATTTGCAGATGACACAACCGTGATCGGGCTCATCTCTGATAAGGAGGGTGAAATGGACTATAGAGATGAGGTGGAGCGGCTGACAGAGTGGTGCAGAGTCAATAACTTGCTCATAAATACAAAGAAAACAAAGGAGCTTGTGGTGGACTTTAGGAGACAGAAGAACGAGGTCCAGCCACTTTTGATTGACGGAATTTGTGTGGAGAGGCTAACAACGTTTCGATTTCTAGGCATTGAGTTACAGGAGGATCTGTCCTGGAGTGTTAATACAAGGGGGCTTGTGAAGAAGGCGCAGCAGAGACTGTATTTTTTGAGAATTTTAAGGAAAAACCACCTTCCACAAAAGCTGCTGCTTGCCTTCTATCACTGTGCCATACAGAGCTTGCTCACGTACGGTTTATGTGTGTGGTACGGAAGCTGTACTTCTCAGGACAGAGCAGGGCTGTGTAGAATTATTAAAACAGCAGAGATAATTATTGGCTGCCCACACTCCACCTTAGAACAAATCTATACCACCAGGTGCCATAGAAAAGCACTAGACATATCAAGAGATCCAACGCACCCTGGTCACCATTTGTTTCAGCTCCTGCCATCGGGACGGAGATATAGAACTATGCAGGCAAGAACGAGCCGTCTCAGGAACAGTTTCTTCTCTAGAGCGATTTTGGCCTTAAATGGAAAGCCTGGACTTTGAAGTCATCTTATTTTACTTGTTATTTGTATTATATTTACTGTTTTTAATTACAGTAGGTTTTTAAATTTTGGATTATGCAGAATGCTTTATCTGAGTGGATGTAGCAACTGAGTAATTTCGTTGTTCCCGCAAGGGGACAATGACAATAAAGATATCTTATCTTATCTTAAGTCATGATGTAATAAGAAAATATAGCTTCTTATTCTTATTCTTATTATAAAGGACACAATACAGCTTAATGTATGACAGAACCTTGCCTCAAAGGATTCGTACTGTTAAGGCTGAAATGAGGCTCTGATATTGTAACCTCCCTGAGACATTCCAAGACTTGCCATGTGCTCATCTCTGGCCTTGTGATCCAGCAAAAGCTCTTGCTGGAGCAAGTGGGGAAGTGATTTTTACTGAATTTCCTCTTCCTTCCACAGTCTCCCTCCCAAGTAGCCACTCACCTTGTTCCAGAAAGATCCCCTAAAATTCTAGTCCACATTGGGGGGGGGATACAGGGTAGAGGATGAATTGGTAAAAATCGTTCTTCTGCTCCTTCCCAGCAGAAGTTCTCTCAGTGGAGTTCTGCTTACAGGATATCTGGGTCCAAGTCCTAAAGTGTTTACCTGTCTATATGAGAATAGCCAATATTCACATTTTAAATCAGAGGTGGCTAACTTGTGGCCCTCAAGATGTTGTTGCATGACAACTCCAGTTATCCCTGGCTGGGGCTGACAGGAATTGGCTTCTTACAATATTTGGAGTGCCATCGATTAACCACCCTGCTTTCAAACTTGAAGATATTTTGATAGAGAAATCTATCAAAACTGAAAGGCATGGCACTATTTTTGATACTTTTGATTGTCTGAAAGGGAAATGGTGTGGTTCCTTAATTATAGATTATTACTCATGCTTCCCTTTCTTGAACAGATCAGCTGGCCTTCTTGATTCAGGGATGCTTGTGAATATTCAGCAGCCGCTAATAAGAGAAGATGGTACAGTGCTTCTGGCTACAGATTCCAAGGTATCTTCCGTAGATTTCACTGTACAGTCCATATTTTGTTGCTTCAGTAACGTGCTTTCTATGCAGATATATATATGAATATATCATTCCTCACAAGGAGCACAACTCAGTACAACTATTGAAGGATGATTGTGTGGGGTAGAGCAATGAAGAAAAAAGACTTGGCTCAATCAACTGGCCAATTTATATTTTGTTTATTTTTTATTTTTCAATGTAGTTTTAAATTCATTTCCTCTCCATTGCCATGTTAGGAAAGTGGTATAATGCTTTTAATAAATAAGTTTACTTAACACGTATTCTTTACTAATATATATCTCTCTTTTTTCTTGTGTAGGCTGAGACAAGCCAAGGTGCCTTGGGGACACTAGCAAATGTTGTAACTTCACTTGCTAGTCTCAACGAGTCACTTAATAATGGAGACACTTCTGAAATTCCACAAGAAGACCAATCTGCAAGTGAGATCACTCGGTAGGTACTTCATATTAAAAACTTGACTCATCTCCCAGTCCATTATATGTAGTTAGTTAACTGAATAAACTAAAGCAGCAGCATGCCAGGCTATGGATAATAAGGCATTGCCTTATATTAAAGCATTACTGTTGAGTTCTATATTTAGATTCTGTCATCAACCTGCATAACTTTAATTACTCTGTTTAGCATTTCAGGGAATGGGTTATGAATAGCAAGATAACAGAATGCTACTGTGAAGATACTATGACAGTGAAGGGATTTTCTATTAAACTATTTCTAATTTGCTGTTTTCTAGTCATGGGATTCTACTACAGAGGCTCTCTTTACGTTTGTAATGATACAAGTGTGACCTAGAACAAAAACTCTGTGTGGAATGCTTCTATTCAGAGTTCCAGCCACTTCGTTTCATTTCATTCAGTGACAATGTTCAGTCTTCATTGGATTGCTTGGAAAGTGGGGGTGGGGAATTCAGCCCTTGGAGTTCTTATACCTCCCTTTTGCCAGTTTGGTAACGAAAGGATACGTACTCAGCCTGGTTAGCATGTCACAGTAAGCCAAACTATGGGTTACCAGGACCACGCCAAAAATAAAACTGACACCGTAATGCCATTATACAAATCTGTGGTGTGACCTCAGTTGAAATACTGTGTACTGTTCTAGTTGACTCACCTCAAAAACGCGTATTGTGAAATTGGAAAAGGTTCAGAAAAGGGCACACTTGAACCTTGTGGGGATCCTATGAAGCTGAACGTTGGAAGATTCAGAACAGTTAAAAGAAGTACCGTATATTTGGGCGTATAAGACGACCCCCAACTTTTCCAGTTAAAATAGAGAGTTTGGGATATACTTGCTGTATAAGAAATACGACCCAGCATATAAGACGACCCCCGACTTTTGAGAATATTTTCCTGGGTTAAAAAGTAGTCTTATACGCAGGAATATACAGTACTTCTTCATGCAGCACATAGTTCAACTCTGGAACTTGCTCCCCTGGAGGCAGTGATGACCACCAACCTATGTGGCTGTAAAAAATGGATTAGACAAAGGAGGAGAGGGATTTTCAATGGCCACTATCCGTGAAAGCTATATTTGGCCTCCACAGTTGGAGGCAGCAGTGCTTCTGAAAACCAGTTGCTGGAAGAAACAGGGAGGGATGATGCTCTTGTGCTTGAATCCTTCTTTCCCAGAGGCACTTGGCCACTAGATGGGTCATTTGGCCTGATCCAGCTGGCTCTTCTTATGTGGGCTCCTGAAGAGGAGCTTGCAGCTCCTTTGCTCCTTCCTGGGCTTTTTTATTGCTGCACTGAGCTAAGCCAACCTTTGGCTTACTGTGTTACCTGAATAAATCTTGACTATAGTTCTTCAGTAGTGAGGAAACAGCTTAACCATGAGTGTACGTTCAGACAACAAACTAAGCCAACCTTTGGTTCAGCTCAGCACCGCAAAAGAGTTAAAAAAAAAAGACCAGGATGGAGCAATGCAGCTGCAAGTTTCTCTTTGGGAACCCACACATTTGCACAGCCCTGGTAACTAGTTTGGCTCACCATGTATGACACGTTAAGCAGGACAGATAATTAATTCACTTTTGATACATATGATATGTATCTGTCTACAGAAGTATAAGTGACATTGTGTTTTAATAGACTTATTCTTATTTGCAGAGCATTTGATACTTTGGCTAAAGCACTTAACACCACAGATGGAGCAACAGCTCAGAATCTGGCAGATGGGATGGATCCCACAGGTGGTGGGAACATTCATGTAATCAGTAGGGATCAGTCTACGCCAATCATTGAAGTTGAAGGACCCCTCCTTACAGATACTCATGTGACATTTAAGGTGTGTGTGTTCCCTTAATTTATTTGGGTGAATATGCCAAGAAGCACTAAAAAAAACTACTGCGACTTTTAACAAGCAAAAATAAGTCAGTGAACATCATCTTCTCTTCCCATGCTGTCTGTTTTCCTTGAGAGTTAACTATTTCATTGGAATCTCTTCAGCTGATGCCCATGTTACAATTTATAAAGGAGGGAGCAATGGTTACCCCTTAAACCCCAGTGGTAAATTAAATACATGCTTTCTGGCATCTACTGAAGTCTTTTGACTGAAAAGGTTCTCCAGCTTCGTAAAATTTGAGAGCAGGACACATTACTTGACTATAAAAGGGAAGAGTTTTGTGACTATGTGCCAAATGCCACACATCTGTAAAATTAATATATTTGTAAATTTCAAACTTTTCAAATTGCTAATAGTTTTATGCATTGTACCTGAGTTATTCTATATTCACAGTCTTGAAGTGTTATCCCTAACTGTATTGCAGATCCTGTTTTAAATTCAAACTGATCCTTTCTGAATACAAAGTGTGGCTTCATTTGAGCTTTCATTTTAATGGGGCAGACTTTATATTAAGAAAGCTGGATTAAACTGTTACAGAGTTTGAATGTTTAAAGAATTAACACTATAAAATATAAAGGCATATGGTATATTTATGGTTCCATAACAAAAGGCTCTGAACATGTTCTGTATCCAGAATGCATCTATTAATGATTTTTAAAAGAATTTATGAAAATGGGCTTTTATACATGTACATTTCTGTTCTCTTGCAGTTAACCATGCCAAGCCCAATGCCAGAGTATCTGAATGTGCATTACATTTGTGAGTCAGCATCCCGCTTACTTTTTCTTTCCATGCACTGGGCTAGATCCATTCCTGCTTTTCAAGCACTAGGGTGAGCAGATGATTTCTTTTTAATTTTTTACATAAGGAATTGGAGGGATCTTTTCAATCTAAACTAGCTGTGAAGAATGAAATTATCACACATCAAATGACACCTCACTCTTCCACCTGACTCTTTCATATCCCCACTTAGTTCTCACTAGTCTCACCACATTTCCCCACTATAACCCCAACAGATAACGCAATTTTTCTATCTCCTTATATATCCCAATCTCTATTTCCCCTTCGTACCAAAGCCTTTCCAACACCCCATATTCCGTTCACCCTTATTTTGTTATTAGTGCATGTGCTTCTGGGTTATGAAGCTGGCTTGCTGAAACTAATTATTTGTTAAACCACAACCCCAAATTCAGATGCAACAGTATGCTGAGCTGAAAGAAAAGCTAAATAAAGGTTTCCAGTGTCCTCCTTCCAGCTACACTGGAAAAAAAGAGAGGAGGGGAAAGTGCCATCCCTATGAGGCTAAGTTCATGAACACTGTGCTAATCCAAGGTTGCCAATATTTTTTATACCCGTGGGTACATTTGGATTTCTGAGCAAGTGTTGGGGGTGCCAGCCCTCCTAATCACATACAGACGAGAAAGAAAGTACCTATATGCACACTTTAGAAGTGACCTGAACCTTGGAAAGCTCATAGAGATGAAAGAGGAAGTGGAAATATACAAGTTCCTCATTCAGCCCTCTTCAAGGAAGAAGAGGTAACAACCCTCACCATCTCATGGCCAAGGGGACAGTAAATGGGAGGTAGGGGCTCATAGGCTTCTCAGGCACCAAGGAAGACCTCCTGGGCACCACATTAGCGGCCTCTTGTGTAAACCATGGTTTAGTGTGAAATCCTAAGGCGGCTATCAATTTCAGTTAAACCGTCAGAAAATCTTACACAGATCCTATTGTGTATTTTGCTAGAATATTTTATGTCTATTGTGGGAGGGAGCTTAATCAGTTCAAAGTAACCAGCACATTATCTTTAAATAAGGGTTGTATAGTTTTCTTTCTGTAATCAAGATTCTACTGACTTTTTATTGTATTTTGAAGATTTCTGTAGAACTTGGGAACATTGCTTTCTGGCACAGGCTATGAAGTAGTGTGTTGCATAACTGCTGATATTCTGTTTGTCAGATATTTTGCCTGTGACTTCTTTTCTCCCTCTCTTGATTCTATGGTTCTTTCTTAACTGTAAGTTTGTATGTAACATTACAATTTCTGTGTTGCTGTTCGGCATGGAGACTACCAAGATGGGGGGGGGGGGGGGATCTCAAAAAATATTTGGAATGAGGGGAGCACGCAAGGGACTTTGTAAGCAGCTGCCATGCTGTCCATTTTTCAGGACAATTTTCTTCCAGCTGTAAATGTTTTTTGAATGGGAACATTTGCCCTCCTACAAGCTAACACAAATTCCACCATTCTTTTCAGCACAACAACGCAAGCCAGTCAAACATTGCATATAATACTATTGCATAAAATAAACTTACCTACAATAAAATCCTAATGCAGCCCTAATGCTCAGTAGTTATGAAAAAGAATTATAATCTATGCAGAAAAATGATACTGATAAATCTCACTATATTTATTTGCTTTTGTAACTTTAGACAGGACTGTAATACAAGCCTCGTGCGTGCGTGCTGGAATGAACTATTTACTTTAGGCCTTGCACAATGTGCACAGGTGATGAGCTTGTCAACTATTCTGGCAGCCATTGTCAACCATCTACAGAACAGCATACAGGAAGGTATGTGTGGCCTTTTTTAAAGGCTGTGATTCTAAGCACAGTTAACAAGTTGTAATCATGTCATTAGAACTTTCCTTCCAAGTATATGTGTATAGAATCTGGGTGTTGAAAGTGTCTGTTGGGTGGGAATAAAATTTTTACAAAGTTGTTTCTAGAAAAAATGTTTCACCAACAACAAGGCATGGAGCACACATGTTGGGTTGTGTATTCAGCTGCCACATTGTAGTTGACGAGGAAACCTTGCCCACTCAGCAAGGCAGAGGGGAATACATCAACCACTGTAATGTGCACATATTTGCTTTCTGTCATAAAGGTTTCCTTGAAGAATTTACTGATTTTCATAGTAGATTTATGAAACCAAATCCAATAGTTCTTCAGAAAAACACAAGAATCCTTTGGCTTTTTTGTATTTATTTTTAAAATTATAAGCAGAAATTTTACATGGAGTTCCAAATATGGAACAATTATTGTAGCATATTTGATAGGCACTTGACAGTAACAATTACTGTATGAAAGCCAATGAATAGCCACTTAACTGCACTAGAGAAACTATATGAGAAACAACAGTGCCATGCATGAATTTTGGCTTTATTCTTTCCAAAGAGAACAGGTAACACTTGGAAAGTACTTGCTGGATGTAGAGATTCTGAACTCTGGAATACCTTACATGGTTTGCAAAAAAGGGGTCAAAGTTTGGTAATAAACATGAGTAAAATGTACATCTGGAATTCCATACCTTTCTGTTCTTGCCTACTTTCATTTCTGGATGTAGCAGAGTCTGTCCCAAGAATGCTGCCTTTGTCCAGCAGATATCAGAAATATCAGTTGTTGTACAAAAACCATCTACTAGAACAGTAATGCTATATTACTAAGTTGCAGGCTCATGTATCTACAGGAGAACTTTTTAGTATGATGGGTTTGGTTTTGACTGTCTTGTTGTGCTTCTTATGGGTCTAGAAAAATAAAGTTAGCAGTTACCAACATTTACTGATTTAATTTGTTAAATCCTTTCAAACTTAATTATAATAGGCAGGTTCCGCCCCCAAGCAAAGCCCTCAAAAACAACAGAACTGATGTAGTTCCTCTGGGCAAGGAAAGAGGCAGGATATTCAGAGGCCATGGAGAGGTAGGTGCCCTACGTTTGATTAAGTGTAGGGCTGTAAGATTTTCCAGCATCCCAGATTTGTGGAAAGAACAGGCACAGTGAAATTACTGGCCTCGTGGAAAATAAAGGATCACAGTAGATAAGAGAGCTTGCTGCAACTGTATGGTTGTAGTGCACTGCCTTTTGATTTAAACCAATTTTTGAAGGCCAGGGATAGATAGAATAATTAAAGCAATGTTTCTTGCCCCAAGGCTTGGGGTGTAGGTTAGATTAAACAGCAATACCATTGCTATTCTTTGATCAAGAGAAAAGGACAACTTGCAGCCTGCTATTTGTGCAATGTTTAACAAATGTAGATTAAGGGTTTTCAATATTATGGTGGCAGAAGAGTCATAAATATCTACAGTTATTACCAACACAGGCCAAGGAAAATATTTAAGTCAGGCATCCCCAAACTTCGGCCCTCCAGATGTTTTGGACTACAATTCCCATCATCCCTGATCACTGGTCCTGTTAGCTAGGGATCATGGGAGTTTTAGGCCAAAACATCTGGAGGGCAGCAGTTTGAGGATGCCTGATTTAAGTCATAGTGAGCTTTGCTTATTTTATATATAAGTCATGCAGCATGCAGTTCTTAACAGAGGAAAATGGGGAACTAGTTCTTGAATGGCAACTTTCTGTTAAGAATCTTTTTCTACAAATGGCATCTCTGCTCTCTGCATTGACTTGCATAAATGCAAATGTTGCAGTATAAAGAACAAAAAAAAAACCTCATACTGAGATGGAATCCTTCCATAAACCTTTACAGTTTAAACTCCCTGACATTATACCTATCATCTAAAGAAAAATGTCAAGTGCTCTTAAATTCTGATAAATTACAACAAAGATTGGATTTTCCTCAATCATTTTAAGAAGGAATTGAAAATAGCATGAAGGAGTGGACAGTCTTGAAATGTTATCACACTCATGCCATCTTTTCCCTCTACACACTTCAGCCTAGCACCAGTTCTATAGTTTCCCAACTAGAGCCACCTCCTTACCTTGTACACTGCTTCGTTAATTTTCAGATTGTCTACACTGTTAACAAAATAGCAAGGGGTAAGTTTCTGGCATATGGAGGAGAGTTATACAAGCAGTCAATTAAATCTATGTAGCATTAAAAAGATGAGGGTAAGCTACTGATTCCAGTCTGCTAGATAAAGCATGTATTTCTAAATATGTTATAGAGGAAAACTGTCAATCATCATTACATTAAGCTTTGTCTTTCAAATAACTAGATAACATGCCCGTCTGGGTAATGCATTTTAGGTTACTTGGCAGTCACTTAGGTCTCCAGTGAACATTTGGTCATATTCCAAAGCTTCTGTGATTCAGTACATATGGAAGCTTCTGGTTTACAAATTAAAACTCACTGAGTAAACAGACATGTGGAAAAAAGAATGAAATCTAGCAGTTTGATACATATTTCCATGAAAGACTGCATAGGTTTAAAACTGGTTGTCATCTGAAAAAGTCTAGATAGTTGGTTGACAGTTTTGCACTCTTGTTAAGAGAATGTGTAATGTCTACTTGTAGATAAACTTTCCGGAGACCGAATAAAACAAGTGATGGAACACATCTGGAAGCTTCAGGAGTTCTGTAATAGCATGGCTAAGCTTGATATTGATGGATATGAATATGCTTACCTTAAAGCTATAGTCCTCTTTAGTCCTGGTAAGGCATTTGGTAATTATTCCCTTCTCTTAAATTCTGTTTTGGTGCTCAATTTACAAGAGGGTAACACCAGTTAAATCCAATGCTGAAGAAAATGCTACAAATGAAGGTACTTCATAATATAGTTCAATTAACTGACATATTTTTGTTTATTTTTCCTTTTGGTTTTATTGGGCTTTACTTATGTTTAATATCAAAGTATTAGCCATACACTTTCTTAAAAGCTATATTATCAATCCACCTTTCTGCTGCTATTTCATCTGTCCACATCTGGAATAAACCCAATAGCATGAAATACTCAGTAATACACTTGAGGATAACCCTAAAACAGACAGTGTAAGGCCGGTGGATTGCACTCAGTCTGCTACAGTTTTTCCACAGCCTGCACACCACTTGTACTAACAAGCTTTCCAGGAGGAAGCATTAATAGTGTGGGATGCAGTCTGCAGACACATTACCTATCCTTGTGCCAGAAGAAATACTTAATGACAAAACTGGCCCTTTGCTGTTGGTTTTCAGTAAAGAGCTGAATTGTGCAGGACATCTAAAGTTTGGGAGAAGGCTCTGTTTGCAAAGCTGACAATGTTTTGTATTGGATGTGGAATAAAGAATCATTAACAGAAATATATCTGGTAGCTTTTAATTTTAAAAATTATAAAGGAAAATGCTATTACACCCAACTTATTTGTCTCCCAGTTTCATGTATAGTAATCATTTCTTGAATAGACTTTGGAGTGAAGAATATTAAATATTTTTGTGTTTTTAGTACACTGTATATTTTCATTGTTTTTACTTTTGTACATTACCTGATAATGTTTACATGACAGGAAGTATATAAATATTTTGAAATAACTTTAAATCAATGTATTAATGGCACACAAACTTTTGAGTGTCCCAAGAGACTGAAATATTACTATTTCTAATGTCATATTTGTATCCATTTATTTTGTGTAGAGGCCAACCTGCTTATTTTCTGCAGAAAGCAGAAAGTCATGAGATAGCATATATTGCCTCTAGAAGTTTTTCAACAGAAGATTCTTTCTAAAAATAAATGTCATGTTTTTGATACAAGTAAATGCACAATGACATGTTTGTGTTTTCTTTAGATCACCCTGGTCTCACAAGCTCCAGCCAAATAGAAAAATTCCAGGAGAAAGCTCAGATGGAGTTACAAGACTATGTTCAGAAAACGTATCCAGAAGATACTTACAGGTATTTTCTCTCTCTCTCACTTACCTGGAAGTAATTCCTGTTGTTTCCATGTAGATGTGTGCTGAGTTTCCATGTAGATGTGTGCTGAGTAATGTGAGCCATTATTTCCCCCTCTGTCTGTTACCCATTGGAACCTGAATTGGCTTAGGTGTCCTGTGACAAAAAAAAATCCACAAGTAAAGTGTAACAACATTTAGTGTTGTTAGCTAGAGGATTTGTGTGTAATAATAATATATACAAGCTGCTAAAACTCTGAAAACTTAGATTACAAAATTGCTACATATATAAAAGCAGAATATGATTTTAAGACCTTGTAAATAGTTACATTTAGAACCTCATATATTTATGAGGTTACACTCTATTTGTAAAAAAAAACCAGTCAGATAGGTATGAAAACACAAAATTGGATTAACAATTATTTGAACCCTCCCAAGCTAGTTAAAAATATTTGTAAAACGTTTTAGCAAACTTGAATCATTTCATAATCCATCTGCTCTTCGATAGTTATGGGATCAGTTGCCCCATGGTGCTTCATCTACATATCTCCCTTTTCAATGTTTTTAAAAATTGCATTTAATTTACTAAGCTACTGGGGATCCTATTTATCGCTACAGAAATGAATGGAACAGTAAAACTATGCTAATTCTGTTTCAAGCAACTTCTCAAGATAGGATAGGGAAACAGCACTTTGCCTATATTATAAATTCTATTTTTTTGGGTTGTAAATAAATATATGTGTACATTCCTGTGTGCCCCCCCCCCCCGGAAAAAAACCTAATACAATGCACTGCAGGGTTCTGTTGGACTCCAGGAATAAATTTTTACCCAGAAGGTTAATTCTACTCCAAGTTGGCTTTATTGTGATACACAGGATAACACCCTCATAATGTAAATTACTCCCAGGTAAGCGTGTATAGGATTGCTGTCTAAAATACGATACAGCAACAGATTGCTGTATTCTGTTAATTATGAGTTGGAGTTTTAAGGAGTTTGTCCTTGGCAGCATCCATTAGTGAAGGAGAAAGAGGAGGAACATGATGTTGATAGCTTACTTCCACTATTGGAAGGTAGTATGCCTCTGAATGCCAGTTGCTGGGAATTGCAAATGGGCAGAGTGCCGTTGTGTTCATGTCCAGCTTGCAGGCTTCCCACAAACATCTGGTTGGCCTCTGTGATGACAGGATGCTGGACTAGATGGGCCATTGGCCTGACTCAGCAAGCTCTACTTCTGTTCTTATTTCACCTAATCAAGTTGCTATAAGTGGATTCCAAACTGGTAACCTGATGTATACCTTTTCATATTCTACTGTCTTCTTATTTCAGACTAGCCCGGATTCTAGTTCGCCTGCCAGCACTTAGACTGATGAGCTCTAGCATTACTGAAGAACTCTTTTTTACTGGGCTCATTGGAAATGTTCCAATAGACAGTATCATCCCTTACATACTGAAAATGGAGACAGCAGAATATAATGGCCAAATAACAGGCTCATCTTCCTAGAAGAGATCAGTGCGTCTTCACAGATCAACTGAGTAATCATAATTCACTGATTAACCTTGGCATTGTGTACAAATATTTTGATTATGTTCCCTTTTCTTGTTAAATTTATTCCTTTCCACACTGAAAGAACAACTTACTCCTATCCACATTGAAAAACAAGATATTAAAACCTGCAAAAAACGTTTTTTCTAGGATTCACTTCTGCCAGAAGAAATACTTTAATGCCTTTTAATGAATGGTTACAGGGAATTGCTGAACAAGATTTTTATTTTAAAGATTTTAAAAAGTACTTAAGTAAGAACGCTGGCTTGGATCCAAAGAACTGCAGGTGGAGTTCTGCTCATGAAATGAGTCTCTCTTAATCTAAGGTTACCAGATTTTTTTCAATGCATCCGGGGACACTTTTCAACTTCCTACTAAATAAGATGGATTTTGCCAGGGGACTGATTTGAAAATCCAGGGACTGTCCCTGGGAAACGGGGACGTCTGGTAACCTTATCTTAATCCCTCCTCCTTCATGCAGGCACGCTAAGTCACTCCTAAGAGCAGTAACAACCCATGCAGCAGTGCAGGTGGGGCACCACTGCTCTTGATTTTCAGACACAGTATGCCACTGGCACACTCTATTCTCCACAGGATGGAGAGGGGTGATGAGCTCAGGGCTGTGTAGGCACGTGAGGGCATGTGTTTGGCTCTGTCATACCACGCAGGTCTGATTGGCTCTATCATGCCACACAGCCCCAAATTGCTCACCGGGGCAAAACGGCTTGAGCCCAACTGTATCCTCGCCCAACTGCACTGGCTTCCCGTTTGTGGACTACTCTCCCCAGGGAGATTCATCTGGCACCTTCATTATACATTTTTAGGCACCAGGCAAATGTATTTGGGAGGTGGGGTTATTGTTTTCCTCTCAACTATTTATTTTGTGTTTTTATCCTGCATTTTTATCTTGTGAACAGCCCTGAGATCTTCAGATGAAGGGCTGTATATAGATTTAATAATATAAATAAATAGGTTCCCTGAACCTCCCACTCTCCCCTAGGTAATTGTCAGTGGTGCACTGTGTTCAGAAACCAGGAGAGCAGTAGTGTCCTTACCTATGCCACCACATGGGCTGCTGCTGCCTAAGGGTCAGGTCACCCTCCAGAGTGCTATGCAGTGCCACATGGAAGGTTGCAGCTGGCAGAGAAAATTGTCAACACACTTACCCTTGAGCAAGCAGGAGTGCTTCCCACTTGATTTAAGGGTTCTTTGTATCCAAGCCCATATTTTATATATTTTAATTTATATTTTAAAATCACCAGGATGTAGTCTATCATCAGCACTTTCAAAGCACTTCTTGTTAAAGCTATGATTTTGTCATCCTCTTGCTTGTATGAGCAAGGTAAGTGAATAATAGCATTCAGGGTAAATGAATAATTGTGTTTTAAATGCATTCTAATGCTAGTGATTTCTGTGAAAACATAGAAGAGCTGTAGGAGACAATCATTTATGCTACAAAATTTCAATTGTATGTGTTTATTAATAATGTGATCCTTTCAATGAGATTTCTATACTATTTGAAGTTAAATTTACTAAATGTTTACAGCATAAGTGACACAAAGTTTATGGCTCTGCTGTCAGCTGAGTAAGATGCTGTAGAACAGGCATCAGCAATTTCCGGCCCATGGAGGCCATTTTTCCGGCCCACGGGCCGCCCATGAACCAATCCACCCGCTCAGCAAGTCCCCCACGCGCTGCGGTAAACCGGCGCAACGTGGCGCAGGGACTCGCTGAGCGGTGCCGGAAATCACGTCTACGCAGCCGCAGAAGCAATTTCTGGTGCTGCGTACATTTTGGAAATGGGCAGCCAGCACCGGAAATTGCTTCTACGCAGCCGCGGACATGCGCAGAAGTCATTTCCGGTGTTCCGGACATGGGCAGCGCAGCACCGGAAATTGCTTCTGCGCCTGTGCGGCCCATGTCCGGCCCATGGACGATAGTCCATGGGATTCCTCCGGCCCACAGGCAGAAAACGTTGCCGACGCCTGCTGTAGAAGTTATTCACACTAGAAAAGAGCATACTAACTTCTTGGCTTTGTAAAGGGGAACCATTGAAATTTTTGAGCCTGGTGCTGTTTACTTATAAATGCTGTAGCATAAGATGCCTTTTTATTGTGCTGCATCAGCCGCTAAGTGGTGAGGATGCTATCAGTTTCAGAAACAGCAAATGTGTCCTTTAGTACACTATAATTTCAAACTCATTCATTCTGTATGACACTTGAGAATACTATTTTTGGCATATCACATTGTCCAGTACTGTGGTTACTTCAGAATTTGAGGCTTAGTCTTTTCTTAAAGGTTAGAAAAACTGTTTTACCGTCCAAATCCTATATGTGTCTACTCAGAAGAAAGCTCCACTGGGTTCAGTGAGACTTACTCCCAAGTAAATGTGAACAGGATTACAGCTGCTCTGAGCAACCCATAGCTATGGTAAATCAGTGTACGGTAATTTAAAACAGCTTGGGTTTCCCCATCCCAAACTCCTTTCAGGAAGAATTCGACTGACATCACCTTCTTCACTTGTCACATTATGGCAGGTTGCTAGGTCACATGACCCAGTTGAAAGGGGGTTAGAATAGGTCTCTCCTTGCTCTGTCGTGTCCTTTTGGGGGAGATTTATGATAGTTGATCCCCGGCTGAGCCAGAGTGGGGGATTTATGCTGGTTTAGAGTCGGACACTCAGCCAGGAAAGCCAATTCTCTCATCCTGGAGAATCTTTGGTTTGAATTGCACTCATCCTGGAGAATCTTTGGTTTGAATTGCACTGTTTGCCATTTTCCTAGCCTCCACTTGCAGTACAGCATGTTATACTCTGAGCCACTTTGCATATGGCATTTTCCCTACCTGGGCCTAATTCTGTAGGAAAAAGTGTGCAGTCAGCTGTATGCATATCATGCAGCTGCCCATTTCCACATGCTTGCATCTGTTAAGGTGTGCTTTGTTCTACTGTATCCAAACACACATAAATAACTCTTGACAAAATAGACATTTCAATGATTTCCCCACTTTGCAAGGCTCATGGAAATATATTTCCACACAGATCTTACCTCTATATAGGAAAAGTATCGTGCATAAAGGGACTGCCTGCTCCCATAACATAAATTGGTGGATTCTTTTTAAAGTTTGGAGTACTAAGAAATATTTATTGTGTTACAACCTGTCAAAATGCTTCCAAGGGCTGGCCATTTTCTGTTTGATCTGTGTTGCTTTATTTTTAAGACAATGTGTTGTCAATCACACAAAAACAACTTCTCAGATTGCCCTTCAGTTGAGATCATATTCCAACAAGGTTGTTTTTTGTCTTTCTAGTTAAGCTCTCGGGTGGAATGTTGGAGGGATGTCTTACAGGACCAGGCACAGTTCAGTCACCTATTTACCCCCATTCATAAGAATCTTCATTTATAACCTACATTTCAGGAAGGAATTCAGTGATTACTTAAGCTGGCATAGCCCCGGAGATCCAAATCAATTACACTTCCTTCTTTTAAAAATGTTTTAAAAACAGGGTGAGATACAATGTAATGCAAGTGGCCTTCACAGTGGGCAATTTCTTCCTCTCCTCCCCCCATTCCGAACCCCCAAAACCTGTTTTTGAGAGTTGGGAGGCCCTCTGGAGCAGTTTTTATGGGGGCACAGGGGGCTGGAGGGTAGAGAAGAGAATCCAGAATCCTTGTGCAAGCAGATTTCTATTGCGTAAGTGGACAGACAACATTGGGTGTCACTTCCTTTAATTCACAGAAGAACTGCTGCAGAGGAAGCAAAACAGTGTTGTGTTTCCTTGATTTACTGTTTAGCTCCGACTTTATTCCTAAAATGATTTGTGTACATGCAGTCAATAGGACTGTGAGCACTGAATGTCTTGCAGTGTCAAAATCATGCTTAAAATTAATCAACTCTGGTCTTAATTAAAAATGACAAAAGACCCAACATGATGAACCTACTATGGTATTGTGGTATAAACAGATATAATCATATATTTTAGAATATGTATAGTGTCAATACTTTAGTGTGCACTTTTAACGAAGAAATTTGTAATTTAAATGATAAAATATCCTAAAAATAATTTTTAGTACAATTTTGAGACCAAAAATGATTCCTTATAAAACTCAGAGGAGCATATACTTTTAAAAGTGATGTCTGCTACACTGAAATCTGTGTGTTGCAGGTTTGCACAGCTTGATCCACAAACTTTAAATTAATTTAGTTGTGCTTTATTTTGGATCCAGCTGAAGTACTGTTTCTAAATAGTGTCATTTAATGACTGCTATGAAATATTTCAATATTTAATTTTTTGCTAAAAGGCACCTGTTTTGTCATTCACTGTTTCCCATCTAACCTAGCTTGCATATTCTTAAGAAAAAAAAGTGTATGTAATTGTTCATTGTTGATTAATGTTCAGATTGTCTAGGGTTACTTAGCAAGCATCCTTGGAAGCAAGTTCCTTTTGAGATCAATAAGGTACATGTATTTATCTATCTACAAGATTGGAAACCTCAGCATTTAAAACGAATTTACTGTGTGCCCTGCCAATTATTAAATAAGATGGCAATTTTGAGTTTAATTGATTTCTGAGGGACTTAGACATGCATGTCTATTAGTCTGCAGCCTCAGTGGATTATGGCAGAGCCTATGTGGCAAGCTAACTTACATAGTGTTCTCTCCCAGAGCTTCGCTTGCCATGAGTTACAGGGCTTCTGAGTTCTGCAGACAGTTTCTGTGAAAGGAGAGTCATAATTTTAAAAGTATGTGTCTGTAGGTGTTCCTATTTCTTCAAAACCAACTTGTGATGTAACATTGGAGGGAGGAAGAATATGCCTTTGATTGGGGGGGGGAGTCAAATAAAGTGTAGCCAAGCTCTTGAGTTCCCCTAAAGAAGTGCTTTGGATCCCGGCCATATTTATTTGTGTGTATGATGTTTTATGTGCTTGTATCTAACTTAGTCTGGTATATTATGTACAGTGTAATATAAAGTGTGTATGTGTATGTATGTATATAGAACTATGTACAGCCATGTAATCATATATATCAGATTTCTATATGTTAACAAAAAAAGATTTATAAATGCATTGCAAATATTGAGCTTCCTAAATTTTATTTCTTGCTCAAAGCTCAGTCCTGGTATGATCATATGCATCTCACTTTCCTCGGTAGAGTAGGCACCTGTTTCTAAACCCAGGATGTATTTGCACTTTTTCTTAAATACTGAAACTATTTAATAGTTCCACATCTTATTTCTAAATACACACAAGCCCTGTTGAAATGAAACGAGGTTGTGTAGTGATAGTGTTTGGTGAATTGCATCTGTGGACCATAAACATTTCTATGTTTTTGACACATGCAAAGGGGGCTTTTAAAACTCTTCTGAAAGGTTTGGCTTTTTTTAAAAAAATACAGTCTTTTCTAAAGCATGTAAAGCTTCATCACTGTGTTTATAATGTCTGTATGTCCCTTGAAGTTGCTAATGAGAAGGAACAAGGTTGCTGCAGAACAGATGTGTGTAGTTCTGTATTGACAACCATCTTGTGTAATTGAGCATAAGGCAAACTGCAGGAGTAGCATCATAAATGTCACTATTTGCTAGCTATGTAATACATGGCACCATATATTTCCTGGCAAATATAATATATTTCTTTTTAGAGAGACAACTAAAAAGAATATTTTTAAAAAATCAAGTTTTTAGGAATTGTCTTATGCTAGTAGTGAAAGTCTATGGAAGGTTTCCAGATAACCTGTGCAGGAAAGTAGTTTGTGTGTTACAGACAATATTTCTTACTGTTCTACCTTCCCTAAAACCTGTTTATATAGCTTCTCTGGCTTGCTTAGGCATTCTTTCCTTCTTTTCCCATGAAAGAAACTTTGGTTTCAGATGGCAACAGTTGGTCAAGAATGTCAGCTAGCTGAGCATGCACGAGTAGTATAGAATGTGGTCCAAGATAATTATGAACATATTTTAAGGGAGACGTTTTCTTTTAATGAAAGAGCTGTAGATTTGTGAAGTAAACAAAGGACAAGATGTTTCCTGGTACATTGAAAGATCTCCGTCAACATTCCAAGAAAGACTGATTTTTCCCCTTCCTCTTTTGGCATGTGTGGATGAGAGGCATGCACCCAAGCAGGAAGCCAAGATCTTACAGGCTATGGCAGGTCTGTGTGTGCCTCCCATGTCATCATCCAATCTTCACTTTCTTTTGCAGAGCATGAAGGGCGGCAGGAGGTTGATGGATGTCTTGGGAGGTGCACACACTTTGCTTTTTCCACAATGCCTTGGCACCCTATCCACATCCTTCCACATTGAGAGGGAAAGGAGAAAAATGGGTCTCTTGTGAGGATCACTGCACATGCAGGTACCTTGGTTTTTGAACAGAATGTGTTCCGGGAGTCCATTCGACTCCCAGAACCATTCAAAAACCAAAGCACGGCTTCCGATTGGCTGCAGGAGCATCCTGCAGCCAATCGGAAGCCGTGCTGGATGTTTGGCTTCCGAAAACCAGAACACACACTTCTGGGTTTCGATCGTTCAGGAGCCAATTTGTTCGGGAGCCAAGGCATTCAACTTCCAAGGTACCGTAGGACTGAATTGTACTAGCACTAGGAAGAACTATGCCCAAAGTTAATTCTTGGAAAATAAAGCTTGCTATTCTCTTCACCATCTTAACAATCCTCCTGATGCCTATACAGTCTAAGACCTGATCTCCACACATTTTCCTACTGGTCAGTGCTCTAGGTCTGATCTTTTAAAAGTTTTGGTGAACTTGCACTTGCAGGATTTGAGTTCTGACTGTAAAGTTCATAAATGCTCCTTTAAGTTGGGTGCACAATCCTTGGAGAAGCATTTCTGCCCAGCTTCGATTTCCTGACCTGCTGCTTAATAAATGTACATAGTGGTGTGTGGTTGTTGTTTTTTAAAGAAAAGAAATATTTCAGCTGTGGATGTTTTTGAAACATTTTTGGCAGGAAGCTCCATTGATTTAGTGTTATGACAATCGGTACTCCGTTTGCTTTAATTAAAGTTAACATTGAATAGAAGACTTCTATCATAAAATGATTTCCCCATTTTTTTATTGTTCCTTAAAAGGTACAATCCCCTGTAACGGAGGTACTAACCTGATTTCTGATTCTGGCCAATGGATGATTTAAGCTGTTTCTGGAAACAAGTATGTTACTTTTGCCTTCTGTACCACATTTGGAGGGGCAGGGGTGTGGAAAAATGGAAATCTTACCATAAGGCTAGAGGAGTTTTGAGTAGTCTATTGACCAAAATACAGTATATTTACTTACAGTATCTATGGAACTCATATGCCGAAAAGACTTCTGTGACTAACCACTAATTCTAAATATTATAATACCATTGTTCCCAATAGTTTTGTAACAAAAAACTGCTCATATTTATCCATTATATAATTGTTGTATGTATTTGGAAAACCCTTCAAGCGCTAAGCTCTTATTAAAGCTAACCTATTTGCCACAAGATAGGTGATAATTCCCTGGGGTATCTTTTGTAACCCTGTGCTTTTCATCGTCTATTGTCTCTGTATCTTCTTTTTTAAATACAAGGTTTAAAACCTGACAAAAGCTGTTGCTTCCTCACAGTTTATTTTGTGAAATCAGCTTTGTAAATGTAATAGCATTTAAAATAGCATGTTCTTTTTTATCTGAATTTTTATATCTAATCAATGTCTTCAGTCATGAAGAGAAATTTGCATTGTTGTGTGTGTATATAGAGTATTGCAGTGCATGCTTATGCATTTTATTAAATGCTGTCTAAACGTGGCATTATATTGTTGTGGCTTAATATTTCTTCCTACAGAAGGTTTATACTATTAAAATAAATAAAGACCCTTATATGGCCTCTGAGTTCTTTTTTCAGAGCAGGTAATTATGGCATAACTATAAAAGTTGTTGAATGGGTTCACAATATTCTTTGAGAATGCCTTGAGAGTAATGTTAGGATCCAAAGAATTGTTCATCTAATTTTACCTGCCTAATTGGGTTTTATCCAAGTGTTTCTTCGACAGAAGAATGTGTCCCATCCTTGTCATAGGGCAAATGACTTCAAAAAAGGAGGATTTTAAAAGCAGTTTGCAGTGCTTTGGGTTGGCCTCTGCCTAAAAGCAGAGGAAATAAAAAGTCCCCATTGGGCATGCCTAAAATACCGGTAGCTCTTTGGATACTGGCCCGAGAACTGGAGCAGTTTTAACTGTATGGAGAAAAACGCCATTTTCTTGACTGGTTGCGACCTACAAAGCCCCACTTGACTTTGGACTGGGTTATCTGAAAAACCAACCACTTTCTCCCTGCTGGTTCTCATTGGCTCTTTCTTTCCTGCCTATTTCTGAAGGGCATTCAGTTGGAATGCGGGAGAGGACCTTAGTTGCTGATGCCAATCTTTCTCCTTGCAAAAGGAGCATCTCTGATTACCTACTGTAACAAATAAAATTTTTATTTAGAATTTGGTCCATTGGCTGAATTGAAAATATGTTGACTTTTTACACGTTTATTTTGTGGTGTTAATTGCTTTGACCATAATTTGGTGGAGCGGCGGGATACAAATTTAATAATCATGGAAGAAGCTCCACATGGTGATAGTATTCCATTCAATACAATTCCTATTGGCCAGGGAGGAAGCATCTGAACATTTCTGAGTGCTGAGCTGTGGGAGATGCATTTACTTTTTATTCCACATTTTGAGAACCTTGCTTTTTGAGAACCTCTTGCTTGGACTACTGCAATGCGCTCTATGTGGGGCTACCTTTGAAGGTGACCCGGAAACTACAACTAACCCAGAATGCGGCAGCTAGACTGGTGACTGGGAGCGGCCGCCGAGACCACATAACACCGGTCCTGAAAGACCTACATTGGCTCCCAGTACGTTTCCGAGCACAATTCAAAGTGTTGGTGCTGACCTTTAAAGCCCTAAACGGCCTCTGTCCAGTATACCTGAAGGAGCGTCTCCCCCCCCATTGTTCCGCCTGGACACTGAGGTCCAGCGCCGAGGGCCTTCTCGGTAGTGGCATCCACCCTGTGGAATACCCTCCCACCAGAGGTCAAAGAGAACAACAATTATCAGACCTTTAGAAGGCATCTCAAGGCAGCCCTATTTAGGGAAGCTTTTAATGTTTGATGGATTTCTGTATTTTAATATTTTGTTGGAAGCCGCCCAGAGTGGCTGGGGAAACCCAGCCAGATGGGCGGGCTATAAATAATATATTATTATTATTATGGATTTTTATTTTAACAAGCTGGCTTTCTTCACTCCACATATGATCAGGGTCACTACATATTATTTAGGGTATGTTTAAGAAAAAACGTGGTTCCACAGGGGAAAGATAGATGCCATACTCAATTTATTTTGGAAATCAAAGCTTTGCCCTCCTAGTTCATTTACTCCAATGCTGAAAACTCGGTCTTGTACTGAAGCCGCCGCTTCAAACTTTATAAACGAGCCGAAGCATTTCGACATTCCGCTGGCGGCGTTTCCTCGCAGCAGCATCAGAACAGGATCTCGTGCAGCGCAAAGTTGTGAGAACAGCCTGCGTAACTTTCCCATGTACTCAAATGGTATATGCCGGTGGTTGCAAATCAGCGCCGCCAGCCGAACGTCTGGAATGCGCGTTTGTGCATTTTTCTGAATGCCTCTCCGTTTGCGCAGATCTAGGTATCTCGCTCTCATTATTCTCTCGGATCGCAGTGTCAACAGCCCCCGAGGCTTGCACTTCCTTTTCCGATGCCCTACCCTCCGATTCGTCCCGCCTCCTCCTCCGCGCTCCCGGAAACTACAATTCCCGCATCCCCTTGCGATCGGCGCTCCGTTTCCGGCCCGGGTGGGTCGGAGCAAGGAAGTTGCGCCGCCGACTCGTGCCGCCGCTCTTGGCTACGCGGTGCGCGCGGGGCTGCCGGCTGCCGCCGCCATGCCGATGAAGGGCCGGTTCCCGATCCGCAGGACGCTGCAGTACCTGAACCAAGGCGACATCATCTTCAAGGACGCCGTGAAGGTGATGACGGTGAACTACAACACGAGGGGGGCTTTAAGCGAAGGAGCCAGGTGAGCGGGGACCCCTCGAGCAAGGAGCCTCCCTCCGTCCCCCTGTCCCAGGGATTGTTGCGCATCTCTCCGCGCTCGCTGTGCACTTCGTGCAGGGGCTGGGGAAGGAGCCCCAACGCAAGCCGAGCTGTCCCCCTGGCGTAGGGGAACCGATAGATGCGGGATTGGAGTCGGTCCTGCGCAGGCCATCCTCGTCCATTGCCTGCTCCGGTGCAGGATAAATTCGGAACAGGAAGACCTCCAGAGATGTCTACCTAGATAATCAGCTCCATTGCCTAGCAGCTCCTCTTATACCATCAAGTTTCTTCCAGTGGTCAACTGAAATCTGCCTTCCTGTAGTTCAAGCTCATTAGATCTAGTCCTGCTTTCTGGGCAGCTAATGTTCCTCGGCCCGCTTTGAGACAGCACAGTTTCCTCATGCAGTCAGATGAAGCAACAGCTTGCTGTTGTTGTTGTTATTGTTATTCCTTTTTGTGAACCACTTTGAGATTTTTTTTAATAAAAAAACAAGCAAGTGGTATACACATTTTATGAAACGAATAAATAAAATAATGCACAGCCCATCTTTGCAGTTCACCCTTCCATTTTATCTTCACAACAACCCTTTGAAATAACTTGAGCCAGCTACCATCTCGAAAGCCTCAAAAGGGCTGAGCATGGTTTTGAACAGGGGCTGTCATCCTAGCTCACTATAACCACTGCATCATATTGGCTCCCTGTAGCTTTTATTTACACCACAGTAACTTTGTTACTCTTCCTCAGTGTTCATGGACATTTTGGTTTTTCAGCAACTGATTAGCATGCTATTTTGGCATTGCTTATGCAGATATATCTGCTATGAGATATACTGGAGGGTGAGGGAAACCACCTCTGAACTTGGGTTCCTGCCTCCTGAATCTGATGCCTTTTCTGTCCCACACACAGAGCCGCCTTTTTCTCCTTTTCTTTGGCAAGAGTCTTAAGTTTCACTGAATTCATATTCTAAAAGGCTGAGTGCATCCACTCTCTTCCTTACTTTTCTCCTGCTCTTTCCACAGAAAATTTGTGTTTTTCAACATACCTCAGATTCAGTACAAAAACCCTTGGCTTCAGATTGTGATGTTTAAGAACATGACACCATCGCCATTCTTAAAATTCTATTTAGGTAAGTAACATGCATGGTTTTGTTTAGCTTTTGTTGAAGTGCATTGGAATACCCTCTGCTTAGGCACAAACATCATCCCAAGACTGACAGTTGACAGGTGGGTAGGATCACTCTCCAAAGAAGACGGTGTCTTCAGAGCATCCTGGTTGAGGCAGCTGCCTGTAGATACCCTGTCATGCTCTCTCCTCTGCAGATACTGGAGAGCAAGTCCTGGTTGATGTGGAAGAGAAGACTAACAAAGAGATCGCAGAACATGTTAAGAAAGTTCTTGGTAAAAGCGAGTAAGTAAAACACACACACACACACACACACACACACACATGGCTCTGCTTGTTTTTGGCTGTAGAACCAAACTTTTGAATCTACCCCATTCAATTAGACTGGGATAAGGGCAATGTTTTAAATGCACACAAACATGCTATTAAAACTCCATCCTCCTGCAGGCTTGAGTTCTGGACCCTAAAATAAGCTTTCCGGAATGTAACCCACATATCCTTTGTCATAAATGACCTATTTAGCCATTTGTGGCACCACTTGATGTCTTGAGAAGGCTGGAAAAAAAACACCTTCATTCTTTAAATTTACAAAAGCCTGGTCACCTGGAGGCAATGCTTGCTTGTTCCAGGTGATCTGCGAATTACAAGCTTACACTAAATGCTTATTGTGGATAAAGGTTGTGCAGCACTTCCCAAAATGTTCAAATATCGGGGAGCTTAGAGAATAGTCAAACTTAGCAGCAGTTAATGTTCCTACAGTCCTAGCGTAACACAGCCCTGTGGTGCCAAATGAGTAGCACGGCAGACTTGGAGCAGCTTTAATACTGAGAGAAGCCCTAAGCACTCAAGGGCAGAACTATTATTACAGCAGTCATATGTTCCCAGCAGTTTGACATGAAATGAAGCGAGGCGGCAGCATGTCAAATACCAAACAATCATTTGTGATAGAGGAAGTCATTGTTAACAATTATAATTTGCTATTAAGAGAGGAGAGGACCAGTGGCTTTCCAGGTTTGGGGCCTTCTAACTCCTAATAGCCATAGCCAGTTTGGTCAAGAGTTTCACTCCCAACACCTGGAGGGTCACGGGTGCCTCAACTGTACTTTCAAGAATTATGTGTGAACTAGTTTGCGATGCATTGATTACTGTCTAGCACTTGTCCTTACACCAAATTTCTTTTCTTTTTTGTAGGGAAACACTGCAGGGAGAAGCACAAGAGAAAATGAAGCTACGGCATCCCGCAACGTTTGGCCCCAAAAAGTACCACTTGCGGGAATGTATGTGTGAAATTGAAGGCCAAATTCCCTGCCCTGGTAAAGTGCCATTACCAAAGGAGATGACTGGGAAATATAAAACTGCCATGAAAGAGAGTGCTGCTTCCTAAGCCAACTTTCTACAGCAGGGAGTAAAGCATTTAGACTGACATGCAAGTGGGCATCTTAACACTGATGACAACACATTGGTCTTTTTACAAACCATCATTTAAGTAACAGAAAAATATCTGGACTTACTTAAAACAAGTAAGGATGAATCTTTTAAATAAATTCTGGAATTGTTCTTGTGATGGACTGGATTGTGAATATATATGTTTGCCATTTGTTTTTAAATCAAAGGAGAACACATCTTGGTCGAACCCTGGTTTAATGAATCGTGTGCTTTTTTTGTCTAACATACAACCATCCAAATACAGAATCCTGTCTATATATGTGCCTGGTCTTGGGAGGACAGGCTCCCCCTTCACTCAAATAGCTGCTCTTAGTGGCAAAGGCTCTGGATTTAACAAATCTCTGGATTATGTGCAAGTTTTAGGTATGCCGCAGATCTGTAGGAGCAGTGGAAAAGGGCAGGGTATGGGTTGTATTGGGTGTCAGCTTGACTTCCTAGAGATGGTTATGGTTAAACAGCATGGTTATGGTTATGGTTAAACAGTTTTGGTGTTTATAAAAGCAAATACATCCATGCAAGAGTGAATAATGCCTGCTAAAGTCCCGGCAACAAAGGTAGCTAAAAAGATCTCCAGTGGTTAGATAGGCAAGGAGAAGGACCAGTCCTGAAGTCTGTCTATCCAACTAGCGTGAATGAGGCTGGTTTGCGTAATGTACACGTGGCAGGAATTAAATTACCAGGGCACAGAAATTAAAAGTTTAGAATGAAGTAACAAAACTGAATCAACCCCCAAACTGCTTTTGCTGGTAATAGGTTGAGCTGCCCCATATGAAAAACACAAGAGCTAGTGGGTGGAGGTGGTGTAGTCAAAATATTTTTTTCTATTCAAAACCATAGGGCCTTGAGAAAACTTGGCATTAAAATTTACTGCATTTCTCCCCCAGTTTTGGTTAAGGCTGTTCTTTAAAAAAAGATAAAGGTAAAGGACCCCTAACAGTTAAGTCCAGTCACAGACGCCTCTGGGGTTGTGGCACTCATCTCACTTTACTGGCCGAGGGAGTCGGCGTTGGTCCACAGTTTTTCCGGGTCATGTGGCCAGCATGACTAAGCCGCTTCTGGCGCAACGAAACACCGACACCAGAGCAGCACACGGAAACACATTTTACCTTCCCGCCAGAGTGGTACCTATTTATCTATTTGCACTGGCGTGCTTTTGAACTGCTAGGTTGGCAGGAAAACTCAAAAGGGAAGGGGCTTGTTGAAAGTGCAGCAACTGACTTGGGCCTCTTATTTAACACGAAAATCACACATACAAACCAACATGTTATTTTATTTCTTCGAAGCTTGCCAAATTAAGAGTAGTGCATGCAAGTATATAAACAGATGTCTTTAATGTTAATTCTCACAATGGCATGGTTTTGTTCTGTTTCATAGTGTAAATTCAGTAGTACAAATGGAAGGCTGTCAAAATGTGAGTCTACCACCATCCTATCAAGAAGGCTAGTTACATTTCACACTTACTCGCAGTCAGAGCTACAAACCAACATAGTTACTAGTAAAAATACATCAATACTATGTCTTTAAAGAGTATTAGACCTTGGAGTACCTAAAAACAAGGCAGAATTGATGTAACAAGGAAATATATTTTAAATGTAAAAAAAAGCCACTGAAACGTTCATTTTGGCTGGGATATACAAAGTATGCCAGTTAAGTCTGGTGTCTTGATGCTTAGAATAAAGTATAGATGGTTTTGTTTTAGACAAACCACTGCTCCTTAGCTAGTAGTCACATAAAAGCTGTGGTGCTTGCTTACTTTAGCTATATACATAAATTTATTTATTTACTGCATTTTACTACACATCTCTGGTTACCCAATATTTAGCCTGTCCTGTTAGATTTGTTAGGTGCACCTGTTCCACAAGCCCAATCCCAGTTATTTCCAATTAGGAAAAAGAAAAACACCTTAAATTCTTAGGTCATCTGCCCTTACTACTCTTGCCCCAAGTTCTGTCTTCAGGTCTGTTTCCACAGGATGGCTCAATGCAATTCTGAGTGCTTTTTAAACAATATAGTTTTAGTCAATACTTTGTAAATCAAATTAATTTTGTAGCTGAGCTCATTTTCCTCCTACCCCGCCTCACCAAAGCTACCACTGAAACAGTTTTAGTCAATACTATATGTATATTAAATTAGTTATTTAACTGAGCATATTCCTCCCACCAGACAGAAAAATCGAATGAAAGGGAAACTAGAAGGAATAGGGTTTTTTTCTAAATCGCCTAAAGCCATGCCCCAAATAAAGAAGTTATATAGAATTGATTCTGTAAAGTGCTACTTTTACTCTTGACCATATTAAGCACCTCCCAAGTAACAACACATCTCTGTAAACATTTTTCTGGAATCCCAACAGTTTGAATTACTGTTCAGGTTTAGAAATCCTGAACCAGCTATTAGTGTCTTGCTACTCCTGGATTAATCCCTTGTTTCTGTGTGTAGTATTTAAGCCAACGCTTTTGAATGTGTGAAAATCTACATTTTTTTATACAGCCAAGCTAACTCAGGTCCCAACTAATGGGCCTTTCGCCCACTCATGACTGAAGCAAAATTTGATTTCTAGAAGTCCATAATAATCCTCAGGAGTCAGCCCCCATGTGTAACATTCAAATTGTTCTTCATTCTTAAAAAATAATAATCAAATGTGACCAAATCATGTTCATTCAGCAGAACTGAAACCAGAAATTGTTTTGATATCCCTTCAGTTACATACAATTATTTTTATACTTTCCCCAAAAAATTCAGTTCATATTTTGAACTGGAAATATCCAGTGAGTAAAGAAATATCCAAAGGACATAATTAACCAGTTTTTATATGGAAAAATTAACCACCCAAACCCAAGCTATGCTGCTTCACAGCCTCTAGTTTGACAGGGTGTGGGTTTGCACAGACCCTCCACAACAATAATAGAAACTACACAGCAACAATGGCTGGTAGATTAATCTCCCAAACACCTGAGCTTTGTGCTCTCCTGGAACACACACCATGATAATGTGCCCATTCTGGATTTATAAAGGGAACAGTATATTTTATATTCAAAACAGGTGTCAAACCTTGATAGAGGTAGCTAAGTGTTGTTTAAAAACTGAGGGAAGGCCATCTTCACATGATCAGATCATAGTTAGCTAACAGTTTGCTTTTCCAATGAAATCAGACTTTCTCCCTTATGGTATATAACTGGTGCTCTCCCCACCCCCCCACCCCACTTTGCATGCATATGCTGCAGTTATCGGTTTAACAGTCATAGCATTTCCGCTAGCCAGGGAATTTTGAGAATTGCAACTTCTTAGAGAAAGCAACAAGAAAACTCAGCACCCTCAACAAAAGGTGCTGTTCCCAGGGTTCACTAGAGGAAGCTATTAAAATAAAATAAAAGCCCTGAAAAACAGGTGATGGAGGGAACAGAAATTCATTGGGGTTTACATTTTCTAAAACAGATATTATGTCTATAACATCACATCTACCCAAATCTACTTTAAAATCCCTTTATATTATCTTTTGTATTGCACAGTCAGATCATTGGCCTTGGTACTGTGCAGGTCACTGCATCTCAGCAACCTGCTTTTTAACACTTGCCCTTAGCATATATGGCAGTAACACACATCTGCTAAGGCACCATCTTATTTCATGCTTGACACAGAATTTAGCAGGCAGTCTGGGTCCCTTATTAGTGGAAAAGCCAGCTTAGAAGGCCAGTCTGTAATACTGCAACAACCAAACACAGAGGGAAGGATTGTATTTTCCTGCACCTTAAAGCATCTGTTTCCGTATTAGCCTACAGAGTTCACATCTGAAATAAAAGGAATGCCAAGAAGCATGACCATGTTAAGAGGTTAGGTTGTGATAAAAACTGGTTGTGATACGTTTTAGATTTGTAAATGGTCTGTGACACAGTTTTAGGTTATTACAAAATAATAATAGTGTGGACAGTATTAGCAAAGTCTGAATAATAGTGGAAATACCCACGCCAAAGTGCAGACAATTAGAGTCAATCCCAAAATTCCCTCTCACATTTTAATTCCACCTGCCCACCTTTGCCTCTGGGACAGTCAGAGAATTGTAAAGTTGTATGTGCACGGAAACAGCAACTAGCTGGATTTCTCCTTCTGTTTCGCTAGTGTGCGTTTCAGTTCTTTCAAATTCTCCGTTAGCACCTCAACCTCATCCATCCGCCCGCTATGTTTGGCATCAAAAATATAAGCTTTTATATTATCTATCTGTTGGAGCAGTAGCTCCTCTTCTATGATGTCTTCCCTTGACACTTCATTATCATCATCCTCTTCAAAAGGATTCGTGGAGGAAGACATTTCCTCAAATGGATTTCCAGATTCCTGACGACCTGCGAGCACACAAAATGGATTTCCAACAGCATCTTTAAAGGGATTCGGAGCACTGACAGCTACTCCATTTGCTTGATGACAATCCTCCTCGTCTTCAAATGGGTTATATTCTTTTTTATCACTGTGCAAGGTTTGGGTGGGCAAGGAAGCCACTGCGGAGGAATCTTCAGCAAATGGATTATCGTGTTCCCTCTTTAGAGTGCTAATTACTGGCTCATCTTCAAAAGGGTTTATGGGAACATTTCTATTTTGCTCTATTACGCTGTCATGCTCTTGGATCTCTAGAAATTGCCCAGGAAAGACTGGGCTCTCTTGCGCTTGGAGCTTGTCACCACCACATGGTGAAGATGCTTTAGAGGCTGGGTTACTTGTATTCTGAGGAGTATCAAGGTCCAAAGCCTGTGCTATTTGGTTTATGCTCTCCTTCCCAATCTCTAACTTACTGTGCTTCACTTCTCTGAAATCCAGGGAACGTGTCCGTGAGTGCTGAGACATTCGTTTTTTATGTTCCCTCTCCCATTCCTTTTCACAAAGGATCTGCAATTGTTCTCTCTCCATCTCCTCCATCTCGGCTTGCCTTCTAGAAAGCTCAATGGCTCTGTCAGTTTGCTGTTGATCATATTCATCCTGAAGTTGTCGCAGGTTTTCCTGCAACATCTGGACCTCATCGAGACGATTTGCTTCTTTGGCTTGTTTAATAAAGGATGTTATATTGTCAATTTGCTGCAGAAGTGGATCTGTGAGTTCCTGCTGGCGAGATAAGTTCGCAGTGGGCAGCCAACCTTCAGCTTTCTTTACTGCAACCCGTTTTGGCCGGGACACCTCACCATTAAATGCTACCAAAGATCTGGAAGCATAGTCCATGTGCTTCTCCTCCAATCGTCTCTGCGTTTCAAGTGTTGCCTAGTTACAAGTAAACAAGCAAACCAATAAATAAAGCAGGTGTGGAAATAACATCTGAAGTTGCAAAGGATTAGTTGTTTTCATTTGCTCCTATTTGCATTATATGGAAGTATGCCCCACTAACTTCATTGAACATGGCATACAAGACTTTCAACAGTTCTAGTTACAGGTAGGTAGCCATGTTGGTCTAAGTCGAAACAAAATAAAAAAATTCCTTCAGTAGCACCTTAAAGACCAACTAAGTTAAAACTTAGTTTTAACTTAGGAAGGAAGACTTTCAACATGATATTAAAGAGCCACTAGTTTTAATCGACATACTGACTGAAATATTCACCTGTCTCTCCATCTGCAGTTTTCTGTCCAGTTCTTGTTTCCTTTTCTCTTTCAATTCTTCATATTGCTCCTGGGTTGGTAACGACATCAGACCAAGCAATTTTTCCTGAGGAAATGTTTTCAAAATATTGTTTTTTAAAAAGGGATGGGCTATCAAGCTCTCAAGTTTATTCAGAAACAGGAAACTGCACAGAATACATAATATATCATAGTTACACTTACATTTGGGGTTTTTTTGGGGGGGGGGAATTAAACACTTCTCCATCAAATATGGTCAAGGCAGCTTACAGTACAAGAAGTTGGATCAAAAACAGGTCAAGTGGAATTCTTTTCAGGAAACACGGCATACCTGGCTCCCCTATGCACTAGTTCCCTGTGCTCCCCCCCCCAAAAAAAAACCCAAATGTAAGTATAACTATGATATATTATGTATTCTGTGCAGTTTCCTGCACAGACATCTGACACCTAAAAGACAAAGGCTTAAGTGCCAGAAAAAAGGTATCTGGGGAGGATATTGTAAAGGAGCTCTGGCTCTTACACCCACCAAATCTCTTAGGGTAGAGGTACCTGGAGTGAAGCTCCTAATTATCTTAGCTTGCTTTTGTAAAAAACAAAAACCTTTCGACCTAAAAAATCCCCAATGTGACTTACAAGTCAGTATTAAAACAGTGGTGTGAGAGACAAGAGGAAAAGAATTACATATTACACCTCTGGTTAGTTCTGCGGTTCCTGCTACCACTGTCCTTACCACTGAGCCCAGGCAGGGGTGGGGGGACAGCCCCTTCCCAGTAAATGTGCTCTCAGGCAGCACGAAAAGCAACTTTTCACTAGGGAAATAAGAAAATTCCTTAGTAGCACCTTAAAGACCAACTAAGTTTATATTTTGGTATGAGCTTTCGTGTGCATGCACACTTCTTCAGATACATCACTAGGGAGTGTGGCTTCTCCTTTGCACATGCGAGATGGAATGTGGATCCTGGCTCATCTATTAAAAATTGGAGCAGTCAAAGAAGATGTTAAAGACTCTCCAACTCTTATGTTCCTACTATCCCTGATCTGGGTCACTGAGCTGTGAGGCTTACAGTGCAACCCTATGCACGTCTACTCAGAAGTAAGCCTCAGAGCAAAATCTGCTTTACTCCCAGGTAAAAGTGTGTAAGATTGCAGCCTTAATTATGCATTGGGTTAAGTCACGGGTTTGTTTGTGTCTGTAAAGCCCAAATGCAACATGGGTTCAAACTTCAAACTTACATACAGTACCAGTGTTTCAATCACTGTGACTCAAGTAACTTTCAAATACTTTTAGTCAGCTAAAAGTAAAGCTAGCTGCCTGGCAAGCAAGCAAGATTATCTCTATTCTAGTAAGCAAAAGGAATTATCAGAGTTAAAGAATACATTCCAGAAGAGCAACAGAACTTGAGAATGTGGAACAAGGCTGGTAAAGAGTGCAGCCTGGTGCACTCAAGGCCACAGAGAGAGGCATTTGGCCTCCAGGCCTTCTTACATTTGTATGTCATATTGTATCCTGTTTCTGAAGACAATCCCCCCCCCAATACCTAAGAGCAACTCCTCCCTCCTAGATGACCTACCTGAACAAAAAGTGTGGCTGAATATCTGATCATTCTCTGAAGCTGCAATGTTCGGGGATGAGGTTGTGGCTCTTCATTCAGTCCCAGAGTCAGAATCTTCTTGCTGAACACAAAAACCACAAGTGTATCAGCAATACGAACTTAACAGTCAACTATGAGCAATATGTAAGCATATGAAATAATCTTCCCGATTATGTTGTCCCAGTTACATAATGTAAATTGTTGGTAACTTTTTTTAAACGGATAGATTAGCACTGCTTCCAGTACACACTTCATCACAGTATTTTGTCATTGACATTCATGAACTCTCCAACAACAGGACTGTATTGTCATGCGTGCACATAGAGGAAAATGCACATTGAAGAGTTTTCCAAATTAGCCCAATCAAATCAGTTTTACTTCTTTTGGGCACTGATTAAAACATACTGAGTCTGAGCCAAATATTTCCCAACTAAGATCACAACACAATACAAACTACAATCAACATTTACTGACTGAAATTTATTGTCTTAAGTATGCTTATTTTTTAAGTATTTTAAGTATTATTATTTTTTAAAAAAGCTTTCTTTATTTCTTTAAAAACATTACAGAAAAAAACATAACTCCAACAAATATAAAAAGATAAACAATAACAATATAAAACAATATAACAATATCATAATATAAAAATATTAAGCACAAAAAACAAAATACAAATACAGAAATCTCCTCTTGAGTTCTGTCACTTACCTTAGAGCATCTATTAACTCATACATTTTTTGCACCTCCATCCTAAGACTGTAAGCATGTTCCAGACTGTAAGTTGTCTCCCCAACACTGGAAGAAAACATGCATTGTTACCACAATTACCCTGGCAAGTGGTTTTGTTGAAGCCTACACCAATGCACCCGTTTCAGCAAACGTGTTTAGAAACGAGGCAGAGTTCCATTATCAAAACTGAGCCAAGGCCCTACGTTAAAAGCTTGCCAAGGTGGCACTTTCTAGGTATGACACTTTAAGCACAAGAAGTTGAAAATGTGTTGTTCATAGTTAACAAGAAGATGAAATCTCAGGAGCTTGGGACAGATTTATTTCAAAGGCTCTTCTTTGGGGATAACAAAGGCAATGTTGCATGTGCAGACCCTTAACTGATAGCAAGCAAAATTGCCTCATGTTCATCAGGCCTGCCAACACCATTGAGTTTCACAACATCCAATATCCAACACACACAAACACACCTTACAAAAACAACGAAGTTAAAGCACAGAGAGGAAAAACCCTATGTAGCATCTTTACTCAGAAATGTGGAAATATTCCTCTGACAGTGCTAACACAGGAAGCATTAATACTCTTTTACATTTATTATCTGAAGGACGATTCACACTTTTGGATAATGTAAAAATTGATTGCATAACAACAATTTTACATATCAGTTTTGTGTGATGAATAACTTGCAAGTGAACAAGTTCTCATGTTAAAAGACCTGTTACTGGTCCCATCTCAGATCAAACTATTGAGCATTGGACTTTGCACTGAGTTTTATTTTATTTATTAAATTTCTATCCGTCATCCAAGGATCACAGGGCGGTTTCCAATATAAATTGTAAAACAAAAAAGTCAGTTTAGCACAGAAAAAAAGTAGGAGCACAGGATAAGGGCAAATTCAGACAATACATTTGTGTATGCATCACACAAAGCTGGTGAGGTTAAAAATAAGCTCAGAAGGACTTCACAGAATCTGGAAGTGACATCTGTATTGGGTCATAGTTTGTTAATATAACAAAAATTCTAGGTAGCCAATCTGATCCAATAGTAGGGTAATTACTTTATCAAGACCTACTGAGATGTCAAAGTAGCAAGCTAGTTTTCAAGTTCAGCAGAATTCTTCAGAATGCATCTTGAGCATAATGTGGAGGGGAATAAAATAATATTGATTTTTCTAATCTGCTGACTGGAGCTTATGCATCATGCCCACAAGCATCCTCCCACCCCTCACAATTTCCTTTTTCTTTATATCCAGCCATTAATATGAAACTACAACCAGGCTTTAATGGTGTGTGTGTTGTGTGTAGACAACACAAGCTTCTTTCTTCTTGAACATTAAATATTAAAGACATATTCATTAAAAATGTAACTGAATAGGCTTACTTTAATGATTCCGCCATCTTTATGTATTCTGGGGCCTTCTGGTCAACCTTTTCCATGCAAAGTCGGAGTTTCTTTTTTAATCAGTAAAATTAATAGATTAAAATAAAGTTATTTATAGCAACAAATCAGATACACAATTGCTTCACATGCCTTCAATTTTTCCTGTCCTCTGTGTGTAACAACTTAATATTTGGTAGTAGTTGCTATCCAGAGAATCAAGATCTATTCTTTCGGGAGACCAGGTCTCAGATTTTAAATGTGGAACTCCAGATTTTAAAACCATTTCTAATTAAGATCGCCATGGCTGCAATTTTAGCCCACTTACATGGAAGTAAGATCCACTGAATTCAGTAGGACTTACTTACAAGTAAACATGGTTCAGATTGCACATCTGTTAAGGTAACATTGTCAATAACTGATCTCTCTTACAAAAGTTACAAAACCAGTTTACTCTGAGGCTATAAGGCAACTGGAATGTTTTAATCAATTTATTAGCATGCTTAGATGAGTAAGTCGTATCTGTTAATAGCCAGGGCCACAACTAGATCTGGGCTGTATCAGAGTAAACAGTTTCAGTTATAATTTTTTAATACATCTTTTCTCAGCCAACCAAACTTTAAAAGAAACCCACTTAAAAATACCAGGTTAAAACTTTCTTTAAAACTATAAAGTTAAACTTACTTCCTCTTTACTAATCCTTAGAAGTATTTAGCTGGAAGTTACATGTCATTGGAACAGGCCTATCTTGTTTTTAAGGTGAACAGCACCTAGTATATTGTACAATAAGAATAATAGTAATAATAATACTGCTTAAGTTATTGATAACTGGAAAATCCCACTTCACTTCCAGTTCCTGTTTATTTAGTGTCATTTTACCTCATAAAGTTTCACGATATCTGGTGTGTACTCTTTCTCATCAATCTGTTGCTCTCTTTTAAGCAGAGTGTCTTTACAATGTCTACAACAGCGGATGCGATCGTCATCTTTTTCATCCAAGACAGAGCTCACACTGCTCACACTACTGATGCTGCCACGGCGAGAGCCTTGAATGCTGTTGGGTGAGCAGTTTGGGCTAGTATGAGAGGCCAAGGCTTCCTTGCTAGCAGTGGTGAGTTTGCCTGGAATGATACAAGCAGAAGATATAAGGGTCACAAGCCACAAAACGCTGGTCTTGAATATGGTTTCAAAAATTCAGTTCAGCTCAACTCCAGTAACTCATCATAAAAAGGAAATATCAAGTGCCAATTTTATAGCACAATTGCTAGAAAGAACTAAATCAGGACCCCCCCACATCACCATCTTTAGCCTTTAGAGCCCTTAAGTGAGGTTTATGCCCTAGATAGCCATTTATAAGAAAAACTGTAAATCCAGGGTTTCCAGAAAAACCCCTACCACCATTCCTACCCGCCTGAAGCTGGTGCTGAGTGGGCCTTGCCCCTCATGCTTCTTGGTTCCACAGACCCCCAACCTGAGAAAGTTAGTTCTAGCATCAGAGACATGGGTTCAAGACATCTATACCAAATCACTGTACTCACTTGCAAATGGGAGGCTGACCAGTTCCATGCATTTCTTGCACATGATAGACCCACAAAGGCGGCAGTGGTGACGTCTGTTCCTTATGCTGAACTTGTTACCACAGTCTGGACAAAATGGCACATCCTGATCATTAACCCAAGGCACAACAGACTTCTCTATTGCTGGAATAGAATGAGAAAATCTATCGAACATCAATAATGAAATCCAAATTAGCAAAGGTCGAACATGCTTGCACCTACCTCTTATCTTTGCAGAATCTGTATTGGTTCGGTCAAAGGATGTAAGCTGTAAAAATATTTAAAAACCAGAGGTCTTAATACAATTTTTCTACTCTTTACAACAGTTCAGCACAGGACTCAAAAATATTACAGGATCTACTAAACATCTGCTTTCCTAAGTTTATTTGGCTAAAATCAGGTATCGTCCCCTGAGCATTCCTTTACGTCACTTATCTTGGTACTGTATTGGGCAGATTTTATTGTCCTTCTAATAGAGAAGGAAAAAATAAAAAGAAGCCTCAAAAGTCGGAGCTGAATGCCTATAATACAGTGTCCCTAACCCCACACCTTCCACAACTTCAAAAGGATACTGTGGTCAACAATATCAAAAGTTGCAAAGAGACCAAGGCAAACAAACAGGGGTCACTCCTCAGCCATCTCTCTCCCCAAAATGTCTTCTATCAGAGCGGCCAAGGCAGTTTCAAGGCAAGCAATAATTTGAAGACCAAGCAATATTTGAAGACATGTGGAATCCAAAGGATAATTATGTTCTAATCCACCTGTTAGTCAGTTCACTTGAGATTGTGAACCAAACAAAACTATTATCCACACATCAGAAGCAATACTGTAGTAGGATATAGTTTAAAATGAAAATGTGAAAAATGCAAGAGTAACCCATTTACCTTTTCTAACCTGATTATTAATTTATTGACTTCCACAACATAGTGATCAATTCTGGCTGCTCTGTGTCTCTTAAAATCAGAAAGATGGCTCTTCGTAGCACCTGGTAAGAAACACTGTTAGAAAACTTGCCAAAGTCATTCAACTCTATATTCTTAGTTAAGAGGCAGTTTAATATGTTGTTATTCCTCTCTCACTCTTATATGCAGCTCAGGCTGAAATTCAATGTCAAAAAATGAAATATGTTTCATAGTGTTCTGTGTACATGTGTAACTACATTCTGTTGTGATCTTTATTGATGAAATACTGCTCTTTATTTCTGCCTATATGATTTCAGAAGACAACAGCAACAACATTCCCTGGCTACTACAAGCTATGTATGGGAGTACAATACCATACATATTTAGTTAGAAGCAAGTCCTACTGAGTTCAATCAAGCTTACTCCAAGGTAAGTGAGTACAGGATTACAGTCTTGATCTCTCAATTACTGGTCAAGCCCAACTTACTAAAAATATATTTTTTCACATACTGGCATGCCACAAGTTCTTGCAGTCATGGTGGAGTTTCTTACATTAAACCAATGGCACAACACTATTACATATTTTCTATTTGCACTGCAATGTAATCCTAGGTCTCAATCAAATACAAAACTAAGCAAGAATGTTTAAGAACAAAGCAAACAATTAAGCAATAGAAAATAAGTGTGTGTGTATAGTTTTGCACTAGATTGTGACCCTAGTGTTTCAGAAATATCTTCTGTTTAAAAGGTCTATTAATTCCTGACAACTTTGCATCATTATACATAGATTCCAGTGGAGATCAGGGGGTTTCCCAGTGAAAGTTGTGCATTATCTCCATCATTCTTGACTGTTTACCTAATTCTTGGGGCTCCCACATATATGGATCCACTCCACCATAGCTGTAAGACTCATATCGTTCCTGAGGCCCTCCATCAGTTCGGTCATCTTCTCGTTTCAACAATTTATTCTTTGCTTTTTTAGCTTTTTGGACCAGATCTGAAAGAAGATCAAATGCTACATATTACACACACAAACACTTATTTAAGCATCCTTATAAGAGTTACCCATCTTCTTCCAAACTTCCTTGAGATATTTGCCTCTAAGACTTTGAGCAATATAACTGACCATTCTGCCTCCCACCTCCTGCATCTGTTGACCACCAGAATCATGTTTTACCTTCTCAGAGGAATGCAATTAGAAGTTTGGGGGGGGGAGTCCTGAACGTGAGAAGACCTGTGTAAATGCTTCACATAAGAATACAATCCAAATAAAATACTTCTACCTGGCCCAACCTGACAAGAATACAAATGTGCTAGTTAATCAGTCAGTCCAATTATTGGCACCTCAAAGGAATGTTCTGTATCTGGAGACAGCCTTAATTTGGAAAGCAATTTGTGAAACAGAACACCGGACAAAGTAAAATACAAGAGCACTTTATAAAGGCAGAACAATGACGCATTTAATAACCCTTCAAAGAACTGGGAAACAACTTGTAACAAGTGAAGAAAATTAGCACTTCAATACAACTGCTTGCTTTTTGCAATTCACTCTGAACTGACTACAGAGTTCTTGGCTATTTAAACAGGAAAAAGTACCCCATAATTAGTGATTGAACACATTACATTTCTTTTGTATTTTTATAGCTTAAGCTATTTTTCAGCTCTTGCTAGTAATTTGTATATTCAATGGCTGAAATGGTACAATTACTAAGCTCTAGTTCTCATGCCATGTTTTATTCCATGAGACTATTCCCAAAAGACACTCTCAATGTTTGAAAGCATCATTGAGCAAAGGTGAGTATGTCAAAATCACTATGACAATCAGGAGCACTCCTGAACTAAAAGCAATGTGGCTGTGTATATGTCCTTAAGGGCAGAAATACAGTATGTGCAAACCCTTACGGTGCAGCTTTTTTTTCTAAGTAAGTGTAACAGCTGCTATCATCAGCAAGACCATAATAACATTGTTCTGTAAAGCCTTCCACAAGGAATTGTACACTGAAATCAAATCCAAATTATGACATCAAGATGTATTTAATCCTTAGTAAATGCTAATTAAATTCTTTTAATGAAGGAAAAGTTCTCCAAAGTTTTGAATAGCTGAAACATTTCAAGATTTTGTAACCCTCTGTCAGGGTTTCATGGACTAAAGACAGTTGTGCTATCAGAAATGAATGAAAATTCTGCATTTGTAACCAACTTTCTACTTTGTAGAACTGAACATTATTTGCATTTCTATTCTTCCTAATGAATTTTTGTGTAACTCAGACACATATTACATATACACAAATATACACATGTATACACATATACACATATACCGTGTTTCTCATATTATAAGACACGTCTTATATTTATTTTTTCCTCAAAAAAAACCACTATGGCTTATTTTCAAGGGATGTCTTAATTTTTCCTCCTCTTGCCGCGGACGGCATTGCTGCTGCGCCTATCACTATGTCTTATTTTCGGGGTATGGCTTATATTCCTTGAATGCTTAAAAATCCTGCTATGGCTTATTTTATGGGTATATCTTAAAATATGAGAAACAGGGTATTACAAATTATGCAAGTCAACAAATGATAAATATGGTGGAGTTATATTTTACACCGTAACAGTCAGCAGCTACTGCCTTCCTTACTTTTGAGTTGTCCTTTAACATCTTTATCTTCACTTGAATGTTCTTCTTCATAATGAGACTGAAGCTGATAAAATGATTGCAGATCCTTCAGACAAAGGGGGCATAGAAAACCCTCTCTCACCTCCCCGGGGTCATCAAATGGAGGTGTGTAGCTCGTTGCCATAGTGGTCCAAGGACTCTAAAGATACTGACACACTCCAGGTCTCAGCAGCAGTGGAACAATGGCATGCCATTCATCACTAGAGAAGTAGGCTAATAGCAAGAAAGTAGCTTTTGCTCCTGTTGCTTGTGCAAAACATTGCCCTGAAAGAGATCCAGGAACAGTTTTAAATAAGATGACCTTTCAACTCAGTAACTTTCTCTAATCTTTTATTAAATTTAGCATATACACCCAATGGTAAGAAAACATAATTAAAAATCACCACGTATCATATCCATTTCATAAATACGTAAGTCATGTACATTTGATAAGTATGTCAGCTTAAAAAATTAATAAAGACTGGCAGTAATTAGGATGCTCTAGAAATACTGTACCTTATGAAAGTGAAAATTCCATCTAAGTCTATTAAAAAAGCCAAATGTAGAGTATATTGCATTCAAAATGCAAATCTTGTTTCTTTTAAATTATCAACATCCACAATTTTTAAAAAAACTAATCTTCATATAAAACCTATCATAATACATATGAACAAACAGATCTTTTAGTAATCCTTTAACTGTACACTTTTTTCTTTAGTAGACCAAGCAAGCTGCTGCTATGGAACTGAATCCAGCTAAGTCATTGCATGAGCAGAATAACTGCTGCTTGCACAATTATAATTTCTTTCTCTTCCTCCTATGCCCAAATCTGCTCCAGAGAGTTGGGCTAAAACCCTGAGCTGATATGCTCAATGTGGCAGCAGTGGGGGCAGAACAGCAGTATGACTTTGAGACAAGGCTAAACATACAGCCCCACATCCTCTTTCATCATGCTTCCATCTACATGTGTTTAACACACAAAGGTGGTGGTGGAGGAAAAACCAGGGTGGTATAAGGAACATCCAGGTTTGATTAGCTCAAAGTAAAAAAGGTATAATCTGCTACAAGGCGTTTGCTTGGTGAGAAAAGGTTGGCTAAGTGTTAGCTGTGCTATCTGTATGGTTGGTAGGAATGCAGAGAGAGGCTTGCAACATTGGCTCCCAATTCGTTTCCGAGCACAAGTGTTGGTGCTGACTTTTAAAGCCCTAAATGGCCTCGGTCCAGTACACCTGAAGGAGCGTCTCCACCCCCATCGTTCTGCCCGGACACTGAGGTCCAGCACCGAGGGCCTTCTGGCAGTTCCCTCGTTGCGAGAAGCCAAGTTGCAGGGGACTAGGCAGAGGGCCTTCTCGGTAGTGGCGCCCGCCCTGTGGAATGCCCTCAGATGTCAAAGAGAAAAACAACTACCAGACTTTTAGAAGACATCTGAAGGCAGCCCTGTTTAGGGACGCTTTTGTAATGTTTAATAGATTACTGTATTTTATTTTTCTGTTGGAAGCCGCCCAGAGTGGCTGGGGAAACCCAGCCAGATGGGCGGGGTATAAATAATAAATTATTATAATATTATTATTGCAATAGAAAATTGCTATGGATATACTTGCGAGATGTTACTGGGGTAGAGGAAGCACAGGTGCAGATTTCATTTCAATTATTTTGTTTAGTTGCTAATGATGCTGTATATATGAAGTTTTACTGTATTACTGCATTTTTTATTTGGAATGGGTTTTTTAAAATTTAAGGGAAGATTTTTGTTTTCCTGTTAATCATGCTGCTTTAAATGTGTATTCTGCACTTGACTTTAATTTGCAATGTTTTAATTTGAAATGTTCTATTTGATGTTTTAAGGTAAGTTTTACACCACTTTAAGATTGTTTCAAAAAATACATAAAGCAGCATAGAAATGATTTAAATAAAATAATTAAAAATGCACATTGACAAAACTAGATTATTAAGGCAAGATACCAATTCATTGTTTCAAAGGAATCATAGCCTGTAAGACAAGAATGGTTCAACTAAGAGAGATCCATTAATACTTCAGCACACATACACTGACTCCCTCATCACCTTAGCATTCTGTGGAATTGGGTTATCACACAAATCACAGCGCACACTCCATTTTCTTCAGATCATTACTATAATCCAGCCCCTCCTGACATGTTCCTTACAAGCCAATTGGAATCTCCCTATTACTTCCCCCATACAAATCATCAGAACAAAAGAGAAAGGGTTTGGTCTCCACCTGCAGTATAATAGCCTGTACCACTTTGGACTGCAGGCAAACGCTTGGTTTAAAAAGACTCCCTGTAAACAGAAACCTATCACATCAGGGGAAAAGGTTGTAGGACAACCCTCTGCTTGCTAGATTGGTCTTCTATTTGGAAGGGCCTTTTCCCACAGGGGGGGGGGCTCCAAAAATCCAATCCTTCACCCGCAAACTGAAGTGGTGCATTCCACCTTGGCAAGCCACCACCTCAAACCTGCTCCTTGTAGACGAGGCCTAAGATGCTGTTCCCTCCTGGTCTGGGCATGCGAATCAGGCCACACACCCACACAGCTGGCTCAGGCACCTCTCAAAAACAGCAGGCGGGGAGGCTTCCTTTTGTTCAAGCAGGATTCCTGAACAGGCAACAACAGCTTCCTGACAGGTGATGCATAGAGAGGTTTGGGTGGTTGTTTTTTAATCTCCTTAATCTCTCCGCATCACACAGCTGTGAAAGGCGAACACAACACACATGCCAACCTGTCAGGGAAAGGAGCGGCATCCCTTGGGACCAACCAGCGTCGCTCTTATCTAACCCCAGACGTTTTTTTTAAAAAAAAATGAGTGGAAAGGAGCCAACGCGGGGCAAGAAAGAAGGGCTCGGTGGTTTTGAGAGGGGTTTTTTGGGGGGGGGGCGAGACCGAAATCCCTATCGACATCCTGAGGATGAACTCCAGCTGCTACCGTGGCATTGCCGGGGGAGGGCGGCGTCTTCACCCCCAAACAAACACACCCGCCGCTCCCCATGAAGAGGCAACCCCAAGAGTATTGACTGTATGGGAAGGCAGTGCGGGGGGGGGGGCTCAAAGCGACGTCTACACACACACACAACACCCCGACAGCCGCCTCGCCCGACCCACCCCGGCACCGCAAAGAGACCCCGCGACAACCCCCCAAGTGGGACGGAGGAGGCACAAGAGGGTCCCCCTCACACCTGCGCGAGGGGAAGGGGCGGCAGCGGCGGTTTCCCTCCCCGCCCGAGGAGGAGGCGGCATCAGTGACGGCACCTGAAGGGCCGAATCCCGCCCCGACTGACCTGAGGGGAGAGGGGGCCTCCTCCTCGCGCGGGCGGCAGCTGGGCGAGCGCCGAGGCACCGATGGCGCGGGTGGGAGGGGCGGCTCTCCGCCGAGGCGGTGGCCGTGCGGCAGGGAGAGGGCTGGGGGTGCCGAGCGCCGAGCAATGGATGGGATGGGGAAAGGGAGGGGCCCCGGATCGCTCCGCGGCTGGCGAGAGAGAGGGATGGAGGGAGGAGCTACGCGGCGCGAGTAGAATGTTGCGCCATCTCCTTCCGAGCTGATGACGGGCATTCTGCAGGCTCCTCCCCGCTTTCAGGATAGCGAAATTGTAGAGCTAGGAAAAGGCAGCGGGGAGGGGCCGTGGCGCTGGAACAGCTGTTCTGTAGGAGGAAACGGGGTGCAGCGGGTTTGCAGCTTCTTAGTTGATTGGGCTGGGCGGGCAGGTGCTCCCCTGGGCAGGGCTGTATTTAGGTTTGATGAGGCCCTAAGCTACTGAAGGTAATAGGGACTTTTATATGTCCAGCTGTCCTTTGTCAACAACAAATCGTCGCTGTTTTTTGTGTTGAATATATGCTATATGGTAATTTATGGACCTAATAGGTATCTAAAGTCATTTGCACATAACAAAATATGTATTTTATCAAAGTAATTGTTGAACTGAAATACAATTAAGAAGTATATTAATAGTGAAATAATTATTAAGCTCTAACTTAAAATGATTTTTATTCATAACAAAATAATGCAAACACATTGGCATTTGGCAATAACAAAAGTTTCTTTAGAAACACAGTTTACAAAGACTCATAATCTAGTTTCTAGAAACTTGCTATAACATGTAATAATAATAGGTGTAAATATAATAATTAAATTAAAAGACACCTGCTTCTTGGGGGGAAAGCAATGACAAACGTAGACAGCATCTTAAAAAGCAGAGACATCACCTTGCCAACAAAGGTCCGTATAGTTAAAGCTATGATTTTCCCGCTAGTGATGTATGGAAGTGAGAGCTGGACCATAAAGAAGGCTGATCGCCGAAGAATTGGTGCTTTTGAATTATGGTGCTGGAGGAGACTCTTGAGAGTCCCATGGACTGCAAGAAGATCAAACCTATCCATTCTGAAGGAAATCAGCCCCGAGTGCTCACTGGAAGGACAGATCCTGGAGCTGAGGCTCCAATACTTTGGCCACCTCATGAGAAGAGAAGACTCCCTGGAAAAGACTCTGATGTTGGGAAAGATTGAGGGCACAAGGAGAAGGGGACGACAGAGGATGAGATGGTTGGACAGTGTTCTCGAAGCTACGAACATGAGTCTGACCAAACTGCGGGAGGCAGTGGGAGACAGGAGTGCCCGGCGTGCTATGGTCCATGGGGTCACGAAGAGTCGGACACGACTAAACGACTAAACAACAACAAATATAATAAAAAAAATCCTTCCAGCAGCACCTTAAAGACTAACTAAGTTTTTTATTTTGGTATGAGCTTTCGTGTGCATGCACACTTCTTCAGATACACACGAAAGCTCATACCAAAACAAAAAACTTAGTTGATCTTTAAGGTGCCGCTGGAAGGATTTTTAAAATTTTGTTTCGACTACGTCCGACCAACACGGCTACCTACCTATAACTAGGTGTAAATATATGATGCAAACTACTAATAATTATAAATAGCAGAATGTAGGCACCCTGTAATGTATATAGAAATGAGCAAGCCAGTGATATTTTTAGGGAGCAGGCTAGCGCCCATTACTAGGAGCATACACAACACAAAACACTGTTGCTGTATGGTTTTATTTGTTTTATATCTTATATTTTGGAAATGTACAACCAGGTTTTTTCCTTTAAATTTTTGGGGGGTCCCCAAGAGAGTGAGGCCCTAAGCTATAGCTTGTTTAGCTTATATGTAAATCCGGCACTGCATATTATCATTACTTGATTAGGGTGGCGGGCAGGTGCTCCCCTGGGCTACTCCAGTGTATTTTGCACCCATCCTGGCCTGATTGCTATGGCTGCTGGTTAGTTTCTGGGCTCAATTCAAAATGCTGGTTTTGACCTATAAAGCCTTAAACGGCTCAGGACCACAATACCTCAAGGACCACCTCTCTCCACATGAACTAACCTGGACACTGCAATAATCATCTGAGGCCCTTCTGTTTTCTCCTGTTCTGGAGGGTAGGACTCAAGGGCGATGGCTTCAAGTTACAAGAAAGGAGATTCCGACTAAACATCAGGAAAAACTTTCTGACAGTAAGAGCTGTTCGACAGTGGAATAGACTCCCACAAGAAGTGGTGGACTCTTCTTCAATGGAGGTTTCTAAGCAGAGGTTGGGTGGCCATCTGTCAGGAATGCTGTAGCTGGAATTCCTGCATTGCAGGGGGTTGGACTAGATGACCCTTGGGGCTCTTCCAACTATAAGATTCTATTATCCTTCGTGTGCCTCCTCCACAAGAGGTCCAGACTTCATGGGCATTGTCATTCAAATAGTCTTTGAGCACCATGTTTTGTGACCAATGTTGTGAAGTGGGGCTTACCGCCCCCCTCGCCAATATTTTATTCAAGTTACCACCCCTGGTCTGGAGTCTGGCAACAGGAGAGCTGGCCTTTTCTGCAGTGTCATCTTGGGCTGCAGCTCCCTCTTTGCATCACTTATTCTGTTTTTGCTAAGTTGGGTGCTTTCTTTTGGGGTGAATACAGAGGCAAAGTAAGTTTTGAGCAGTTCTGCCTTCTCTCTATCACCCAATAGCATTTCTCTCTCTTCTCCATCCATGCAGAGGACCTCCTACTTCCCTGTTCCTCCTCTTGCTTCAAAGGTAGCCGAAGAAACCTTTTTGATTATTTTTAACATCTCTGGCAACTCATTACCAAGCTTAAAACCATGGAGCCACCTGGGATGAACAAAGACATTGGATTCTTATCTCATTATGCATGATCAAGCTTTCTTTAGCGCCTCAGCCCTTGCTTTCCCCCCCCCCCCGCAGGAAAGTCGTTAACAGCCATCTACAGGTTTACCACTCCCACCAGCCCATCACCCATTCCCACCCACCCCCACCCTCTGTATATACATAAGGGTCTGACTCTTCTGTTTCAAGTGTATCTGAAGAAGTGTGCATGCACACGAAAGCTCATATCAAAATAAAAACTTAGTTGGTCTTTAAGGTGCTACTGAAGGAATTTTTTTTTATTTTGCTTCGACTCAGACCAACACAGCTACCTACCTGTAACCTCACTCTGTCATGTTGACAATAGAAATAATCCCTTTTTGTAACTAAACCTAACATTTAGTAGTAAATGTGTGCTATGGAACTTATGGTAGTGCAAGAAAACAAGATGAAGAGCATAAAAAGCAGCCTTAAACATTGTGTTGAGTTGACGGGTAGAAGAAGCACCTCTGAGACAATGAACTTACTAGTCCATTGTTCTCTGTGAAAGATCCTAATGGACCTGGGCAGCCTTTTGTTCCGGTAGGAATGTAACCTCATAAGGAATACTTAAGTGATGAGAAGCATTATTCACCAGTGTTTAAATATTCTGACGAAGTAGATATTTGACTGTCACTCTCCCAAGGGGACTGAATAGTGTTATTATTGAAATGTATCCTAGCCAGCACAAAGTGTTCATCCACAGTGTGAATCACTCAATAAGTAAAGTAATGTTCTATGTAAATTCAGTCAGATTTTTTGTCAAGCACACAGAATGTTCATTTTCCTCACTGAAAAGGGTTTTAGATCACTTTCCTTAATGAGATAATTCTTTCCATGAAATTGTGCTACTCTCATTAAGCTATGTAAATTGATATGTGAAGTGTAATTGGTTGTCAAAACATCCTTTTGCACAAAGAACCCATATTTTGCTGTTAATGTCTGGTTAATACACAGGCAATGCCTGAATTAGGGAGCAGAAGAGACAGACATACTAAGGCAAAACAAAGCCAAAGTCCACAAAGTCAAAGCCAATAAACCATTGCACTTTGAAATAATATTCCAAACAATTCTATAGGCTTTCCTAGGTCCGCAGTGTTATTTTCAATCGGAGTAAAAGCAACCTAACTTGAATACAAGTTAACAATACTTTAATAACGCATTGTGATTGCAGAAGTGGAAACCTCTGGGAATATAATTTGAAAATGCCACTAGATGGTGCATTTTGCTCATCTAAAATAAGAATTCTTTTTCTTCCAGAGATGGACAGTAGGCCTTGGAGCAATTATTGTGAAGAAACGAGATGCTTGAGAAAATTTACCTTGCTCTTTTTGGGGGGAGGGGACAGAGTTGGGGCCTGTGTAACAGTCTAGAACACACAAGTAAACCACCTGTTTTAATATTGTTTGCCTCCTATAATTATCGTTTAACAACAAAGAGTGTTTTTTTTAATGAATCTATTTGAAATACAGTGTCAGAAAATGCTAGTCCTTCTGCAGATACTCACAGTGGCAAACAAAATAAAACCCAGGTTGCTTAGAAATTTGGAGAGGAGAAAAGTTTTGTTTGGATTTTTAATTAGTGAAAGTTAGAAGAAGAAAAATGTTTTCCTTCCCGGGGGAGGGGGGAGGAATGGAAAGGTGTCCCCTCCCTCCCAATTTATCCAGATTTTCCCAATCCACAGATAATCTGCTAAGGAAAGACAATCCAATATATATTTGCATGTCACCTGACTCTGGATGCAAGTAAGGCACATTGTGTGAAAGAGTTGTTTTTTAACGTGGTCACATTTCTCTGTGTACCATCTACTGCCATGTCCCCTACTTCAGTTCACCTGAGCATAACGCAAGTCATTTTGTTTCCACCAGCCCAAAGCAAAGGATGCAGCAGACCTATTTTTACCAGTTGTTGCTCAAGGCACATTTGCAGTAGATACATTTTAAATTTCAAAAACAGCTGTTTTGTGCCAAACTGCTCTTGTGCAAAAACAGCTGTATTAAAATCAAAAATTAAATTGGCCCTTCAGGAAGCATTTGTTCCTTTTGGTGGTCAACATGAATAGATGCTTATTTCCCGGTGTGGCTGTTCCCTGTATCGTTGTACTTTTAGTATATGTGTTATTGAAGCGAGCACTTTTATGTGTGGATGCACCATCCTAGAGGTATTGCAATACCAGGTTGATGCATGGAGTGGATGGAGCAAGCACCTATTCTTCTCCCAGCTCATAAAATCCATTAAATATATAGTCCTCAAATAGAGGACCTAACAACTGATAAGAACACATACCAAACTTGATCTTAGCCAAAAGCCCAAGAAGTGATAGGTGTGGCTATTTCTAATTGCTACATGTTGAGGGTACATTTGCAGAACATACATCAAATAATAATAATAATACGGAGGTTTTGTGCAAGAGCAGTCTTGTGCAAATTGTCAACATGAATAACCAAATAAATAATATGAACATGAATTGACAGCTAGAATATATAAACATAAATTGGGAGTGAAGGGAGATGGGAATGTGGAGGCAATGAGGTGACGTGCTAACCTAAGGACAAGGTGGAAGGAAAAAGCAATTTGAAAAGCTATCTAGGGAGCTGGATAAAAAGCTTCAGGGAATCCAACATTCCTGAACTGATAAAGGGGCTGTGATACGTTAGCATATGCAGCTAGCTCTGAAATCTTAGATAGCTGCTGCCAGTCAGTGTAGGCAATAATGAGCATTTTGATTGATCCCAATACAGTACTGAGCAAAATGGACCACTGGTCTGATTTGATATAAGCCAGCTTCCTCCACTCCTCTGAGTGTCTGTGCAAAGTGCATCATAAGAACATAAGAGTCCTATTGAATCAGGCCGAGGACCCATCTAGTCCAGCCCTCGGTTGTACATCCTGCTTTTCTGTTGGTGACTTATGAAATGCTAATTCACAAGGACTCTCGCTGCATGGCCAGTGTGTTTACATCTGAAATTGACATGCTCCTCTAGACTCAGAACCTGCCTAGTGATCCTGTGACTTATAAATAAAAACCCACCTGTGCCAGAAGTACCTGTTGATATTAAATATTTTGACAAAGTAACTGCACGTTCAGAAGGTGGGGGAGAACTCCCATTTGATTTAGCTGTCTTGTTTTCAGACTCATCTGTCAAAATGACAGGATATGGAGATGTATAGGCACTGCAAATGAGAACTTGTCAAGTGCTTTTCAAATTATTTGTCTATTAACTGCAACAGTGATTTTGGGCATTTGAGAGATTGTGTGTGTGACTCATTCCAACTCTGCTACTTTTCACGATCACAACAAAAGCCTTTGACTCTTGCAGTTTCTCTGGACGTTCATTTCAAAAGCCTTCAAGTTTCGATTGCAGCATTTGTCAAGCTGCTTTCAGTGCCCCAGGTGCCCGATCAGCTTGCTCCGCTGCTGATTATGTAGCACCTGTAACAGTGCCAGTACCGTAGATCAGCTGAATGGGCATATATGGGGTAAGCCAATCCCACAGGTAAACTGGCCCCAAGTTGTTAATAGACCAGAGAAAAGGTGCATCTTCAGGATTTGATGAAACCTGTGTAAGGAAGCTGTGAGACATCACTGGGAGGAAAGAATTCCACAATGTAGGAGCTGCCACAGTCAGCGCCTTCTTCTGGGTTAAGCACATGCACCCCAAACTTCTGAGAGCCCTGGGAGAGCTGATCTTAACACCCAAGAGAGTCTGCAGGGAACGAGGGGATCTTTCAGGTATTGAGGGACATAAATCGTTCAGGGCTTTAAACACGAATATAGGTAAAGGTAAAGGGACCCCTGACTATTAGGTCCAGTCGTGACCGACTCTGGGGTTGCACGCTCATCTCGCATTATTGGCCGAGGGAGCCGGCGTATAGCTTCCAGATCATGTGGCCAGCATGACAAAGCCGCTTCTGGCAAACCAGAGCAGCACATGGAAACGCCATTTACCTTCCCGCTGTAGCTGTTCCTATTTATCTACTTGCATTTTGACGTGCTTTCGAACTGCTAGGTTGGCAGGAGCTGGGACCGAGCAATGGGAGCTCACCCCGTCACAGGGTTTCGAACCGCCAACCTTCTGATCAGCAAGCCCTAGGCTCAGTGGTTTAACCCACCCCACCACCTGGGTCCCTGTAAACACGAATATGAGCATCTTGAATTGGTACCAGAAACCAGCTGGCAACCAATGCTATTTTAGGAGTTCTAAAGGGAACTCCAGCTAGCATTTTGGCTGCTGCATTTTGGACCAGTAAAAGTTTCCAAGTTGTCTCCAAGGTCAGCCCCACAAACAGCACATTGCAGAAATCCAGTCTGGAGTAGTCATGTACCAGCCAAGCAAAGCCTGTAAAGGAGAAACAAGGCTAAGTTCTTGCAGCTGGCTGACAAAGAGAAGCTGGGGAGGGAATGCCCTGAAGTTCACTGCTATAAGTTCTATGTCTTTTTTTTTTTTTTACTCCTGGGAAGCTAAAAGGCATCCATTGCAATGGTGGTCAGAACTCACATAATATAGTATCCTTGCCCTTAACTGACTTCTGGAGGTACTCTGGGAATTCTACATACGTACACAGATGGAGAATTATTTCTCTCCGTGATCATAAACTGAAATGGAGGCTTTAGGGTTTTATCTCTGCTAAACTCCTTCAGATGATGAGTCATTAAAATAATAATAATAAAGGGTTACTCAGTGCGGCACAACCCTAAAGAAGGTGCAGCCCATACTAATTATAATGATTTAACATGGAGGACAAGCCCTTCCAGCAGCATCTTCCTGTGTGGGGGGCAAAATTTCAGTGATAAGATTGGTTTCAAGTGAGTTGCAAGAGGTGCTAATTATACAGCTTGTCCCTGTCTTCTTAACCAAACTGGGGAACAGGGAGTTTGGAGAAATGTATAAAAGGTCACTGTGAAGAAACCTAACTATTTAGTGCTTCCTTTGCTGGTATTTCGATAAGTAAAACTTATTGGGAAACAAAGTTCACGACTGAAGGAGTATGGTTGGGACTTATTAATGTTGGACCTTAACAGTTGGGTGGACTCCATGTGCCTTAAATGCCATAATATATGCGCCTCAAAAGTGTGCTGACTGGGGGGAAAGTTCTTCGTCCCTCTCCCATCTTCCCAGCTGCCTCTCTCTTCATGGCAACACAGACACTGGAGCCAGCCCAGCGGCCTTCCCCCTCTTCCCAGATGCACTTTTTGCTCTCTGGCTCTGATCTTTGTCTGACACAAGGACACAAGCAATACGTTTTCAGCTTCTTTAGATCTGGTGGGGGTTGGCCCAAATAGGGCACTGCCTCACAAACCTCTGTCTGCCCCCACTAAATGCCCAGTCCAAGGGTGGCCCTGCCTGTTGCCTTCTTCCTCCTCATTGTTGCCCTTGCAGGAAGAGGGGTGGGGAATTAGTTGGCTCTGTCTGTGATTGGCTCTGGTTCCAGCTCCTGTTGGCCTCTCTGCCTTTTGCCCTATGAGTCCCAATGGACACCACCCACCTCTGTTTAGGTCCCAGGTTTGTTACATCCCAGTTTTCATCACCCCCCCCCCCCAGTCATTGTTGCTGGCTGGGGTTGATGGGATCTGGAGTCTAACAATGCTTGAGTGGTTCTCCAATTCTCTTTTCAAGAGTGGACAGCCAGTTGCTTCTGAGAAGCTTATGACATCCATTCCTTTTTGCTCGTCCTCAGCATCCGACATTTCAAAGTACATTGCCTCTCAGTGTGGAAGTTCCATTTATCTACCATAGCTAAATACTGTGATGTTAGACTTCCCTCTGAGGCTGGGGATTTCTGTAGGGTTGCCAGACTCAATAGAGGACAGGAGAGCAGGGCAATTAAAGGCACAGAAGTCCTGTCCTCTATTGAGTCTGGCAACCCTAGGATTCTGCTTCCACAGCTCTGGCTGCTCATCAGCCACCTGGGTCCACTCCTCCATGCTATCTGGGGTGCCAACTTGAATAAAATATTGAGGGGGGTAAAGCCCCACTCTGCATAATTGATCACATGACATGGCACACATTGAATGACAATGCCTATCAACTTGGGGGGAGGACAACCCCCCTCAAATATTTTATAGAGGGGGCTGAAAGGACCTCAGTCCCTACGAGTTGGCTTCTATGGAAGAGGACATGTCTGGTTTCCATTCAGTGGTATCAAGCAAGAGGTCCATTCTTTTCCATTCATTCAGCTGAGGAGCAAGGCTGGTGCTTCTCGGCCTGCTTCATAAATTAGCAGCTCAGTTGAAATTGCTAAAGCTGGGCTGGTGTGGTCCAGCAGCATTCTTCTTGGGCTCTTATGCCTTGCCTGGGACCATCCTCAGAACTTGGTGGACCTGCTGCCTCGTGTCTGCACCCCTGTGGTTCCCTGTGGTCTGCTTCAGAGGTCAGCCCTTTTCAAGGTGCCCTGAGTGCCTTTGGACTCTCATCATAGCCTAGATGAGATATGGGATATGCCCCAAGCCAATTTTCAGTGTCCTGATTCTTTGATGTTCTCTGAATGTGATGGCTCAAAACACTGGTGATGGGACAGACCTAGCTATCCTATATGTACAGATGTGGGGAACCTGCCCCCTGTGGGCTGTTAATAATACAAATCAATAAAGCAGTGTGCACTTATTCTGTGGTGTTGCTATAGTGTCTTTTTCTTCTTCAAAACATTGCTTTCCCCTGCAGTGGAAGGATGGCAATTTAATAAGAGGAAAACACAGGTCTGCAGCTCCTGAGCACATGTTTAACCATTATCATGCAATTACACTAATTAGGCATTGGAACAGAATGGATTAAGACTGTCCCACCTCTATCTTCTGGGGGTTTAGGTTGCCAGCTGGCAACAGCTTCTAGGTGGCAGCTTGACTATAATGGGGCTGCAACGTGTCGTTTGGATTATTACTTGGTTCTTTCCGATCACATGGAGTATTTTCATGCAATCAGTGTGCCTTCCTTGCACCAGGCTGATCTCAGGGCATTTGTGGTCGGTGGAGACTAGAACTAAATTAGTATATCTTAGTTTTATAACATGCAGGGCCTCCCCACCCAATATCTACACAGTTTGAAGGCCAAAATATTGTGTTCTTTATTTAGCAACACACTCCGTTTCTCATTTATGAATCGCTTCCTATAACCTCTAATATACCAATAGAGGCTTGAGTTAATAGTATCTGGAGTATTGCTCTATCAGAACACCTCACATACCACCAGCGATTAATCAAGGGCATCTCCCCCCCAAATACCTTTGGTCTCCCTTTTTCTCTTTTATTGAAGAAGAACAGGATATTTGAATGCTATCATCATCACAGAGGTGTCTGTAAAAATGTTAGCTTTTTTTCTTTTTTAAAAAAGGAACCTACCTGTTTGTTAAGTCTGACACCAGAGGTCCTTCTCTAAATATCCCTGCCACTCTGTAGGCTTTCTTAATAATAATTACTATTATTTATAAGCTACCACGTGACTAGGTTGCCCAGAGAGCCACGTTTTAGAGGTTTTCAGAAAAAAGATTGCCCAGGATTTTAACTGGTTTTATACCTACTGCTTTTTGAATTTTTACCGTTGCTACGATAAATGCTTTTGTTTCTGATATTTTTGATCCGTTTTATATTTGTTTATGGTTCTCTCTTGTAGGCTATCTTGAAAATCTTCTAGATTAACAAAATTATGTTTAAAAACATGAACAGCTTCCTATGAAGCAACTGGATCTTCCTTCCAGTAAGACCCAGAATCATTTTCATTCTTCATGAAGGCCCTGCAACAAAATGTTGCAGTGTGGAATGTTCCTGTTCATGGTTCTAGTGAGCCAGCCAGGTCTTCTTCCAAAATGCTGCATTCTGTTCTTCCTCCCCTCTGGTTTTCTGCTTTAACCCCTTCAACGGTAGCCACTTGGACCACTCCTTGGGCTGTTTTTGCAGGAGGATTCCCTTGAAATCTCCCAAGCATGTTGATACCTGCTGTGTGTTCCTCGGTGGCATTTTGGGGCTACAGTCCTGTTGGCAATCACCAGTTGAACCAGCCATTTAGAAGGAGAGGTGAAGAACCAATGGTCTTGTATGGTGCTATTGGATCAATCAAAATGCTAAGCAAGCTATGCAGAGCGGAACAGCAGAAAAACTGGGGAGGTGGCTATTTTGGGAAGTAATCTAGGTCACCTGAGACTGGCAAGCATTCGGGAGATCACAGCTACCTACCTAACCCTGCATGGTGAGTTTCATCTAGGGGCGGGGAAGAAATTCAATTCAGTTTGCATTTAAAGGTGAATCAACTTAATTCTCTCTTTCCAAAGCAATACGCAAACCAAAATACAGTGATCCTTGACAGATAGCACTTCTCTGAATTTTGCAAAGCAGTTTTCCAGCAAAGTAATGTGCACAAAAATGCATATACTACGGTAAAGTGTGCATACAAATACATGTATTAGTGGAAATAGGAAACAAAAATGCCTGGTATTAGGGGGAAATGCTTTGCAAAAATGTGTGTATTAGGAGAAAATTGCACTAAAATGCTTACAAATTTTCATGAAGATTTAAATATATTGCAAACCAATTTGGACAACTGAATTTAAGATTGGGGAAAAATGAGAAACAGAGAGAAAATGAAATAGGCATATTTGCCTATCTCTAGTTACGCGCGAAGTTCAGCATGAACTCCTTTTAAAACTTTCCACAGTTCAGCAAGGAGGACTGTTGCCCTTATCATGTGAATAAAAAGCTGATGCCATAATCTGTGGGGCTGCCATGTTCTTAGCTGCATGCTTCTTTGCACACTGATGGATTTCAGAACAGTGTGGGTGGCTCTCCGTCTCTATGGATTTCTAAGAATGCGGGGAGGACAGAGAAAAAACCATTGCACCGCCTGGGGAGAATTCTGTGACTTGGGGTATTAAATGCCTAAAATAAACCAAAGAAAGTCTTTAATCTCCCTCTAATTAGCAAGCCATCCCGCATGAAAGAGTCTTTTGAAAGCCAGTTTGGTTATGCATTACTTCATCATCTTCCTGTGATGTTTATAATTGTTGTATGTAAAAGTTCTGTGCATATTTACCTGGTTTTGACCCAAATAAAAAAGAAAAAGGCATGCATTTATTCAGTTACAAGCTTCTATCTACCTTTGTCTGTGTGTGTGCCCCCCCCCATGGAAAATTCAAGGCTGGCTGGTGCAACTTGTCACTCCATCGTGTTGAAATTCCTTCCCCTCTACTATGCTGTGCATTCCCAGTACTAGTTTTTGAAGCCTCATTCACACGACGATATACGCATTACGCAATCCATATTGATCCTGTAGCTTCTTGACAAATACTGCCATTTGATGCATGTTTCAGAATGGTGTCAACATTTGAGAGAGCTGTCACGCATGCGCAGATGAGTGCCCATGTGCATACAACTTCATGAATAGTAGCAGGGGCAAGGAAACCAAAAAGGTTGTGCACATCAGGTGAAGACATCCCCACCCACCTCTCTCCCTCTCTGACATGAACAACTCTGCAAATGTGGCTTGAAATGCAGCAGGGGAGGAGAAGACCACATTCTCTTTTAAATTGAAAATGCGAATATACCTGCATACAAGCCTCTTACTTCCAAAGGATGTCAGTTACTGGGAAAGAGGCGGGTTTTGCTCTGAAAAGCAGTGTGTGTGTGTGTGTGTGTGTGTGTGTGTGTGTGTGTGTGTGTGTGTAGAATATCAAAACCAGTCATAATTCACCACCACCACCACCCAACTGCATTGACATTACTCGTAGATCAGGCTGCCTCTTAGAATAGATTAAAGGTAAAGGTACCCCTGACCGTTATGTCCAGTTGCAGACGACTCTGGGGTTGCGGCACTCATCTCGCTCTATAGGCTGAGGGAGCCGGCGTTTGTCGGCAGACAGTTTCCGGGTCATGTGGCCAGCATGACTAAGCCGCTTCTGGCGAACCAGAGCAGCGCACGGAAATGCTAATACCTTCCCGCCGGAGTGGTACCTATTTATCTACTTGCCTTTGACGTGCTTTCGAACTGCTAGGTTGGCAGGAGCAGGGACTGAGCAACGGGAGCTCACCCCGTCGCGGGGATTTGAACCACCAACCTTCTGATCATCAAGCCCTAGGCTCTGTGGTTTAGACTGACAATTCAGAAGTGCTGGGTTGTATTCAGCAATGTCATTCCACACACACAGTAGACCTCCGTTTGCACAACAGACCTTTCCTCTCCTCTCTCCTGCATCCCCTGTGACGGACAGACCACTGGGTCATCATCCTGGAGACCCTTAGCCAATCATGCCAGGGAGGAGAAATGGAAAATCAGGAGAGATTGAGGATGTAAATGGAGATTTTGACAGTTTAACTGGCAGATAAGGGCTGGCTACAGAAGTAGCTAGTTGTGCTTAGGGGTTTGTCAGGCAGAACAAATCTGTTTAATTTCCTCAGGTGGAGGGAAAGGACCTAGAAAGGGGCTAGAGGTGCTTTAACAAGAAGGCTAAAAGTGGTTAGCCATTCTAGGAGAAGATCGTTTTAACAGAGACTGTTTTGTTGTGGATAATTATTAGTAAAGTTCTTGTTTAAACCTAAAACAGCATCTCCGACACACAAAAAAAGTACTGTGCCTTTGATAGTGAAGCCCTAAAGCTTCATCCCGCTTTGGGGTTTTGTTAATAAAAATACAGTTTTCATTTCCATGTTGCCTCAGCTTTAATTTATACCCAGTTCAGGGAATAAATTGTTACAGGAACCCCCAATATGAAGAGTGCTTGCTGCAGGTTTGCATTCTATGCTGCCACATATAGAGAATCCCTTAATTCTCAGTGGTTTTAGAAGGGAGTGATCAAGGGGAAATCACCTCAGACTTGGTCATGTTGCCCCACTCCCATTTTCACTGAGGGAGTGTCACACACACACACACACACACACATCCTGGAGCAGAATTTGGGGGCTCACAAGGAGAAGGGGAGGAAAGGAAAGGAAGGGGAAGCAAGCAGAAGTGCACTCATGCAGCACTGGATACAACCCATTACTTTCTTATAGCAAAACATTTGGCCTCTGTCTTGTTCAGCAGCTCAGGTATGAATCAAAGGATGATATTCACAAATATGTATCTCTATACAGTGTAATAACAAGGCCCCACCCCCCAAAACATCCTTCTTCTCAAAAGCTTTGACCCCCCCAAACCAACGTTGATGATTTCTTTTAAGGAGGATGCTAGCTAGTTTAAGTATGTTCATTCTGGGGTTTTTTTTATTCATCATACACAAGCAGAAAGTTTCAGAAAACTCTATTTCTACACAAAGCAACCTTCCACACCAATAATAAACCACTGCTATATACAAACATGTAGTCATCACCACACACAAGTTTTGACTTTAAAAAATTCTGTTTTCTTCCATCACAGTTTGGGTTGATTATTTTTCTTTTTTAAATTCAAGAGGGCATTGATCATTTGGCACATTGTTTATTTGCTTTTGTATGACCAAAAAGGATAACTGAACAGGGGAGCACTGTTAATGATGGATATTTATTTGTTTGTTTATGGTAAATAAACACCTTTTTTCTACAGAAATTGAAAACATTCCTTTTTGGGATAACAGGCAAACCTCTCCATATTTTAAATGATAATCCACATAATGAGACAAAGACGCCTGCTTGCTGCAATTTAAAATATTTATTGTAATTAATCCTTATTTGGAAACAAAGTGAGGCATTGATTCAAAGACAGCATACCCAGGCCCTGTGAGAATTCTCAGCTGTGGATTTCCCAAACAAAACCGTGCACTACTATGAGTCACTTTTAGGGCAAAGGATACTAGCAAATGTCAGATTTGCTAAATAGGCATGCCATTCCTCTATGCACATTAATCCTGTTCATTAGCAAGATATCAGTCCAATCCACCTTAGGCAGCATAGAGAAGGCAGTGGCTGTTCACAATCCCCTATCATCAAGACCACTTGAAAGCAGCATAGCCACAAGGAGAATAGCTAGAGGCCCTGCATAAAAAGTTCCAGAACAGGAAAAGTAGTTTCATGGAACCTGTGTGGATATGGATGCAATGCACTTATAAAGGTTGGGGAATACTGACCCCAGTCAGAAATCTACACACACACTGATGTTTCTTATATTTGTGGATCAGGCTCCTTGTGGATTTTTTTCTTCATTGCAATAGTGTTTGGACCATCGTGGTCCTTGCTGCCTGCATGACGAGTCATCTCGCCAGTGCATAAAATGGTTTCCCTTTTAGAAGAAAAAGCAAACCACTCTGTCCACTTCGCATTGGACAATGATGAGTGGCCTCTGTGATGAACAGGCTAAGCTGTCCATGTGGCCAGAGTCCTGCCCTAAGCCCTCCCTCTATCCACAGGCTTTCACGTTACTTCCACATGGGGGCATGCCCATTGGCGTACGTTTGCTGGAAGCACTTCCCAATTTTCAGGATTAAAAGGGACCTGCAGCTGATTCTGGCACTGTGTTTCTCTGGCTGAAGCCCCATAGAAGGAAATGCTAGACAAAAACAGCAAACAACATACTCAGAGATGAGTATGAGGCGTGCTGTTTGCAAACCCCTTTGGAGCTGGATTGCCAGTTGCAAGCATCAAGAAGACTGACATCTGACTACCCTTGCGTTGGGATGGGTTTTGTCCCATATTAACCTTTGGCCTACACAAGAAATGAAACATCGGAATCATCCTTTACTAACACGTTCCATTTTAAGCATGTGGGGGGTGAGCCTGGCCACGTGCCTCTCAAGGGGTGGGGGTTGGGGCACGATGTCCCATGCTTAAAATGAAATTCGCATGTCCATGCATTGCTAAATCTGGACCATAGCCACCAGGAAGGAGCACACTATAAAGAATCACCCGCGAAGTGGGTTTCAGCAAGCAGAAAGTAAAGAAGAAGAAAAAAGGGTTATGGGTGGAACATTGAATGGTTGGGAGAAATCGTTCGGAGGAATGAAAACAACGAGAAAGCACACACCCTGGCCACGTCTCATTCCTCTTCCTCCACCGCACCATCCCATGAAGACCTTCTTCCGGGATGTTGCCGCTTCTCGTCGAGGCGGCCCTTGCTTACGTTATCGAGCAACTCTAGCAGCAAGCTGCCTTTGCTACATTCAAAGGAATCCTGGGGCTCGCAGGGGACAGTAGTGTAGTCTGGGTTCTCTGCATCCACCAGGTACCTCTTGCCTGGATGCTGCCGTTTCTCCAAGTTCTGCTCGCCCTCATCGATCTCCTCCTCCCAGCTCCTCTTGCCAGGGTGCTGCCGTTTGCTGTAAGTTAGGTACCTCCTGCCTGGATGTTGCCTTTTGGAGAATTCATCCAGATAAGCTAGCTGGCTGCTGCTAGGCAGGTCAAGGTATTGTTCTCGCAGGTAACTCCTGCCTGGGTGCTGGCTCTTCTGCACTTCCAAGTAGGGATCAAATTCACCCTCTTCCTCTCTTTTCCCAGGGTGCTGGCGCTTCATCGTTTCTCCGTAAGATTCATCATCCACATCTTCCCTTTTCCCGGGATGCTGCTTCTTTTCTAGATCATAGAGAGATCTCTTTCCAGGGTGCTGCCTTTTCGAGATCCAGTCTGGCTGAAAAGCTCCTGGCTCTGCCCAAGGAAATGAACAGCATTAAAACACGCCAAGAATAACGTTGTTAGTGACTGAAAGGGAGCATTTGTTTATTTAACACCAATCAGATGCTGCCTGAATGTTATAAAACCTCTCAACAGTTTACAAAAAAAGCCCACACCATTAATTTAACACCAATTAAATTAACTGTATCAATAACATAAGGTTAAAAATAGGTATTCGAAACATTCCAAAGGTAATTAAAACCAACAGTATGCTTAGAAAATTAAAGTGCATGATAGCATTCTACATATCTGGATAGCCTTGCCCCAAAGCTGTCAAGTGGATCTATTTGGGAGTCAGACAATCCTGAAACATTCAGCAAATTTGTCTGCAATGTGCATATGCTAATTTATATGTATCTAATATAATTTATATGCATCTGGGGATGTCTACTATATTTTTCCTACTATACACATTTTTATATGCAGCTTTACACAATATGCACACTTTTGCCAAGTGATTTCCCCTTATATAATGCATTTTGTATGCTGTTTTCACTAATGTATGCATTTAAATGCATGCAAATGCATGCATTAACCCCCCCCCTTGTATTTATGCATTTGTGTACACATTACTTGGCTGAAGAACTGCACTGCAAAATTCTATAAAGGGAAAATTTGAAGGATGGTTGTGTTTCAGTTCTTGTATTGCTTCAGAACCTGCGAATGTTGTTAAGATAGCCTGTAAATGTGAACTGAATTGTCCCTTCTCTCTCTCAGTGCTCCCATACGATCCATTGTCGTTCTAGTGTGTTGTCTGAATAATCCTTCTGCATTTCTTTACACTTAACCCACAGTGACTTCTAGTATGTGTGAATGATACCTTGTGGACACATCATGCGGATGCTGCAAAAACCATGCATGCACAAGGAGCACTAATTCCACAATAAACACCCATTTGTAAGCTCCCTGAGATATTCCTTTTTCACAATTATCTGGGAATGGAATTGAAGTGGAAGTAACATCTTTCCCCGTGGTCAAGATCCTTCTCTTAGGTGGATCCAACTGGTGTTCTTGCTTAAGTGACCAAAAACCAAAAAAATCTGTGCAGTTTCCATCGAACAATATAAAACTGTTATTAATAATACACACCCCCAATCAACAAACACTAAAAGAAAGAATACAATACTGGTGTTTGGATAGGCCAGCTGAAACAATAAGGTGTTTAGAAGGCTTTTTAAAACAGTATAGCATGGGTGCCTGCCCCAATGTTAATTGTTGAGAGAACATATTTGGAAAGTTGCAGTCAGATGCAGCGGACCCATCACACAGCTGCAGCCCCAGAACAGACCAGTCTCTCACGCATAGGAAGGTTAACTCATGTTCTTCCAGGAACATAGGATGCAGCTTTATGCTGAGTCGGACCATCAGTTCATCTAGCTCAGTAGTATTTACACCAGAAGTGGGCAGGTTTCAGGTGGGCAGGATCTACTTTGTTTTTTACTAGAACCAGCCATAAAGGTAAAGGGACCGCTGACCATTAGGTCCAGTCGTGACCGACTCTGGGGTTGCGCGCTCATCTTGCATTATTGGCCGAGGGAGACGGTGTATAGCTTCCAGGTCATGTGGCCAGCATGACAAAGCCACTTCTGGCAAACCAGAGCAGCACATGGAAATGCCGTTTACCTTCCCGCTGTAGCGGTTCCTATCTATCTACTTGCATTTTGACGTGCTTTCGAACTGCTAGGTTGGCAGGAGCTGGGACCAAACAATGGGAGCTCACCCCGTCACAGGGATTCGAACCACCGACCTTCTGATCAGCAAGCCCTAGGCTCAGTGGTTTAACCACAGCGCCACCTGGGTCCCTTGAACCAGCCATATCCAGGTGCAAAACAGGGATAGTGGTCATGGCGGGGGGGGGGGGCACACAGAAGAAAGAAGCAACATCACTCTCAGCACAGGAAATCTGTTTTCACTATCGCACTTCTGCTAGCAGTCCTCTTATTCCAAAAGTCCATCTCTGGACAGAACTCCTTGATGATCCCATGTGCAAAATGATTTAGTTAGTGCATAGGAAGAAGGGAAGGCAACTTTGAAAAGGACAAGGGGTTTACCATAATGCTGTTAACACAACAAGCTAAATACAGCCCTAAGTTTTTGCTTCTCCGGTTGCAGCGTCCAACAGCCCTCTCTTAACCAACAGTCTGCCCTCAACTTCTGCAGGTCTCCCTGTGTCACTATATATTGTTAACTGCACAGTTGATCCCATCCTACAAACTGCCCATCCCTGTTCTCCACTGACTGGCAGGGTTTTGTCAGCCATACCTGGATATGCCATAGATTGAACCAGAGACCAGTGTGCACATACTGAAAGTAATAGTGCCTCTTTCCTAGAGAGGCCAGTATGAAATGGAACTCAGTGGACAAGGGAGCAAAAATGTGATTTAATAATGAATCGCCCGCATCCCAGCATGCAGCAATTGAGGAAGGTGCCTCTTCTTCCTAACAACTGTCATTAAATTCCCTAAACATCAACATACACACACACTTTGAGGCCCTTTATGGCCAGGGAAGTGGCATATAAACAAATACAGCCATGAACTTCAGCTACTGCCAAGGTACACCATTTACCTTTGTTGGGATCTTCTTTGTCATTGTCCACCTTCTTCAAAATGGACTTCAAGATGATGTTTTCTGCCCTTTGGAGGATGCCATCCAGATTGCTCTTTCCCTCGTTCTCCACCCCCTCTGGAAACGGCTGCCCCACGTTGACACAGACGCTGGCAAAAGCCAAGGAGAGCAGCAGCAGGAGCCGCTGGACCGATGTCATCATGGGACGGAAGGTCCTGCAGGTAAAACAGGGTGGCAGAGAATGGAGCAGATATGGAAAGAAATGCAGTATTCCAGATAATGCAAAGGAACATGAAACGTCCGGGAGCTAAATGCAAGCTTTCCTGCCGTCATCTAGGTCTACTGAAGTTGCCCATGGAAATGGATGCTTGTCCCTTTAGATATTCTAGATGCACTCTCACTTTACTTGAAGATCTTCAAATGAATTTGGATGTTTGCCTTTGAGCAAACACAAGGACTGACCCAATATGAGAGCAAATGCTGGTGGTATTTTAACACATTCATTCAATGATGGAACACACACACACACCTTTATCATCTATCTATCTATCTATCTATCTATCTATCTATCTATCTATCTATCTCTATCTATCTATCTATCTATCTATCTATCTATCTATCTATCTATCTAATTTCACCCCCAGCAGTGAGCTTTTTAAGTGGCCAAAGAGCTAACTCTATGTAACCTACACACAGTGCTTTTTTTCTTTAAAAAAATGTTTAGGTGTACTCTCATTTTGACTCAAGAAAATCACCATTTTATACTTCAAATCAGGAAAAATAAATACAGTAAATTGACAAAAGCTCAAAGATTCACAAAATGTTCAGGGGTATGCATACCCCTGCGTACCCCCAGAAAAAAGTACCTGCACTGCTTACACATATCCGAAGTTATATATAAAATCTTTGCTTCCAACATTGGCTTAGATTTTGTTTTGTAGTATATATTTGAAAATGCAAAAATGTTTAAAATACAGTTATCAGCATATAATTATTATAGCTTGCATAAAAATTGTTTCTTAAAGGGCTGTTTTAAACCAGTACATTGTTCTAGCTTTAATGAAAGTCCATTTTTATTTTGGCTTTTTGCTGTTTATTTTCTAATAGCCCTCAAAACATTTTTAATGAAGCAACGTTAATACCTTGAATAAAAACTACACCTCAATGTCATTTTATATTTTGTCTAATAACTTAATGAAATGTATTTTAGCATGCTGGAAAAGGAAACAAAAACATAATGTGATAGCTTTTAATGTAATGGCAACTGTTTTATATTTTTAAATCTGGTATCTGGCAACCTAGCAATGGTTATTTTAAGGCACCCACTTTAATCAAATCAGAGTTATTAAAAAAACACAACCATAATGCTTTGCTAGTAAATGAAATATATGCATTCTTCTTTAAAGTTTTATAAAGCTATAACTCAAATTCAGAGCAGGCATTTCCCTTTAATAAATAGCAAAAAAAATTATAACAATGAAGATCATAATTGAAGAAAATCTGTATCTTAGTGTACAGACTTGTGAGGTGTTGCTTAGTTTCATCCTTCATCAGAAGGGAGAACTTTAGCCAGACAGCCTAGCAAATGAATCTAAATGAAAATTACCTTCTGCCCCGATGCTTTATTCCTTTGCTGAGGTTACCAAAGAGTTTTTTTCCAAGCTCACTGTATTTCTGCAGCTATTCACACGTCTGAGCTTTGAAACTGTCCTTTCTCCTTTGAATCACATCAGCTCTCCAACAGAACTGCTCCTGAGTTCCCTTTGGTGGGTGAGCTCTTCCCTTCTTATACAGTGCTGTCTCTAGACACATTATGCAAATAGCCGTGAGGGAACTAACGTATGTGATGCGTTGTGTGTCTCCCCCACATACACCCTTCCCCTTTCATTGATGTCAGTGATCTGAAAATTGAATGCACATTAAAATTCCTACGGTTATTAAGTGACCTCACGATGCTACTTTTTTGCTTCTTCCTTTGTTTCGGAAAACAGCATTAAATGAGAGAGAGAAAAGTTTGCGTCTTATATAAAAGGCTCATGAGCATCAGGTTAAGGAAGGGTTATGAGTCACCACTAAAGGGCTCAATTCAACATGCAATGCAAACAAGTGTAAAATGATGCGTGTCAGGGCAAAAAACCTCTGTTGGCATCCATCTGTCTTGGAAGACCATGGATGAGTGCACCTTTGGGAGCCAAGTTCAATGGTCAGAGACTTACAGCGCCTGCTGTGGCTGTAGAGACCGATACAGGAGAGACATGTTTTATTGCAGCTGGGGCAGATGAAGGTGTCTGGTTTCTCTGCTACAGGGGCACCATGGGGTTCCTCTCTCTGCGTTCCTCCCAGTGGTCATTCCTTCTTCAGACACTGCTGTGGATACACAACCTGACTGGTTGTCTCCAGGTGCTGCAATCGTCTGTAAGAGATTCCCACACGGCAGGGTTAATGTTGCCAGCCTTCATGTCACATCGGCAGACATCTTTGTAACACAGAGCTGGTCTGCCAACAGGCCTAGGGCTCAAAGCTACCTCCCCATAAAGCACTTCCTTGGGGATCCTGCCATCTTCCATTCTGTGTACATGACCAAGCCAGCGTGGATATAGCTGAGACAGGAGCGCAAACACACTGGCAATGTGGGCTTGAGGGAGCACATATTTGTTTGAGACTCTGTCCTGCCATGTGATGCCCAAACTCTTCCTGATGCAGCGCATGTGGAAGGCACAGAGGAGTCGCTCCTGGCAGGTGTAAGCTGCCCATGACTCACTTTCATAAAGCAGTGTGCTCAACACACAAGCCTAGTAGACCTTCATGTATGACCTTTGGGTCAAAGAAGATAGCTGGAAAAAGCTGTCAACCCAGGTGTGTGACTGCTGTGAAAAAGGCAAATTCCATGCTAGGGATCATTAGGAAAAGAATCTATATATAAAAAAATGTAAACCGACCATGTTTGTCTCCACTTTTCACCAAAACTGCTTGACTGATTGCGTTAAAATTTGGACACAGCATCACATGCGAATAAGCGAGTGACCACATACCATCTGCATAGACAGACATCACAACAGCGCCAGGTTAAATGACCCCAAACCCCATGTTCCATAACACACCACTCAGACAAAAGTGCATGCTGGGAAATAGAAGCCAGAAGCTGCATCTCACAGGGTAGGCCAGATCGTAAAGTCTGGAACCAATATGCTATAACCGCCACAATGGCCATTCCTCCACAAAGGGCCACGCTGGGATCCTGCCCCTAGCCACCCACGTCCCACCGTCAGAGACAGGCCGTGCCTTGCCGACACCGCGCCGAAAACCAAGCCACACCACGCTGTTGCCGTCCCCTTCCCTCTCCAAAACACCTCAGCTCAGATGTGCAGGGAGCGGAGGTGGGGATTCGCCTGCATTGGGGGTGGGGGGAGGATGGGGTTGGGATGGGTCATGGATCGGGACGGGTTGGGGGGGAGTCACAGGGATGAGCCACAGCAATGTGTGGCTGGGCCAGCTAGTTGAAAATAAAACGGTTGATATCGTAACGGCATTAAACAAATTTATGGTGCAACCGCATTTGGAATACAGTAGTACCTCAAGTTACAAACGCCTCAGGTTACAAACGCTTCAGGTTACAAACTCCACTAACCTGGAAGAGTTACCTCGAGTTGAGAACTTTGCCCCAGGATGAGAACAGAAATCATGTGTTGGCGGCGCGGCGGCAGCAAGAGGCCCCATTAGCGAAAGCACGCCTCTAGTTAAGAACAGTTTCAGGTTAAGAATGGACCTCCGGAACAAATTAAGTTCATAACTAGAGGTACCACTGTACTGTGTACATGTCAGGGACTGGTCTGAGGAGGAATGGTGGAGACCGCCCCCCTCCTCCTGCAATTCCCAGAGAAGAGGGAGACAGTATAGATTTAGAACAGTAGTTTGCAGAAGGTCATAGTTCAGAGGCTGAAGAGGAGAGAAGCTGGGAAATATTAGGAGAGGAGGAGGAGGAGGAGGAGGAGGAGGAGGAGGAGGAGGAAGAAGAAGAAGAAGAAGAAGAAGAAGAAGAAGAAGAAGAAGAAGAAGAAGAAGAAGAAGAAGAAGAAGAAGAAGAAGAAGGGGAGAAACAGCTGACAGACTCAGTGTCTTTAGAAAGCATTCCTGATCCCTCCCCTTAACACAGAACCCAGCGGGCATGGAAAGTAGGAGAACAGAAAGCTCAGAGGCACAAATCAGCCAATGTAGGGATGGCACATAATAGGAGAGACGGAGGGGTGGGGCTTTACTCGGAGCAACACCAATGGAGATCTTGTCAGTGCATGGTTGAGCACTGGTGACGTGGTATATTGTCCAGTGTGGCTGTTACATATGTTCGTATTAAAGTCCAGTTCCATGGTCCTTTTCACAATTTTTTGAGATGAAAGGGCCCTCAAGATTGGCCATATGCCCTGTAAAGGTACAGGTAAAGGGACCCCTGACTGTTAGGTCCAGTCGTGAACAACTCTGCAGTTGCGGTGCTCATCTCACTTTACTGGCCAGCGTACAGCTTCCAGGTCATGCCCTGTAGTATGCCATAAATTGATACAGATGGAGGAGGAGGAGGAGGAGGAGGAGGAGGAGGAGGAGGAGGAGGAGGAGGAGGAGGAGGAGAAGAAGAAGAAGAAGAAGAAGAAGAAGAAGAAGAAGAAGAAGAAGAAGAAGAAGAAGAAGAAGAAGAAGAAGAAGAAGAGGGGTGTTTGGATTTGATATCCCGCTTTATCACTACCTGAAGGAGTCTCAAAGCAGCTAACATTCTCCTTTCCCTTCCTTCCCCACAACAAACACTCTGTGAGGTGAGTGGGGCTGAGAGACTTCAAAGAAGTGTGACTAGCCCAAGGTCACACAGCAGCTGCATGTGGAGGAGCGGAGATGCGAACCCAGTTCACCAGATTACAACCACTGCACCACACTGGGAGAAGGAGTATGTGTGCTAGTAAAGGTAAAGGTAAAGGGACCCCTGACCATTAGGTCCAGTCGTGACCAACTCTGGGGTTGCGCGCTCATCTCGCATTATTGGCCGAGGGAGCCGGCGTACAGCTTCCAGGTCATGTGGCCAGCATGACAAAGCCGCTTCTGGCACACCAGAGCAGCACATGGAAACGCCGTTTACCTTCCCGCTGTAGCGGTACCTATTTATCTACTTGCATTTTGACGTGCTTTCGAACTGCTAGGTTGGCAGGAGCAGGGACTGAGCAACGGGAGCTCACCCCGTCACAGGGATTCGAACCGCCGACCTTCTGATCAGCAAGCCCTAGGCTCAGTGGTTTAACCACAGCGCCCCATTATACATACTAGACTGTGGCATTAATGAGTGGGCAAATTGGCCCCCCAAAACTAAAAAATGAACTTGGAGAGATCAATTGATGTGCACACGTGTGTGAACTTTCAGGACCTTCATTGTATACCCAGTGACTGAAAGCAACTGCTGTATTTGCAAGCATGACATAGTCTTACACTGAAGAGACAAATTGTTTCCAAAGCTGTCGTACAAAAATATGTTTTTGGTCTTTTGAGTGGGATTCAAATCTTCTCTTCCTTTTTTAAACTAAGGAAACTTGAAGGGTGATGAAAATAGGAGCACAACAGCTTCACGGCTTTATAAGGATCCTGTCATCTTTAATCAAAGTCTCTGTCACTATTGTTTACGACATTAGACATCAGGGGCCGAGATCCTCAGGGTTTGCGTTGCTAGAAAATTGGATTTGGGCATCTGCAACTTAGTTTACTCTAGTGGGCCAGTAATTAGAAAGAGACACACACCACTGAGACAAAAGAGGGGTTGACACAGAATAATTCAGGTGACAACTGTTCTTCTGAATTGGGAACTGGGGCTGTACTGTAATTTTAAGATTGTCCTGGAAGCACACAAGAGAGTTGCTCGTCACACTCACTGCAATGGGTTGATAATGTAGAAGAAGAAGAAAACCATCTACTATATATTTTGGGAAATAACTTTGTCTGTTTGTTTGTCCATCCACCCGTCTATCCATTCTCTATAGATTTGGCTCCCTATTGAGATATAATAATCACCAAACTTTCCATGAGGTGGGGGCAGCGATCTTGGTAAATGTTTGGGTGCTGAGCACCATTTTGAATCAAGACGGTAGACCAAAATGTGACTTTGTCCAATCTTTGGTGTGTCAGGTAAAAATAGAGCTACTATCCTATCCATGTTTTTTTTAATGCTTTCAATGTTTCCTTGAATTCCCAAGCAGCACCAAGCACCAAGCTAATGCACTTTCCAGTGGGAGCCAATCTATCGACTGCAAAAAGTTCTAGGTAGTGCATGCCATTAAAAATTGTTAAGAAGCTGGCAGCCCAAGCAGATGCTGCCCAAGCACAATGGGTTTCCGGAGAAGAAAAACACAGCATGCTAGAGAGAGAAAGCCAGATCCTTTGCTGATATGAACAATTAGTTCCAGTGGTTCTAACAGAACTCCACCAATATTGTATCAGCTCAAGAGCTCAGATCTCCACTACATGTGTGCTGTATGCCTGGAGGAATCAGTGGAATCACAGTGTTAATCTTCGTACCTTCAACCGACTCCTCAAGCACCCTGAGGCTTCTGAATTTCTGCTCTCAAGCACTTAGATTGGAGCACTAGCTAGTAGCACAAGTCAGTAGCACTGACTAGCACTAGCTTGTCAGTCATAGGGGAGGGATCTGTGATCATCAGAACTAACAAAGCACTGTACTGTGCCTTTGCCAGCTCAGTTTGATTTCAAGCTACAGGGGCAAAAGGAAAACAGGTTGCATGACATCATTGTAACATTAGGTCAGGGGTCAGCAAACTTTTTCAGCAGGGGGCCAGTCCATGGGCCTTAGGTTGCCGACCTCTGATGTACTGGCTGCAGAGGATGCTAGGGTCAATCGCTGGAAACTTTTGGTCAATCCCAAAAGACCCTTCAAAAGAGGAAGGTTGGAAAAGACTCCAGGCTGAGACTCTGGAAAGCTACCATCACTGAGCTAGATAGACACAAAGTTTTAGTCCCTACAAATCAACTTCATATTCATGTATCTGTGTGACCATGTGTCACCTGTATTGAAAGAGCTGCACTGTGAGCTGTCAGGCCCAATTGAAGGTGTTAGTAAAATTCAAAGTGAAGCATTGTTGGGGATGGCTTCACTTGGCTGCTGCCCAGTTGATGTTGATCTGTGACAGGGCCTTTTTGGTGGTGGTTCCCTGTTTGTGGAGTGCCCTACCTGATGAGCTGTGTCTGTCCTCGCTGTTTTTGACTTTCAGGAGAAACATAAAAACATTTCTGTTTAATGAGACATTTGATGGCTGAAAAACACTGTCCTAAGAAAATGTGATTGTTTTAAAAACATTTTAAACTGTTTAAATAACATTTTAATTTTTGTTGTTTTAATTAAGTGTTTGCCACCCTCAACTCCTTTTGGGATAAAGGGCTAGATATAAACTGAGTGAAGAATAGTATGCCCACATTAAAATGTTCACGTGTTTGATTTCTTTATTGGTATTTCACCAATTCATGGAGATGAGTTTGATTCTCTCCCTCACATAAATTTTATGTAAATCTGTGGGATTACTACAAGTTAGAACTCCTCACACTGCCAGAAGGATGTGAAAAGGTTTCTAATTTACATTCTTCTTACTAATTTTCTCCTTGCATGGGGCTAATCAGGGGGACAATGTGGAAGGCTGTATTTATTCATAGTGGGTGGACAGCTCTCTCACTCTCATGTACACGGAAATAAAATAGCTCCACAGTAAACAGACTTACACCAGATGTAAAGTAGTCTCCCGGTAGAAGCAGTTCCCCCTAGAACACCACATTGCTCAACTGATTGATGCCCCAGTCCCCAGCACCTTCTGAAACCCTACTACCTTACACCCACAGGGCAATAAATACTGCTGGTCCTCTTCCTCAACAATGATCTCCTCAGACGATAAATCAGGGAAATTAATTTCCCTCAAGATTGGGCTATCTATCTATCATCTATCTAGCATCTAGCATCTATCTATCTATCATCTATCTATCTATCTATCTGTCTGTCTGTCTGTCTGTCTGTCTGTCTGTCTGTCTAGTCTATCTATCTATCTATCTATCTATCTATCATCTATCTATCTATCTATCTATCTATCTATCTATCTATCTATCTATCTATCTCGTATACCACCCTTTATCCAAAGATCACAGACCAAAGATCACAACATAAAAATATAAAATGAGAATGCAAAATACATAATGAAACAAAAACAAACCAATAACCCCCCTTCAGATCCAATCAGAGGGAGGACCCAAGAGCCTTTGATGGCCTATACTCGATGACCTCATTTTTCAGTTCTTGGAGAAGATAGCTGGGCTCAGAATCTGGGTTGTTGTTGTTTTAGTTATTGTACAAGATGGGAGCATGACCTAGTTCAGGATCAGGAGGCAGGCCTGGCCCCAGAGGTTGCCCTCATCAGGAACACTGGCTGAAGGCTCCAGGAGCTTGGAAGTGCTCCTCACTGGCCCCACCCAGCTGTGTCTCCATTCGGCACCCTCCCTGCTGAACACCAGGGTGCCTTTCCGCGGCGGGTGGTGATGCTACCTTTGAATGACAGCCAAGCTGAAGTCACATCCGCAGTTCCCACACCAGCCATTTTAAGTCACCCAAATATGTAACATTCCAGGCCATAGTCGTATGAAGTGATTCCATAGATATGCCTTTTGGTATGTCCCAGAATCCTAGGACTTTCCATATTGTTTTCTGATTCTGATGTTTTGAACTGAATTTTAATTTCACTCTGAATATCACATGGTACGCAAAAATAAATCCAACACCCTCGACCCACCTAATTCCGAGTTGCTGCTCTGCTCTCCTTGCAGTTCACAAATAATCCAATTCAGTAGCTTTGCAAACACAGAAGTGCAAATCCTTTAACATCTTGAGTTTCTAGAAAATAACAGGAAACCCTCTGAGAAAATGTAATCTACAAAGGCAGTAGATATCCTTTCTCTGATAATGAATAGGAGGACTGTTGCTGAATGAGATGAGGGCATTAATTTTATGAGCAAGGGAGCTCTTAATAGAATTAAGGAGTGAATTCTTCACAGAGCACAACCAAATCGGCTTAGCTGTTTACATCCATACAAAGTGCAGACCAGGCTGTTATATTCATGTGTGTGTGTGTGTGTGTGTGTGTGTAAACATCTGTACAATCTGTCAATGAAACTTCCTTTATTCACCGGCATGTCATTTAAGAAAACTAAATGGATTCATGAGCTAATGAGGAAGAATAACCAAGATACTGCGGCATTAATCCTCCATATCACTTCCTTGACAGACTTCTCTGTACGTAAACAGCAAATTACGAAGTCGGCACTTGGTATGCTTAATTGTTTGCTTAAAAGTCAGCCTAACTCACCATTTGCTTCAGAATTAAATATCTTGGCAGAGCTCTCTGGAAGGTTTCTATATCCCATTGTTAAACATGCCATATTTATACACGGTCATTCATATGGGTTTTCAAGCTCATTGTGCCAGAGAGGCATCCTAAGAAAAAGCAGGATGGGTTCATTAAGTTGCATTTTGAGGACAGAGTGTCCAGTAAAGTAGATTCAGTCTGCTAGAATCAGAGAAAAGATGATGCAATAGTATAGTTCAGGGGTCCCCACAAACTAAGGCCCGGTGGCCAGATGCGGCCCAATCACCTTCTAAATCCAGCCCGCAGACGGTCTGGGAATCAGCATGTTTTTGCATGAGTAGAATGTGTCCTTTTATTTAAAATGCATCTTTGGGTTATTTGTGGGGCATAGGAGTTCGTTCATATTTTTTTTCAAAATATAGTCCGGCCCCCCACGAGGTCTGGGGGACAGTGGACCAGCCCCCTGCTGAAAAAGTTTGCTGACCCCTGGTATAGTTGATAGTGTTAAGAGGTGCAATACTACATTACAAGCTTGTTTATACTTGGCTTCTTGTCATATTGTTCATTTGCAGAACAGAAGGTCACCTGAATCTCATCCCCTCAATCTGTAATACAGCAAATTCCGGGATAATATGTGATATGTTCAGGGCATCACCTTTGCATTGTTTACATTGCTTAGAGGTATGGAAACAGCATGCACAAACACTTCTTTGTATGTATGTTGCATTATTGAAATAAATGTACATTATAATTTGATTGAAATAAAAAAAATTAAAATGTTTTAGAAAGGATTAGAAGGATAGTATTGTCATGGGTCCCACAGCATCAGCTGGGATAGAGCAGGGGTGGCAAGATCTGTCAAAGGAGGAGAAGCTGAAGTTGGAGGTGGAGAGAGCTCAGGCAGTGACTTGGGAGAGGGGTTTGCCCCATTGTTGCCAAATGTCGCAGAAGGGGAACTGCCTGATTCAGTTTCAACTCCACCCCCTGAGAGTGAAGTTCCTGTGGTAGCTGAGGAGATGGATGACGAACCAGCAGGTCTGGCCAAGTTGGAGGCGGAGGGTATCAGAGGGTTGGACTCAGGAGGCGCTGCCACCTGCTCCAGCACAGATATACCTGGCCTGCCTCCCTTCCCCACAGGAGCGCATGCTTGCAAGCATACATGCACGAACAAATGACTGGTCCTGCCCTACTCTTTAAAAGCAGAGCAGGAGGAACACGTGAAGAGTTGGGACAACCTCTCTGCTAATGTCTTGCCATGTATCTTAGAAATCTGCCTGTAGGATGTAGAATTGTGTGTTCCTGTACCTGATGCTGAGACCATGTGTTCGATTTCTTTAATAAAACTTTTGGGTTTCCTTGAGCCAAGAATATGAGTACTGGGTCTGAGGATGGGAGCTAGAACAAACATTTTAAAAACCAAGGTCTGGTTCACACAGAACATGAAGCAATCCTTTGCTTAGCCATAGGCTGGTTTGTTTGAACATCTCAGCCCATCTCAGCAGATTAAAACAGGTAAGCAGCGCTTACCGAGAAAATATATGCATGTGAAGTAACTAGAGACAAATGTTTCAAGGAACAGTTTATGCACCTCACTGCATAGTTAACTTTAATTGCCCCTATCAGCTAGGATGCTCCACTTTGCCCAAAGGACAAAACTGTCCATTTATGCACAGTAGGAGTAAAAGATGCAGCCATTCAAGTAGTCAGGCTAATATTGCAGCCTTTTTTATGAGCAGTAATTACAATTATTCCACTTTTAAAGTATCCCAAACACCCCCAAAGGGCTAGAACTGGAAAGCCTTGCTTACAATTAGTGACTTCATTAAACCAACAGATATATTTAGGGAGTAAACTATAGTGCTGATATGCTAAATGTAACAGAAGGAGGCTCATGAAGACAGACTAGAAGCAAAGAACAGGGTATTGTATTCAGGTGAGATGATTTACCTGTGCACTGCCCCTTACAACCTAGCCTCCACTCTCTCTTCTGTAACACCTGCTGCAACCCTGATATATTAAAAGTATCTCTAAGCGGTGTACAAAAAAACTGAAGCAACAGCAGACATCTTAAATCAGGCATCCCCAAACTGCAGCCCTCCAGATGTTTTGGCCTACAACTCCCATGATCCCTAGCTAACAGGACCAGTGGTCAGGGATGATGGGAATTGTAGTCCAAAACATCTGGAGGGCCGAAGTTTGGGGATGCCTGTCTTAAATGAAATAATCCAAAAATACACAATTACATATAAAAAAAGTTACATTATATATAGAGAGAGAAGAGAAGGAAGGTTTGTCAGAAGGAAATGAAAGGAGATATAGATGTATATCTATACAGTGGTACCTCTGGTTACAAACTTAATTCGTTCCGGAGGTCTGTTCTTAAGCTGAAACCGTTCTTATCCTGAGGCACGCTTTCGCTAATGGGTCTCCTGCTGCGCGCACGCCTCTGGCATGCAATTTCTGTTCGCATCCTGGGGCAAAGTTCACGAGCAGGAGCAGCTACTTCCGGGTTAGCGGAGCTTGTAACCTGAAGCATTCGTAACCAGAGGTACCACTGCATAGCTATATATCTATATCTATATATCTATATTTCCTTTCATTTTCCTTCTCACATACCTTCCTTCTCAGCCTTCAGTTCATCTCACCAATAAATGTCTCACAGTGAGAAAAATTCTTGGAAACAATAAACATCACGACCTGGTCTCTCACTCTATACTTGATGCTACTTTCTCAGGCTGCCCACAGCTGTGTCCCATTCAGTTGCACTCTCCACACCCAATTCCAGGTGGAGCAGGTTTGCTGAGTTTCTCAGAGGATGGGAAAAGGGTCCCCCTCCACCCACAGCTCTTTCTTCACTCTCCTGCTCCAGTTGCTCTGTTGAGCTTACACTAACAAGGACAGAAGATGTGGGGTGGCTTTTTACCTCCTCACTTTTCCTTGCTGTTTCCCTTTTTAAATAATGACACTAGCTCCAGGTGGCCAAAGTATTTTGGCCACCTCATGAGAAGAGAAGACTCCCTGGAAAAGACCCTGATGTTGGGAAAGATGGCGGGCACAAGGAGAAGGGGACAACAGAGGACGAGATGGTTGGACAGTGTTCTTGAAGCTACCGACATGAGTCTGACCAAACTGCGGGAGGCAGTGCAAGACAGGAGTGCCTGGCATGCTCTGGTCCATGGGGTCATGAAGAGTCAGACATGACTAAACAACAAAACAACAAAAAGAAAATAACAGAACACCACTAGTCATCACATACAGCTCCCAAGCTAAAACAGTACAACGCATCATCAGAGATCTACAGCCTCTCCTGGACAATGACCGCTCCCTTTCTCAAGCTCTGGGAGGAAGACCTTTCATTGCCTACAGACAGCCACCCAATCTTAAACAACTCCTCACCCACAATAATACAACCACCAGACTTAACATGGACACTGGTACCAGAGCCTGCAATAAACCCAGATGCCAACTTTGCTGCCACATACACCCAGACAACACCATTACTGGCCCCAACAACATCCAACATACCATCTCAGGACTATTTAATTGCTCATCCTCTAACATTGTGTATGCCATCAAATGCCAACAGTGCCCTTCAGCTCTCTATATTGGACAAACAGGCCAAACCCTACGCCAAAGGATAAATGGACATAAATCTGACATCAGGAACCAGAAGACAGAAAAACCAGTAGGAGAACACTTCAATCTCCCAGGACATTCTATACAAGATCTCAAAGTAGCTGTCTTACTACAAAAGAATTTCAGAAATAGACTGGAAAGAGAAGTTGCTGAATTGCAACTTATCACCAAGCTCAAAACCATGGAGGGACCTGGTTTGAACAGAGATATCGGGTTCTTATCTCATTATACATGATAAGCGATCTTCAGCCATCTCAACCCTTGCTTTTTCATGCAAAACCATTTGCAGTCGTTTGCGGTCATCAACAGCTATCAGTCAGTCAATCACCCATTTCCACCACCCTTCTGAGTGATCCCCCCTTCCCATCCCCACCCCTCCCCACCCCTTCTCTACATAAGTGCCTGGAAACTTCCATTTCACTGTATCTGAAGAAGTGTGCATGCACACGAAAGCTCATACCAAAATAAAAACTTAGTTGGTCTTTAAGGTGCTACTGAAGGAATTTTTTTATTTTACAACAAAACAACAAATTAGCTCCAACTAAACAACAAATTAGCTCCAGGGCTGGCAAATAGGGTTGCCAGACTCAATAGAGGGCAGGACTTCTGTGCCTTTGTTTAATTTCCAAGCAATAGTCTGGCAACCCTACTAGCAAATTCTCTCTCTCTCTCTCTCTCTCTCTCTCTCTCTCTCTCTCTCTCTCACACACACACACACACACACACACACACACACACACACACATTTTAGTGGTGGATCCAGGGAATGAAATAATTTTAGATCTGGTGGATCCAAAGCTTCCCCTGACCCCTGACCTTTTCATCCTTACCACCCCTGGAACACTACTAACAGGGCAGCTGCAGGGGCAGGGGCAGAGCTTTCCTCTGCAGATGACTCTCCTGTCCATGGACAGACCTTCTTCTCAATCCACACTATGTTGTCAACACTTGAGTCCAAATTCAGTACAAGGTACAACAAATTACTGTATACAGATGGGGTATGTTTTCACAGAAAACTCATTTCTCTTTTGCGACTTTTTAATATTAGCAAAGCTGGTCCACACAGCACTCAAACAACTAGTATAGTACACCCTCATGCTTGTGGAGCAGGCCAAGGAGCCTCGCTTTCCAAGTCTTGTAATGTTCAGACTTGCTGCTCTGTCTCCCAGTACCATGCAATCCAGTACCATGGAACACTGGGAGTGTTAGAAGCAAATTTACAGGGGTTAAATCTTTCCTTCTTGCCATTTTTGCAGCTACTTATGGGAAGACATGTATCACAACATTTCTCCAAAAAAACAACAACAACCCATCATTAGAAGCAGGCTGTAACAGGCTGTTTATAAAGTAGCACCAGGGAGCTCTTCACAACAATACTTTAGGCTTTTTGAGTCTTGGTTTGTTTGAGTAACAACCAGCAGAAGACAAATTTTATTGCAAGGCGACATTATGGAAATGTGGAGATTACCTTGTAAACAGATGGCACTGGTGTTCATTGACATTTCTCAATGTATCGCCTGTCTTTATGTCAGTGGGGAAACAAATTATCTTTAGTCCATTGGTGGAGGAAATCCAATTGTCCATATAGTATTAGATTAGCTGTAGTTAGCTTTTTGGGGCAGCAATAACTCCCTATTTACTGGAATAATTTCTCTTTGGTATTGAGGTTTTGGATCAAGTGGAGCAATTATTTATCACAACATAAAAAAGTAAGACTGAAGTTGGGAAAAGAAACTCTCTGTAGAAACTAAATTATATGTCTTGTTTTCCCCTCATCAAAAGGATAAGAATAACCTATGTGGAAAGTGAGCTCTGTGAAATTTTGCAGAAATGCTGTATTCTATTTTTCTTAATAAATCTGATGTGCTTTTCTTTCTGCTATGTAATGGAAACAGCCCGTTCCCACGCATACCATTCAATTCATGCTGGCACTATGATTAGTTGAGAACGTGGCATTGCCAGTCTTGTGGCCTTCTAAACAACTGGATGAGGTGTAGAGCAGGTGGGTTAGAAAGAACATGCTAATGCCCTTGACATTGAAGGTTTTTGCACCATTCATTTTATAGAATGTTTAGTGGTATCATTTGTAAGAGAGAAGCATGTAGAAGCCGTGAGGCAAATCCCCTCTGTTCCACAGCTGGCTTCAGATATTTTCCCAGCCGCATGGGAGCTCATATCCGAAGCAGCCTTTAGGAAGTAGATCATCTAAATGACCAAGCCAAGTGGGTGGGGAGCAATCAGCTTGGTCTTTCACACTGAGCCAGCATTGTGACAGGAGAGAGGGTGTCGATTCCATAGGGAAGGCTGTGCAATTAGCTACTGCCCACAGGGTTAGATCATTTCAATGTTCTCCCAGCTATGTAGGAGTATATGAGAGATTATCTAAAGGGCCCCTGAGAATGGCAAAATCAGCAAAGTTTCCATCTTGGTATGTGGGACAGGCTGCAGAAATTCCATAGGGACTTGAGAATCAATGACACACCAATTAGTTTGTTGAAGTAGAATACTGTTGGCATCCGTCTGTCTCAGGAGACAATGGAGGAGAGCACCTTTGAGAGTGGAGTGCAGAGATTTAGCTGAATGAACTGGGAACTCTGCAGACCAAGCAGGATACATCAGACTCCAGCCTATGAAGGCAACCGAGAAAATATGGAAGCTACGTTTTGCACCAGAAAAAAAATACCTGTGACTAGGTGCACTCATGATTAAAAATCACAGAACACAAATCTCTTAGGGGAAAGCCGAGCACCAGAGCATGCAAATTTTCCTAGGGATGGCTGCAGATTTAAAGACATGGTTTAAAATTCATTATTCTGCTCCCAACGTTCAAAAGAGGATTCCTTTGGGATATTATATGCAGAGCTCTTCCATGGATCTATTGTAAAATAGCAAATTACAGAACATAAAGCCATGAATCTGTATGAGAGAAAGGACTGCTTACTGTCTCCATGGTGGGAGCGGTGACTGCAGCCTGGTGTGGCCATGGCTGGGTGGAGGCGGCCATCTAATTCCTGTGTGGCTGGGGGAGGCTATCATTTCCCCCTCTGCTGGCCGCATGGGCTGCCAGGGCTTGTCTGAGATTTAGCCAATAGCAGGCAAGCTAGGGGGCATGGCTTATGGCATGGACCAGAGTAAAGACTTCAAGGCTCGGTCTTCTCTCTGATCTTCACCCCGGGCATATAAGTGGGGCCTACCCAGACCCAGCAGCTCATTCAATGTTGGATTTAATACAAAATACAGCCCAAGGCTCAAGAAATCTCCTTCTCTTTTTCTAGCGAATAATGGTGGCTGCAGATTTAAAGACTTGTTTAAAATTCATTATTCTGCTCCCAACGTTCAAAACAAGACTCCCTTGGGATATTACACACGGAGCTCTTCCATGGATCTATTGTAAAATAGCAAATTACAGAACATAAAGCCATGAATTTGTATGAGGGGAAATGGTTTGACTAGATGGTGGGGCTTATAACTCTTTGAGAGAAACAATGGTAGCAATGCATACAAAGTTGAAAACCCTGGTCTGTTTGCAGGGGCAAAGCTAGCTGCTCCTGCACATGGAATGGTGGGGGCAGGGCGAGCCACCCACGGGGGCCATAGCTGCCAAGTAACCCCTGTATTTTCTTACCATTTCCCGCAGGTGTCCTGAATGGCAAAATACCCCGTATTCCCCCGGATTACGGAGCTCCTGCTGGCGGCCATGTTCTTCTGGTGCCGTGCCGGCACTGGAAGTCGCTTCTACGCACTTCTGGACATACGTAGAAGCAACTTCCTTTGCATGTCCAGAAGTGCGTAGAAGCGACTTCTGGCGCTGCAGACATTTTGGAAATGGGCACAGCGGCATTGGAAGTCGCTTCTACGCATGTCCGGAAGTGCGTAGAAGTGACTTCCGATGCCGCAGCGCTGCTGATCCCGGATTTTTCAATCCAGAACTTGGCACCTATGACGGGGGCGCTACAGCGATCCTCTCAGGGGGGGCGCCACGGCAAGTTGCCCACAGAGTCCGCCTGGTGGATGCAAGCCCCACGGTGCCATTTCGGGCAGTGCGGGGCCCCTGAGCCATCGCCTCACTCCCAGGAGAGATGCGTGGTTCGGGCGCGCTGCAGGCCAGGCCCTGCGAGAAGTGCCGCCCCGCAGGAAGTGCCGCCATTTTGTCACCCCCTCAGAGATGACACTTGGGGCAGGCCCACCCACCCCCTGCATCTCCCTTCCTGCGCCCTTGTTTGTTTGTACCTTGTATGCTAAAAAGACAAATTAATCCCTGAAGTTAAATCCATTTAGCTCTTCAGAGGAAGAAAAGGTTTACTGTGTCCTACAAATGGTCCTTCAAAGCCCAGGACATCACCTAACTGTATTGAATGCCTTTGGAAGAAACTGCAAGATAGTAAGGAAGCAATGAAGTGCTTCCTCTCTGCCCCCCCCCTTTTTTTTTACTGTAGGGCTGTGGAAAATGGAGAAACTCAAGTAATGAATGAATTAAAAAGAACTGCCCTGAGATCTATGGATGAAGGATAAATTTAATAAATAAAACAATAAACACTAACAGAATAAAATTCAAGAGACCCCTGAACAGATCTGTCCCTTTCACGTGAGTTTTGGTGAGTAGAATATGCCTATAGACAGGAAATACTCCATTTTCAAAGCTTCCACCCCCGGTGTGTGTGTGCGCGCGTGTGTGTGTGTAATGTATATTATTATAATTTCATTTTATAATGTATATAATACAGAGAGAATTATAACAACAGACAAAAGTTGAAGGATGAAAAACAAACCTATAAAATAGGTGCATAGAATGAGTTAAAATAGCAAAGTCTAAGTAAAAACTATCAACTTGATCCAGTGCTTTTTTTCTGGAGGTATGCAGGGGTACGCATACCCCTGAACGTTTTGTGAATCTTTGTACTTTTGTCCATTTACTGTATTTATTTTTCCCCAATTTGAACTATAAAATTGTGATTTTCTTGAGTCAAAATGAGAGTACCTCTAAACATTTTTTTAGAAAATAGCACCGACTTTATCAGATCAGCTATAGCATAGCTTCCACTACTGCAACCTGTTGAAAACAAAGAAGGAAATGAAACTCCATGGGAATTTTTTACAGAGAAAGAACCTTGTAAATGAGATAGTCTTTCATTTTTAAAGGGAGAGAGGTTGCATTGGTTTGGGGATGGAAATCTGCGGGAGATGAGTTGTTTGCAAGTGCCCTGGAAGGAAGCAGAAGTCATTATGGGGACTTGCAGAAGGATGAGTGGATTTAGAATAGCAGTGGGGGTGGGGCTAATAGTGGGCCTTCAAAATGTTTAAGGAGTGCAACTCCCATTATCCTCGGTCTCTAGCTATGCTGACTGTGGTTGTAGGAAACTGGAACTGAAAAACAACCCCTTTGCTAACCCTGATTTAGAGACACTGCCCTGGGAAGACCCCACCCCCTGTCCTCTCACAGGCACCAAGTTTCCAGGCACCCAGTCCAGATTATTCCTGACCCTGTGCTATGCTTCTCCAAATGGTTGTTTTAAAAATCCATCTGCTTATTTTGATTCCTCTGCATGAAACACCTAATCTGCCTTTGCTCGCAGCTCCTCCTCTGCCTTTGCTATGCTTCATGCTTCAGCTCTTCTGAGAAAAGTCTAAGGCTTGTTTAAAATCCTGCCTTCTACATTTTAAAGGTGCATTTTGTGGTGATAATGGCAAAACCCCTCGATGGTGTTAGTTTCTGGCTTTTAAAGAAACATTAGCATACTAAATAGAATTGCAAGTGGTGTTGTGCATCTAAGAAACCGTTAGGATAAATCTGAACTCACAAATAAAACTAACCTGCCAAAATGCAGAAACCCATCACATTTACACGAGCATTAATGAGGTTTTGAAACCACTCGGACCCAGTCCTGGTATTATATTAGCACCATTGAACTCATAACTGAGAAGAAGAAAGAATTGGTGGCATTGAAATATTGGGATTTACTAGCATTTTTTTATTATTGACATAAATAAAAATTTTGGAGGCAAAAAGAAATCATTTAATATAATAATAATCCTTATCATTTTATTATTTGTACCCCACCCATCTGACTCGGTTGCCCCAGCCAATATGGCTTGATCACTTTTGTATTCCCACTGAGACCTGATTTATATGTCACATAAACACTTGTTATGACTTCAGTTCTGCCAAGAAAATTAAATCTTGTGAACACCTTCCCATGTGGGTTGAACCAAGTTCAGCCGTGCATAGGAACATAGGGAGCTGCCTTCTTCTGAGTTAGACCATTGGTCTATCTTGCTCAGTATTGTCTAAGGCAGGCATCTCCAACCTGCGGCCCTCCAGATGTTTTGGCCTACAACTCCCATGATCTAACAGGACCAGTGGTTAAGGATGATGGGAATTGTAGTGCTCATCTTCACACATCCAAACTTGCCAGGTGATTGATTTATGTCAATCATCTGACATCACCATGACCCCAGGTGACCCATTTTTGCCAACATAGTTTCAAATCAAACCACATGGGCAGAAAAGTATGTGAAGTGCCTCCTGAGCACTGACAAGCAGTTGGTCGTTGCTGCTGGGAACGCCCGGAACAATGTACTTCAATCAGCTTGCATGCAGCCATATATCAAAGCTGCTCTGATATGTTCTGCTTCAACTGAAAACTTTCAGATTAAGATCTGTGTCAAATCCTTCTGATATTTAGCAATATATAATAAAATCTAGAATCAGAGATGGATATCCTTTTTTAAAAAAATCACTGCCAGTTTACTTAGCATTTGTCTTGGTTTGTTTGCACAAAGTTTGCAGGGAGTTTCTATATTGCTATCTGAGCATTAGTAAATTAGTCTCTGGAGTGTCCTCAAAGTAAGCATTTGAAACGTACAAGAAATAAACTGAATGATCCTCAGAATTAGAGCTGGATTTAGGTCTGATGAGGCCCTAAGCTACTGAAGGTAATGGGGCCCTTTATATGTCCAGCTGTCCTTTGTCAACAACAAATTGTCGCTGTTTTTTGTGTTGAATATATGCTATATGGTAATTTATGGACCTAACGGGTATCTAAAGCCATTTGCCACTATTGCTGTATGTAGGTTTTATTTTATTTGTTTTTTAGCTTATATATTGGAAATGCACATCCAGGGTTTTTTTCCTTTAAATAATTTGGGGGCCCCCAAGAGAGTGGAGCCCTATGCTATAGCTTGTTTAGCTTATACGTAAATCCGGCACTGCTCAAAATTCAAGGCCTCAAATTCTGCCCTTTCCATTGGCAGGAAGTCTGAGGAGGGCCCTTTGCCCTCCATTCTCCCTCTGTCACCCTTACGACCAACCAGTCTCTTCCCACATAAAACAGTAATGCAGTAACGAACAGTTCATTACAAAATACTTATTGTTTTCTTGTTTGTTTTCCCTCTTAGGTAATGAAAGTCATGTTTTGTGTTAATCAGAGTAAATAGAACTAAGGTGTTGATTAAGGTCCTGAAATAAAGGGAGCAGACGTGTTCAGCACTGATGAAGAAACATTTTCTGAAACTCTTTTGGGAGTCTGCAAGCGTCACTTGAGTAACTTCAGAATATATTGACGTGCAAGTGAGGCGATTGTCGGCTTTCTGGTTATAGAGGAGACGCACACTGTCCTCGCCGCTCTCTCCCTGCATCTCTGCAAAGTCATGAGGCAACCATCGTACTGAAGTGTTTTCGTTTTACAAAATGGGAATGGAAAACCATGGATGACACCCTCAGCTTCTCAGAGGAAGCTAGGACCAGATGGCTTTCACTTCCCATACTACATGCAGGGCAGGCGGATAATGTGGGGGTGTCCATTCAGTTTCCTGGGGGCCATGGGGGGTTGCTTCGTTTCTTTTTTTTACCTGCCATATCAATCCAATCAGTACTTAGCTGGGCATTTAAACCATATGGGGTTTCTTCTAAGAAGATGTGTACTGTATAGGATTGCATAGTAAATCTTGCTATTCAATCTTTACGTTCTAGAATAAACTTGAAGACCGGAGATTTGCAAATGGCATGTTAAGAAGTTGCCGACAATTTCTTTGGGGAAAAGTAAGAAAAAGAAATGTGTCCATCATGTATCTTTGGCTGTTCTTAACTCTCACAAGCAGCTTTTCACAAGCCTATCAAGCTTTTATTTTTCTTCTACTCAGAATTTGTCACATTGTTTAGATTCTTTCGTATTTCAACCGCAGTAAAACTGTCAGAAGAATCACCAGAAAACAGAAAGAGGTAAGGATCGCATTTGACAACATCGGCTCCCACATCTGACAATTTAACGTCCCGTTATTTAGCGCAGCAAATTATTTAGTGAGTCAGAAGAACATCGCTGTCACCATCCATACAGCAAATTACAGTGATAGCGGACAAGAAGTTAAATCTATAAATAACATTTTGATAATACTTGCTTGTTTTATTTTGATAATGCTTGCTTGCCTGATTTCGTGCACGGAGCATTGCTCACTTTTCATACAGCACTTTTTCTAAAGTGTTCAGGCCACCAAATATATCATTACAGCAACCCTGCATAGCAGTAGAACAGTAGTATTACCTTCATATTACAGAACTGGAGGTGAGAGAGTGGCTTGTTTAATGATACATAGTGAGCTCATGGCTGCCTTGTTCCGCACAGTCTACAAACCCAACAGTGACAGACCTCTGTGCCAAAGTGAGGTAGATAGAGCATACCAGCCAACTGTCCCATTTTAAGCGAGACATCTCGGAATCTCAGAATCCAATCCCAGCTTCTGCTTGCATCCCAGAATATGTCCCCCCTTTTTGGTCCTGCGCTTGGTCATGACCCTGCTGACGCCCTGATTCTGGGGATGAAACTGTTAGCGGTTATGGGCAGAGGTGGGTGACCTCACCCTGGATCATCTTGCATTGACTCAGAAATTAGTTAAATTATTTCCTTGGCTTCAACGCTTGCAAAAATGTACCCACTGTCCCTGCCAGCCCTCCCAAGCCCCCCAAACACACTCCCTGCCATCCCCCCATTACATCTCCATGAAGAATTTCTGGGTGACAGAAACCCACAGTGGCTGCACAAAGGCCTACTCAACATGCATTATTATTATTATTATTATTATTATTAATAACATAACCACCCTATACCTGCAAGACATGAGGGGGGCTTCTCAGCTTGGCTGAGTTGTTACAAGAATAAAAGTAAAAAGAGAACTATGTGCATCACTCAAAGCTCCTTGAGGGAAGGGCAGAATATGCCACTGGTCAGATCAAACAGGGTTGTCCCATGTTCTTAAATGCAATAAACCAACTAAGTAACTTACATAATAAAAGCTAAAGTTAAAAACAAAGAAAGGGAAAACAATCAGGGAAATAGTCATGATTCTGTTAAGGTTAAGCACACCTACATTTCATTTCATTGTCCCACTGCAACAATGGGACTTCTTAACTTTGGCTGAATTCGAAACTAATGGCAGCGACTGAATGTACCAATAAATGAAATATAAATGAAATGGTGGAATCCCCATCCCATATCATGCGTCAGTAGCACATTGGGAAGAATCCAGGAATAATTTTAACAAATTAAAAAGCAACTCATGCAATCATTGACAAATCATAACAAAACAACAACAACTGATGTCAGGTTACTTGTTGCATCTTCTAAATTTCACAGCAGATGCTTGCATGTTATGGGCCTTCTTATTCTGCAATTTCTTATTCTGCATTTTCATGATATCTTGAAAAGTTAAGGGTGGTTAAAATGGCAGCCTTTCTCCAAACCTAGCAGATGACAGAACTCTTCACGTCTATGAAAGTTTCAAAGGTAAAGTCAAAGGCAATTCTTAAAAGGTGATTTTGTAAAGGTAATTTTTAAAAAGAAAAATAAGCATACTGTAAAAGTAGAAATAAAGCTTCTCCAAAATGTTTGACCGCTCTCTCTCTCTCTGTGTGTGTGTGTGTGTGTGTGTGTGTGTGTGTGTGTGTGAGAGAGAGAGAGAGAGAGAGAGAGAGAGAGAGAGAGAGAGAGAGAGAGAGAGAGGAGCAATTGCGTTGCCTTTCCTTCCTCATTGTTGGGGCTGTGGAACCTGTGGCTCTCTAGGGGTTGAACTACAGTTCCCATCCAACCATTGACCATTGGAGTGATGGAAGCTGGAGTCCAGCATCATCCTGTCTTACTCTAAATATCAGTCCCTGTGCCTCTCATCTAAAGAAAGTGAAATCTATATATCCACACACACACACACCCCGGCAACAGTTCCCATGTGCAAGCTGAGGCAATTTTATTACCTGAAATTGCCGTGTACCTCAAAGCACTGTGCCATTTGTTGACTATATTATCTCCCATTTTACTTAATAGACTTTCAACACCAGTCTATTATTTGTACCAGACTACTGCCAAGAGTGCTTTTTATTGCTCTCCTCACAGCATACATGCACAGGCAATTCAGTTCCTACGTTTCCACAGAAATTACTCAGAAAGACAATGCGGTTCAATTGAGACGACTATTCTGTCATGACTTTTGAGCATTAAACCATTTTTTTACTTTTAGAGATTATGAGATATAGATGCTTTGAAGGAAAATGGATGGCAAAGGTGACATTTTTGCTGTGATTTATAAGAATGTGCCTTTGTTTGTCTAACAGTATAGCGGGGGGGGGGGGAGTGTGTTAGTCACCCACTGACTTTATACAGTAGCTTTATGTATTTTTTCCCTTCCAAAAGAAATTTGATCATCAATTTAAACAAACTGGCAACAGAATCATTTGCAATTGTGCAGTCCACTTTCTCCCCAAAGGACACTTTCAAATAATTAAACAAGACTTCAGTCTTATAAGGGACGGCCATGGGCTGTGTACACACTTGTTGAACACATAGTTTTTCCCAGGTTTCCCTTGCTTGTCGTCAATATGCTGCTTTCCGTTTAGATTTATTCTTGATCTTGTTGCCCACAAGGGAAGATGTAGTTACTTAATACAGTGGTACCTCGGGTTACAAACGCTTCAGGTTACAGACTCTGCTAACCCAGAAACAGTACCTCGGGTTAAGAACTTTGCTTCAGGATGAGAACAGAAATCGTGCTCCGGCAGTGTAGCTAAAGTGGTACCTCAGGTTAACAGTTTCATGTTAAGAATGGACCTCCGGAATGAATTAAGTTCTTAACCCGAGGTACCACTGTACTCATTTTAAAACCCTCCCTTTGGTTAGGTTAGCCACAACCCCCTCCCCCATAGATGCCCCAGTGAATGAAGGAAGAAATGGTGGTTGCGATCTTGGTGTGCGTCAGCTCTTGTTGTTGGGCAGGTGTGGAGACAATAGCCATTGCCAGGACCGCCTACATCTGTTTTCAAATGGACACACTGCGGGGTAATGCGGAATCAATTTGCAATTAGCTTTTATTTTCAGAACGAAACCAGTTTCTCGAGAAATGCTTTTCAGAGGGCCAAAAGTATACAATAGATTGTGTGTGTGCTACGTAGGAAAAAAAACAATTACTTGGTCTCCTTTGATTCTTGAATAAAATGTTGTGTGTACACAGATGAGTCAGCATGAGATGAACCAGGGAGCCAGACCTAAGCATACCAGGGCTACAAAACCTTGTTGCTTAAGTACAGGGGTCAGCAACCTTTTTCAGCCGTGGGCCGGTCCACCATCCGCTGACTATGCGGGGAAAAATGAACGAATTCCTATGCCCCACAAATAACCCAGAGATGCATTTTAAATAAAAGCACACAATCTACTCATGTAAAAACACCAGGCAGGCCCCACAAATAACCCAGAGATGCATTTTAAATAAAAGCACACATTCTACTCATGTAGAAACACGCTGATTCCCGGACCGTCCACGGGCCGGATTTAGAAGGCGATTGGGTCGCATCCGGCCCACGGGCCTCAGGTTGCCTACCCCTGCTTAAGTAGGTCCAAGCCCAAACAGGAGATCTTTACAGCTTCCTGTCCAGGAGAAACCAACAGCTTGCCTAGGTGGGCAGAACAATCCAAAGTCTGCAAATATTTCGCTTCCTGGAAGAATTCCACCCTGCAGTTCTGGTTGTTCAGCATATGGGGCAACTGCACACAGAACCAAAGGTTCCTGGTTCTAATGCAGAATGGGTTTTAACCACCTCCATCAAGACATTAGGCACCACTATGGAAAGACACATTTAGCACTTGCTGGGTCCACCAAGTTGACCCTACTCAGCTAGCTCAAATTATCCATGAAGGGCAAGGGCTGAGAGAGAGCATGCTGTGGGCTGAACTACACCAAACACCTTATCCATGTCTGATTGATTCAGATAAAGTGAGTTCCTATGTCCACAGGTGTACAAATATTAAAAACTATGCTTGCACTACATGCACTTCTTTTTATGGACTCAATTAAAGGAAGAAGATATCACCCCCACAAGAATAGAAACAGGGCTATGTTTTAAGGTTAATTGCCAGTTTGCAGCACTAAGTTGTCAGTCCCCACCCCCACTTCCTTCCTGCAATATCCCAACCACTGCTAACTCTGCAAATCTGGTGTTCCGTCGGTGCGAAATTGCACACAGCTGAACAAGATGGAATTAAAAATGTACTTTCATTCCTCCCAGTGGCTTTGTCACTTCTGGCAGGAGCATTTTCCAATTCATCAACATCATAGCGAGAATTAGAACATGGCTGGCCCATTTACCCCGAATGAGAAAAGCCATGTTGTTTCAAGAAAACTGCATTGACTAGTTTGAAAACGTTCAGGGAGGCTTCAAGGATCTCTTGTGGTTCACAGCCACCCATGAATTTCAGCTGGACCTCCTTGAGCTGACACTGTAAAAGTTCTGAACTGAACATCAAACAGAGTTCAGGGGTGCATATTTCACCCGTGCACCTGGAAAAGACACAAGAACCTGGGAAGAAAGTTTTCTGGCTACTAGAAAGCCACATGAAGGACAAAGCCCCATTGGTAGGGTTCACCTAAGCCAGGCATGTCCAAAGTCCATTTTGGGGGCCTCATCCGGCCCACCGGTTGGTTTAATCCAGCGCCTGTGGCAGTTTATTTCCTGGGGTAAAATCCCCAAGCTCAACAACTTCAATCCTAACTAAAATCGTTTTTAAAAAAGCTCAACAACTTCAATCCTAAAAAAAAGTCAACAACTTTGGTCGGCCCTCACGCATGTTCACTTCATCAAATCTGGATCTCTCTGAAAAAAGTTTGGGCAGCCCTGAAGCCTTCCACCTTCACTCTTTGCACTGCAGGGCAGAAAGAGGAAGAGTAGCTGTCAGAACGACCTTAAATTGCCAACATCTGCTCCCTGTGATGAATAACCCATACCCTGGTGACTTCCTTGCCCCTTCACCTTAACAAATTCCAATGAAGTCTCCTTCAGGTAAGGGATGGTGGGAAGGATAGA